>NC_142048.1:52972017-53289517 GCF_982192425.1 Myodes glareolus | reverse complement strand
AACTCTCATATCTTGATATTAACCCATTTCTAATAATCTGTGTAGCACCATGAGATGTGGCTTACCGGAAAAGATTCAGCATGTCTGACCTGGTGGCTGGCTCCATGGCGTCTGCCTCATTGCCCTCTTCCCAGCATTCTGTTCTGTTTACTCCGCCTACCTAATTTTCTGTCCTATCAGAGGGCTAAGGCAGTCTCTTTATTAACCAATGAAAATAACACAATAGACAGATAACCCTCCTCCATCAGGCATGAAGCTAGCCAGGACAGGTAGGAAGCAGTTTCTATGGACAATGTCGTCCAGGCATGATTGTAGCCCCTTCATGAGGACATGGATCAAATCCTCCTCATGGAACCACTTTCCTGCCTCTTAATACCTTCACCTTGGAGCCCTGGAATCCAAGTCCGGTAAGAACCTTGGATGGATGTACCTTCCAACCTGGAAAAGCCCGGGTCAGCTTTGGTGTTCTTTCACCGGACTCTATCGCTCTGATGAGGAGGGCCAGAGGAAGGAAAGCACTCCGTAGCCCTGGGAGGTGCAACCTACACAGAGAAGAAGTGAGGCAAATGCACAGACGAAGTCTGGAACTGTCCACAGCTGCCCTCTTCAGCCTGTTCACAGATTGGAACCTCAGTGTTGGGAAAACCCTGCATGCTCACTGTGTCCTCCAGAATATAACAATACCCAGATGCTGCGCTGGGGAAACAAGTTTCTGGAAGTTGGAAAAACTGCAAGTTGACCATGAAAGTCCCATGACTCCAGGCAACACGATCAGCCCCATGTTTTCTCAGTACACAAGAGGCTTAGGAGGAAGACTTCCTGTTATCCAGTCTGGCGAAACACACACAAAATTAAAAATATTTAAAATATTGAGTCTGCTGGTTGTACCAAGAACTCAGTTTCCCCAAACTCCCTGGTGACCCTAAGACATTAGCAGTGTCATTAAACAGAAGTCCTTCTGTCTTCAAAGCTGTTGGTCTCGGGGAAACCATTTTACTGCAAGATCTCAGCAGCTTCTACTGGGACCCATGGGCTCTGGGGACCCTGACTCCTTAGCTCCGATGGAAATGTGTATGTGTATGTCCACTGCCCACCAGGAAGCCCCTCTGCTACACAGTGCCTCCCTCCTACTTGCTTCTTCCAGGCATCAGAACCTTATCAAATAGAGCAACACTCCTTAAGGGTAGAAGAAAAGCATTGAAAATCTATTCCCAAATGTTATTATTTTACAACATTGACCTAGAGGACAAAATATAGACATGGAAAACATGCCAGAAATGTTATGTGGAGTAATTTATGAAAAGCTAAGAAATTTTACTGCCTTAACAGTGTGTCCCTAGTACACTTCATGGGGTGACATTTGGTACTTATGTAAGCTGTCCCATTTGTATCTTGGAGAGAACACACATAATTGGATGCCTGCTATACTTCAGCCAAGAAGAGAATCTTAATGTGGTTTTAAGACTCAGTTCAATTTTATTGTCGATGTCAGTGGTAAGCCACATCTGTTCCCTAACTAGCATCATGCCTCAGTATTTAAAACCTGATACTTGGAAGGTACTTATCAAATGGATTTGGACACAAGAACACAAACACAGATATGTTGACAAGTAAAATGTTTACATTCAGAAAATAAAAATGAAAGTTTAAGAGGCTGCTTGGCCCAAAGATACTAACTACTCTTTAGTTTCAGAATAAAACGTGTGGTGTGCACAAGTGTGCAGTTGAGCATTCCCACGTGGGACAAATAAGATATGCCTGGAAAATACAACTCCATGCTAACACAATGGGATTTCTTACATTTTCCAGGTTTAAAACATAAACACAAACCTAGACTGCTTCTTGAATAAAGGCATGTGTGTGTTGGTTGCTTTTCTGCTTCTCGATAAAAATGCACTGTTTACCAGTTGGTTGTTGCCAACCTGACACAAACCTACACATAACCTGGGGAAAGGGAATCTTCATTAAGAAAATATCTCCATAGGACTGGCCTGAAGGCAAATCTGTGGGGTATCGTCTTGAAATGGAAGGTCCCAGCTCACATAGATAGAAGCATTGGGTGGTAGAAAAAGCCTGTAAGCAGTGTTTCTCCATGGATTCTGCTTCCGTTCCCACTCCAGGTTCCTGCCTTGAGGTCCTGACATCCCTTCATGATGGACTGTGATCAGCGCATGAAACTCTTTCCTTCTCAAGTTGGGTTTGGTCAGGGTGTTTTAACATAACTATAGAAACTTAAGACAGCCTGTAAGAAGCAACTTAAAGGGGAAAGAGTTTATTTGGTTCAGGATTCTAGGGTCCAGTCTGTATCAGTGGAGACATGAAGCAGGAACTGAAGGTGGTTGATCACATTAGTTCCACAGTCGGAGAGATAAAGTAGAGGGACAAATTCCTGTGTTTAGCTTTCTGTCTCCTTTGCTAAGGATTTCGTCACATGGAATGATTCTATTCACATTTAGAATGGCTCTTTCCACCTCAACCTAATCAAGATAATCATTCATAGGCAAAATCCTGTGGAATGGTGTGGATAACAAACCCAAAACCACTAAATGTGCATTTATACCATAACCCGTGAACATCAGCTCTCCACAATCAGCGCTGACTCACAGCCGTTTAAACCGTCTTCATCGGGCTAGAGTGGCGTTTCAGTGGTTGAGCCTGCTTATGGCTCTTATAGGGAGCCTGAGCTTGGTTCTGAGCATCCACATGGCAGCTTGTACTAGTCTGTAACTCCTGTTCCAGAGGCTCCCCGAGGGCCTTGGGCTGGAGAGACTACTCAGTGGTTAAGAGCACTGGCTGCTCTTCTTGAAGACTTGGGATCAATTCCTAGCACCCGCATAGTGATTCATAGCCATCTGTGACTCTAGTCTCAGGGGATCCAACACTCTCTTCTGGTTTCCACAGGTACCAAGTATACTAGTGGTTCACAAAAAAATGCATGTAGGCAGTACACCTGTGTGTGTGTGTGTGTGTGTGTGTGTGTGTGTGTGTGTGTGTGTGTATGTGTGTGTGTATCCATAATCAAGTAAAAATAAAATGGGTGTGCAGAACTTGGGTGGGCAGAGCAATAAATCACACAAGCTTTTGAATTTTTATAGGCATTTTTAAGCAGAAAGAGAAATGAGTGAAGACATTTAGGATAGCCAGGAACACTAAGCACTCACGTCTCTCTGTGATGCAGACATGTTAGGCTTCAGTGTCGACAGCACAGTCACCGTCTTCCCACAGCAAAGTCATGGTTTATAGCTGTATATATCTACTGAATTAGGTGTCTTCTTTCTTCCCATTGAGTATTGATGTCCTCTGAGTTGAAGCATTCCCTCCTGGAAGGACCATCATGGTGACTAAGAAGGCAAACCTATAGGTCTCAAGAAGCTAACACAACAATGTCTCAGGAAGTTCCTAAAACTTACAAGCCTCATGTATCCCCTTCCCAAGGCTGTATAAGCAGTCAGGACAGCCAGACAGAGACTAGACCCTCTGACTAGCCAAACTACCTGTACAGGGTGCTTCGGAGCTGATACTCAGGGTGGGCAGTCATGCCGTGACAGCTCAGGCACCTGGACTCCCATACGCAATCCCAATACGCCTAGGCTCTGAGTTCAGCCAGTCTGCTGTTCAGTGCCCCATCTTCAGCAGCGAGGACATTTTTATTCCCTTCACTCTGGGAAAGTCTGGCTACACCTCAAACAACCCCAGGCCTGATCAGACAATCCGTTAAGTGGGAAACTGATCATGCATGCCAGGCACTATGTTTCCTATTTGATTCACGTCTGTGCACATGAAGCTGAGTTCTCAAATAAGAGCTAGTACAAATGCTGATAAATATTTTCAAGTTAATAGATATCTCAAGAACCTAAAAATGTCATAAAAATCAATACATCATCTTGTAAGACGTTGAATTAAATTCCACGTTTTGATACTTGAGTTGTACAAAGGATGTTTGGGTAATTATTTTCTGGAATGTGGTGGTGACAAACACAAACCTTGTGTCTATCAAACATCTCCCTGCTCAGAGGCATCCTGGGACAGACTTCCAAGGCTGGAGTCTCTTGCCTTCCAATGTTTGGTGCAGTCACTCTGGAAAGCCATAGGGTAGACTGTTTGGTTTCTGCTGACACATCCAGATATCTGTAAAAACTTGATGTGGAACACGGGGTGGGATGTGCAAAGAGCCCAAAGGAGAAGCAAACTGTGGAGGTATCGGGTACTTGTGGCACCTGCTTAGCCAACTGCAAGCAGATGTGGGAAAAGGCGGGTAGCAGAGGGGCCTGGCTTCTCCTTCAGCTCCTGCACTCCGAGCCATGAGTTTTCTTTGCTGGCCCACAGTTTGTGTCTCCTGTGATTTATTTATAAGCAATTGCGGGTGCAGTTATATATTGCTTCACGGGACTCTTTTAAAAATTGCATCCGTTCCCTTGTTGCTCATTCTTGCTGCTCAGAATTGGCAGTTGCCTAATGACGCCTTAGCACTTAATCAGCAAGCCCGTCTGTGTCGTGGAGGATCTATAGCAATGATGATTAGTGTTGGGAGAGAGGCCAGAGCCAGGCGCCACTCTGCGAGCTTAAGAATCCATTGATGGCCATAAATGAGGTGTTAATAAACTTTGGTGTTTTGTGGCATGAAAATTTCCTAAGATGTGGTTAATTAGCCATAATTACAGGTGAAGATGGAGAAGGACCCTTAGCTTACATAAGCACAATGATGGCGTCAACGCAAGAGGAAGGAGAGAAAAGAGGAATGGGCACAGTACTCTCGATCTTGAAAATAAAATAAGTTCATTTCAGTTAATTGCCAAATAGAAGTAAATTTAAGAATACTCTGGGATCTAGGCTGGAGAGATGGCTCAGCCATTAAAGGCTAGGCTCAATCAGAATATAAGAATACCCCAGGGTCATTCTGGGAGGCTTCACCGAGATACCTGTGTCCCATGGCTGCGTGGACTCATGCCAGAGATGAGACTGATGGTCTGATACAGACAGACCAAAACTGTAGAGTGTATCACATACACACACACACACATACACACACACACACACACATATACACACACAAGCACTGGGAATGTTTATGTAAGGGATACTGCGTTGCACAAGGCACTGGGCATGTATGTGCAGAGAACACTATGTGTGTGTGAGAGAGAAAGACACTGAAAATGTGAACAGAGAGAACACTGTATATATACTGAACACACTAGCCAGATATGTGCAGAAAACACTGTGTGTGTATGTGTATGTGTGTGTGTGTGAGAGAGAGAGAGAAGACACTGAAAATATAGAGAGAACACTGTGTGTGTGTGTGTGTATATATATATATATAAAATGATCACACTAGTCCTATATGCACAGAAAACAGTGTGTGTGTGTGTGTGTGTGTGTGTGTGTGTGTGTGTGTGTGTGTGCGCACGCGCAGAAGACAGTGGGCATGTATACAGAAAGAACACTGTGTATATACTGGACAAACTAGCCATATATGTGCAGAAAACATGTGTGTGTTGTGTTTGTATATGTGTGTGCAGAAGACAGTGGGCATGTATACACAAGGAACACTGGACACACTGGCCATATACGTGCAGAGAACACTGGCTATGCTCTATAGATGTAACAGTCCCTTTATGGATTCTGGAGAAGCATGAGGACACAGAGATACCTGAATAGAACAAGTAAATTTGATACCCTCACACATCCTTATCTATTCTAGCCTGAAAGGATTGAGCTTTGGTTTGGAGCTCAGGCAAAGCCGGCTGTTTTCTTTCTACCTGGGAATGAGCACTGCTTCTCCTGCTGGGTTGGGAGGGAGGGCAGAGGTAGAGTGCTAGCTCTGGTTCTCATCACGCTGGCAGCCCTCACTGACTGCACATGACCCTCAGACTGATTGCATATTGTCAGCCAAATCCAAAGTGCCATAAAGAACTATTCATATCAGAAGGCTGATGCTCAGGCCCCAGGCCACTAGGTAGCTGTTCATTTAATCAAGTGGTAGTTCCCTAAGTCTGTCCTCATTTTTCCTCTACCATGGGGTCTCATGGAGTCCTCATAAATCCCTTGGAGTGGTGCATTGTGGAGACCTTATCAGATCCATAGTAGTTAAGATTGATTGTCTATCTGACAGAAGAGCCCAAGAGGTGAGTGTCTGGACTGGGTTAATTGAAGCGGGAAAGACCCTCCCCACAAACCCTCAAATATGCACAGCACCTGTCTGGGATTGAATTCAGACTGAATAGGAGAAAGCCAGCTTACTTGTCAGAGCCCTTGTCTGTGTCTACTTTCAGACTGCCAAGGCCATGTGGCTGATTGGCTCACCCTTCTGCTGCCGCAACCTCCCCACTATGACAAGCTACTTTCCAGAATTATGAACTAAACAACCCACTTATTCTTTAAGTGGCTTCCATTGGGTGATTCCACCCCAGGAAGAGGAAGAATGACTAGCTCAGGGCAACGTGGGTTTAGAATATCGTGGGCAGATCTGAGTGGGGCTCGGGGATAGCTCAGCTAACTCATCCTGTGTTCTAGAGGGGTGATATTTGAAGTTTGCCATGTGGCCTGGCTGCCAGTTTCACTGTAGTCTCCAGAGGAGCTGAGCAGCCGGGTAGGTGAGGATATACACATACAAATGTTCCGGTGTGGCTGTGTAGGGGAGAGTTGCAAAAATAGGTAGGTAGGTAGGTAGATAGATAGATAGATAGATAGATAGATAGATAGATAGATAGATAGATAGATAGAAACTGAAAAAGGGAGAGTTGCCAAAGCCTGTACTAACTAGTCTATGATATCTGCATGTACAAAAGTGAAGAATACTGTTATTTTTTTTTCATTTCTTTCTTTCTTCTTTTTGTTTTCCAAGGTAGGGTTTCTTCATGTTACAACTCTGACTGAAGTTGAATTCACTTTGTAGATCAGGCTGGCCTTGAACTCGTACAGATCTGCCTGCCTTTGCCTCCTGAGTGCTGGGATTAAAGGCTTGTGCCACCATCACCTGGTTGAATATTTCTGCTAAGTGAAGGAAAGATTTACCAAGAATTCTTGCTGAATGTATTGAAGGCAACAATGCCAAAGGCAGTCCTACAGTTTTGCGCTGGTGTCTACTCTTGCTGGCCTCATAGCACTTGGAGTTCCTGCACTCTGGATGCTGTCACCTGCCTTCCCTGAAAGTCAGCTGGTGTGGTGCACCTCGTGCCCCAGGGCTGCCTGCAGATGGTGGCCATGTGACTCTTGGTAGGGTACAGGACATTCTACAGGACTCCTTGAAGAATGAAGTTCTAGCTTCCACCTCATTTTCTGCAGTACCCATCACTTCAAAGACCACTGGGATTCGAAGTCACCATAGTAACGTGTCGATGATCTGCAGAACTGATGAACAACTCTGAGTTCTAATTCAACCTTGGGTCAAATCTCCCTTTATCCCCTCATCGCTGTGATTCTTTAATTTGACTTTGGGGACCCTGAAACAATGTCACACATATATGTAAGTGTGTATAAGTGTGTATTTAGGCATGCATGTATGCATGTGTGTAGGTGGATTTATATAAGTATGTACTTGTATATACATGTACATAGTATGTATATACATTTTTCCTTCTTTATCTTTAAATGGAGCAGTGGAACAATTATACACTGTGGTGAAAAGAGTCCTGGACATCTTAGAGACTATCAAATATATTTAAAAAAAAAATGGTGTTCATGTTCAGTTACCCAAAATCCACTGAAGAGGTAATGGTGGTCAGAAACAAGTGGAATTTTGACCACAATCTGTGATTCTCAGTAGCCTCAGTAAGAGTAATTTCATTTCGAGTAACCACAGAAGGCTACACGCCATCTCGTCACGTGCCGGGAGGTAGCCGAGCATCATTTCTATCAGAAACAATCTCAGAACACATCAAAGACCAAGGGCAACTGCGAAAGGCTGGCAACCTCTTTCCTCTTAGAACTGAATGGCACCTGCAGCCATTGCTGCCTTAGCATTTGTCCAGCAAGATGATAGAGAGGCCACCAAGGACTTTTCTCTCCATAGTACCTTTCAGAGAGGGCAGTCCAGGGTGAGCACTTGATCTGCAACAATACTGAAGGTCACCACATGTCCACAGAGACTCCTGAAGGATTCTTTCTAAAGTATAGTAGTTAAAGGAATATCCAGAGCTCAGAATAGCTCAGCTGAGGGTGGACCATGTCGGGTAAGGCTCTCACCTTATCTTTGGAGAAGGTGAGCCCACCTGTGCAGCTTCTAGGCACCAAGAACCCTAAGCAACAAGAGCCAGATATAAGACCAAGGGTCTACACAACTGATTTTTATGTTGTTGCTGCTCTCACTCCCAATTCTGGAAGGCTCAAGCCATTGGATTCTGCCGACTGCTGGCAGTGTGGGGAGTATGGCTTCTGCCATGTTTTAGGGATGGGAAGCAGTTCCTATCTGACACCATGCCTTTTCTTCTAATAGCCAGGAACTCTTTGAGGACTCTGACTTTGGGTAAAGGCAGTTTGCAGGACTCCTGAATGTTGCAGGCATGCAACTTTGGACCTCAGGAACAGGGGTGTGTAGTCAACAGCAAGCTATGTTTCTGTTTGTGAGAGATCCTATCTCACTGCTGAATGGAGGGTGAGATGTAGAAAAGGGAAAGGAAGAGGAAAGGGAGAGGGGAGGAGGAGAAGGAGAAGGAGAAGGAGAAGGAGAAGGAGAAGGAGAAGGAGAAGGAGAAGAAGAAGAAGAAGAAGAAGAAGAAGAAGAAGAAGAAGAAGAAGAAGAAGAAGAAGAAGAAGAGAGTACCCATGTATTCATTCAGGTTTTGCATTTATGAGACAAGCTCCTTATTAAGAAAAAGATAGTGAAACGTGGGAAGGTCATTATGAAATCATACAAGAAATAACATTTTGGCAAGCAAATTTTTCACGGAGAAGCTAAGTGCATGATAACAGATTGCCCCTGCATTGCCTCTCATAACTTATTAATGAAAGATCACGATGCTGAGGAATTATCTTTGTCGTTTTTACCATGAGAGAAATCTGAGTAATGTCCCGCTGGTGAGGTTAGCTTGGTTCTGTTTGCTAACAAGGCTGGATGACAGATAGGGTTGCAATACAGATCCTTCGGTGAACCAGAGGGCAAATCACACTTATAGAGAAGAAATCTGGTGTCTTCCTCAATAACTGCGCCCATAGGAGATAGGAGCTCAAGATGCTCCCTTAGGGACTCAGACCTGTCTACGCCAGGCAGCATTTGGGAAAGGGGAGGGTGTGGCTCCAGGGACATGCTTCCATAAGGAGTTCAAAATAACTCATAGCAGAGGGAGACAAAGCAAAGTCTAAAATATTGACTCGGTAACAGAGACTGAAACGATCTGAGGTCTCGGGTGCTGACTTTGTGCTGGGCGCTTGGTGTCTATTATTTTATTTAGTGTTCGCTGCTAGACGACCGTGGCTGTGATTGATTGACCCTCAGAGAGGAGCGAGAGAGGCTCAGGGAGCTCGAGTGGTTTGTCCCTAATCACAGTTCATAACTGTCAGGGCCAGACTGCGGAGGAAGGCTGACTGCAGATCTGACCCATCACTGCATTCCAAACCGATAGAGCTTGTTGCAAAGCTGGCCAGCTCCTCCTTGCAGACTCACGACAAGAAGAACAGAGCACAGATGCTGTTTGTGTTGGACAGTGTGGCTATAGCAAGCGTGGGTAAAGAATGGAGATGCTGGTGCGGTGGGGTCTGCCTGTGCACTTGACAGCTGTGTGAGAAAGCCATGCCAGTCCTCTGGTCTGGGAAGGGACAATGACTGCTTTTTGCTCTGGCCATCAGCTGTCAATATCCGGACATGTATGGTGGGCCACCCTAGTCAACCGTCAGACATCTCACTAGCTGGCCACCGGCCCACACGAAGCCCAGAAGAGACCAGGCTCGGCAGAATAGAGGAACCCATGGTCTATCCATGGGACACAGAAGACAACACATAGCCTCTCCAGAAAAGACAGGACAGAGGCAGAATGCATGGGCAGGACTAAATTCATACCACGCCTACAACAAAAAAAGATAAATACACATTAAAGGTCCTGCAGATTCAAGGAACCAGTCAGCACCATAATGCAACCGTTAAACATGGATTAAAACCGAAAGACTATGTCAACATTCTGCGAATATGAAGCTGGTTAGAGAGAGTTATGCCCACATGGTGTGACTCTAAAGCTGCAGGAAACCTGAGTTCACACCCATGGTGGGCTGTTCAAACGTCCAGAGAGAAAGTAAAGGATAAGGATATGACCTTCGCACTTAGGAGTAGACACTAGGGAAGGACAGTGGGTTAGCCAAGGGTGTGACTGACTGGGGCTAGGCCCTATGTCTGTGTGTTGGGAAGTAACAGAAAAGGTCAACCATGGAGGGCTGGCCACAGAGAGTCTATGGAATCTGCAAATGGGATCCAGCACAACCTCGTCATGTTACTGAAGAGTCATAGAAACTGTTTAATGAGATGTATAGACACTTGCAGTACATCAAGCAAAACATGGAACCAAACTAGTTCTTCAATTTCAGGTTATTGTCCTAAATTAACTTTCTAAGGCGTTGTCCTCTGCAGGTACTGCTATTTTCTCACCTGCACACTCCCCTGCCAACCATGGCCTCTCTACTCCAAGAGTGGCAGCAATGCATTGGTGCATAGAATGCAGACTCAGAGTCGCCTAGGGGCTAGGAAAGAGAGATACGAGAGAGACAGTTAATACATAGCGCAGGTTTGGCTAATAGCCCGGCTATTAGCCTGTGTACAACAGGTCAGCACTTGCAGGAGAGCAAAGAGGCCTTCTGCATCACCAAGATCAGAGGCCTTCTGCAGAGGGGCTGTATCACCAAGGCTGTGGAGGTTGTGGGCCTCTGAAGCAGGTATGTGGGAAAATGGAGAAGGAATTGTCGCGAAATTGTCATGGAATTCTTTCTCCATACCAGGGACACAAGCCCCGTGGCTGCATCTTAGGCACTGCAAAGGTGCTTGTATTTTAAACAATTTAGATAGATGTGATAATTATGTATTTTAGGAGATTGCTAGCTGACTCAGTGTCTAACTGTCACAGTTCAGAATGCGAAATGTCAATACGCACGGAGAAATTTTGAGTGAAATTGCCTTACAAAGCCTAACGGTGGAAAATAAAATATTTATAAACTAAATTTACATAATGTGACAAAATTTATGGGTAACCAAATGGAATACTAAGCGACATGAATTGACGTGGCCATTTCTGTCATGCTCACAAATATCTATACAGTAGAATTGCCTGTTGAGTGTTTTGGGTTTTATAGTGACAACTTTGAGGTGTCAAGGTGGCTGGAGGGAGGAATACTCGGGGAATTGCCATACCATCCTTCCACTGAGGGGTTTGGAAAGACAATTGCCTTGTGGGTGAGTGCAGTGATGGGGGCAAGCCGGCTTCAAGTGTGTGTGGCACTATCCAATGGATGGGAGAAGTAGGAACATGGTCTTCTCTCCAGGAACCCTCTGGAGCCACTGTGTAGGCCTCAGACTCTGGACTCTTTAGCCTTTGAAAGATCAGCGCCAGGGGCCCTGTTAAATTTGGAAAAGGAGGAAGATTTTTCACATGTATACTGCTTATTAACAGGAAACATTTTTCTTTAATAATCAAAAATTATTAATCACTTTTAAAAAGTTTGTAGCAATGTGATTTTTTAAAATGCCATTAAATAAGACTGTCTCTGTGCTGACTGGCTGCTTAGCCAAGGTACACTTTGTAACACAGGCAGGCAGAAACTTATAACCATGTGTCCTTTCTAAATGCAGGGCCATAACCCAGAAAGCAGCAGGCAGAGAAGAGCCGTGTTCAATGGGAAAATTATTAAACAGAATCATGGCAACTTGAGATGTAATGAAAAAATTGCCAACAGCAAGTGATGTGTTTTGTGTGTGCCTCTTCGTGCCCAAGTGACTGTGGGTATGCAATTGTGGGTGTGGCTATGTGTGAGTGTGAGTGTGTATAGGTATGTGGAGGTCACAGGTCAGACTCAGGTATATTCTTCAGGAGACATGGAACTTGCTGAGTGGGCTGGCTGATGGGTGCACCCCAGAGATGTCTCCACCTCCCCAATCATTACATTGCAGCCTGCACTACCACACCTCACATTTTTATGTAGGGTCTTGGGTTTTAAGTTCTTGCAGTTGCATAAGGATCACTTACGACATAATATCACATAATATCATAATGTCATATCTCTCAACCCTGCATGTGATATTCCGTGTTCCATCAACACTTAAAATGTCACACAGGCGTGAAAGTGTGCCGCCACCCAATCTGCACTTATCTGGCACAGGGAGGGAAGCATGAAAAAAATCGCTCTCATGTTCAGCGCACCACAAGGAAAGCCCTCAACCTTTGGGCTTTTCTTGCTCTCAGCTGACTTCAGGATCACTAATCTGAAGGTCAGACCTTAGCACAGAGCGTGATTAGCCCCCTACCAGCATCAGAGAATCTCTGCGCGAAGATCACAATAACACTTGCCAAGGTGATCTCTCTGAGACCTAAAAGCCTGCCCGTGTCTGATGTGTACCTGAAGGGGATAAAAAGGCCTAGAGTCTGTCTCCCCGTATTGCAGCTGTCTCCGTTGCTGCCTTAGCCTCTGAGTCATACTCTGCATCTAAACATCTTGGCCTTTTGATGAATGTCTTGCTCAGATCTGTGATGCAAGGCTAGCTTGCCCTCGACTGGCCTAGATGCTCTCACTCTACTTGGTGTTAAAGACATCTATCAGTTGCCCTGATCCTGGAACACGGGACCTTCAAAGGAGCCCCTTCAAAGCCTCACATCTCTCTTCTCTGTGTGAGCCCACCTGCCCCTCATTATTCCTGTCCTGTTCCTGAGGCCCCAAGGCCTAAACAGAACTGACTTGTGATGCTGCCTCTCTTCTGCATTCTTGGTCCAGTGAGCAAAGCCTGCCTTTACCCCAGCACTCTTCCCTCAGATGCTGGTCACTACACGATATGAGTATTTAGACCTGTGTATGGTAGCAAGACACCTGGTTCCTCCTTGTTTAAGATCAAAGAGATGGAGTCCTTCTGTAATTCAGCCTACCATGTCTTGTGCAGGAGCGACCAGCTCTAATGATCTCTAATGCCTCCCTGGAATCAACAGTGGTTATGAGATCAAATGATTCGTTCTAGTCCCTGTTGGGCTCTGGTGTTCTGAGATCACACAACAAGTCTTTGTCCCCTTCATGCAGTGGGGTTGCACCCCAATGACTTTCTGGGTTCCCAACTCTTTAGCTACTTTAGCCATGAGTGCTAGACAAGTGAGGTCTTTCGATAGAGTAGGATCTAGGCTGGATCCCAGTCGAAGGCCTCTGCATCTGGGACAAATGCAAAGCCCTTATATCCCTATGTGTGCATGTGTATATGTGTGTGTGTGCACGCACGCTTGTGTGTTCATGTGCTCTGTGTGTGTGTGTGCATGTACTCGTGGTGTTTCTGTTTCCTCCAGTTCTCCATGCATAACTAACTTTTCTGCAGTCAATACCAGTCGTTCAGTCAACGGAGAAGAAGTGAATTAGCTCTCTCAATCAATTAAAAAGTTTTCTAACGGAACTCTTTGCACAATACAAGGAAAACAGACGTGTCGACAAAAAGTCCAGACTAAATTTATTCTGCAAACTTCCCAGCCCCTCCTTCCTGCTAGACACTCCACAAGCTACTGTTTGCTAGACAGCCCCGTGAAGATGGTGACAGGCATCCTGTTGCCTGAGAAAAAGAAAGAAGGAATCCATTCAGGTGTTATTAGCATGACAGGAGTCCGCTCTCGGTAAAGCGTGAACAGCGGATGGTAGCAGGCAAAGGGAAAAGGAACATGGGGTTTGTTTGGATTGACCAATGGTGGCAAAGGCAGCCACAGATGGAGATGGCGCGGCAGAGAGCAGCAAATGCTGGTGCGGGCATCAAGTTGCTTCCTTGCGAGGGCAGCTGCCCACAGCAAAGGTGAATAGAGTGTGGAGCCCGCCTGCAGGAGTCTCCCGGGCAGCCTGATCCACTGCTGCAGGAAGACCAGAGCTCAAGGTGCACCTGCAGAGGCAGCCCATCTGCTATAATGTATGCACTGATGGTGAACCAAACGATAGGAAGCACCCGTGTTGTCAGAGGAAATGCCAGCCTCTCTGGAGTTCAGCGCTGTACATCTGAGCTCAACAGGGCAGGACAAGGCTCACACCTTATTATACAAAGTACTTAACATGTAGTTGATGACTAATTTCCTAAGTGCCTGCTTGTGTGTGGAATAGAAATGAAGGAGACATGGGAAAAGAGGCAGAGAGAGAGAGACACAGAAACACACTAGAGGGAAGAGATGAGAAGATGTGTACATAGTACAGAGGATTGGGTTTGGCATGCATTTGTGAAGACAGTAACCACTGGGGGAAATCAACTTTAGAATCTCAGTGTGATAAAATACTAGAAATTTCTCACATTTATATTATCAAATTTGTACCAGGACTGGAGAAGTGGGCAGGTACCTTGGGGATGTCCCTAACGATGGCTCAAAGTTTTCCTTGGGGAAAATGGTGGAAGGGAAGGACTTCAAGAAAACAAAGGGTTAATTTTCTACCTTTGAATCTGATCTGTGAATAGCATGAGTTACCATTTTCTGTTTCTGCAGGTGTTCATGTGAGGGCAGAAGGCAGCCTCAGGTGCCTGTTTCTGCAGGTGTGCACGTGAGAAAAGAAGGCAGCCTCAGGTGTGATTCTTCAGGAGTTAGTCACATTGATTTTGGGGGCCAGGATCTCACTGGGTCCTAAAGTTCACCCGTTTTGGCCAGTGAACCCCAGTTTCCGCTTGTCTTTATCTCCCTAGTTCTGGGATTATAAGTCTGTGCATTTGTTTGTTTGGTTGATTGGGGTTTTTTTTGTTTTTGTTTGCTTGTTTATTTTGTGTATTCTAGGTATCAAAGTCAGGTCATCATACTTGTATGGCAAGCATTCTTATGGCTAGTCTCTTCACCCTGTTTCTCCTCCGTTCTTTTCAAGACTTTTTAAAGAAGATTTATTAATTACTTTTATGTGTATGCGTGTGTGGCTGCTGAAGTTTGTGTGTATCCCATGTGTGAAAGAGCCCAAGGAGGTCAGGAGGAGGCATGGTATTCTTTGAAACTGGATTTAAAGGCAGTTGTGAGCCTTTCTGTGAGTGCTGGAGACCAAACTAGAGTGTTCTGCACAAGCGGAAAGAGCTGCTGAGCCCTCTCTCCAGCTCCTTCATCCTATTTTTTGCATGTTTTTCCATCAGGAATTCAGTTAAGTCCAATGACTTTACGAGCATATATAAAATACCATGGTTATATACTAATATTCTAGCATGAAAAGAGGAAGACTCCCATTGTCAATGAAGTTGAGACTTTATATAGAAAGAGCTAAAATTATGCCTTGGTGTATTTAAAGACTTGTCTGAGAGAGGAGCAAGGTAATCCTCATTCGCAAGATGATGAAGGTACCCTGAAATGGTGGCTTATATGAAGGGAGGTTGCTTCAGCCCCATAAATACATCCTAGGGCTGCTATGGTGATAGGGGATGCTCTCAGTAAAAAGCTAGGCTAATAAAAGGGAATTGGAAAGGATGACACTGAATAGTGTGGGAAGGCAAAGCCATAGTGTGCTGTACATGTGTGCTTTATGGGCTTCATTTCTCAGGCTGTGGGAGCCCTGAGAATTTCACGAGCTTGGAAGTGCTGAGTTAATAAGTATTTGCTTGGGCACAAAACATCTTCAAACCTGAGTGACTCACAGAGATATCTGTTTTCTGGTTTGGATCTTTAAGACGGAGGTGGGTGATTCCCAAGCCAAGACTGGACTACTCCACTGTTGCAGAGCCAGAGGGACCTGGGTTTCAAAGCTCTGTCTTCTTCATCCTCTATGGATAGAATGTGGGAAAACTGGGGCAATTACCAAGTACAGAATGACAAAATACGTCTTAGGACCTCAGTGGGGACCAGCGTGTCTAACATCTCCCCACCGGCCAAAACCCGTTGCATGGAAGCTCAACATTAATGGTGTAGGTGAGGACTGCTTCTAGGTCACCTGGAAGTGACGTAGATGCAGGAGAGTGAAGAGAAAGACCCCAGTGACCCTGCTAACCACGGCATGATGAGTAGGTTGCCTTAGAGTCTTTGCTTTGACAGAAGTGTGATTAACACATGGTCAAAACAAAGGGAGAGGGATTCACAACTATACTGAAAATGTAAGATTCCAAGAGGGGAAGGAGTCTTTATTCAGTTCTGCCTCCCTCCCCATCCATCAGTGTTGTCAGGACCATGGGC
Source organism: Myodes glareolus (assembly GCF_982192425.1). Lineage (NCBI taxonomy): Eukaryota > Metazoa > Chordata > Mammalia > Rodentia > Cricetidae > Myodes > Myodes glareolus. The sequence continues at coordinate 53,273,249 of NC_142048.1, read as the reverse complement.
TGCATCAGATTCTACCCTGCCAAGAAGAGCTCTAGTGAACATGACCTTTGGGTTGTCACTTCCCTGCCCTGTCACCAATGGAGACATAGGGATGTAATCTGATATCACTGATGCTCTGTGGCACGCGCGTCCGCCAGCAGAAGAGACGATCACAACAGGATTCTTCTTAGTACATTCTTTATTGGGAGTGCACAACTTGAGGATGATGGCGAAGGACCCCGGACCCTGGCGCGCACGGCTTATAAATCGTGCAGAACAAAGCCTGAGACGTGTCTATGTCTGAATGACTCTGGCTGCTCCTGATCTTACGAGTCATCTCACGATTGGCGGCTGGATCGCGCCATTCGGGAAGGCGAGCCAAGCGCCTCGGGGCGGGGCCGAAGCTGCTTGAGAGGCAGGAAATGACGGCAGGGTTGTGGCGCCTTGGCGCCCTACAATGCTCACCTTTCTTTGGAGAGGAAACATTTGTAAGGATATTCCCAAATAAGAGACTTGCCAACTATGACTTAGATTTCTGGACCACTTTACAATAGGCATTTTCATTAGTGAAACTGCTGCTCCAACCCTCCCTCCCCCTCAGCTCCTTCCTTCCTCCTGCTGGGGAAGGTTGGATGGGTAGAAGCTTTTCCTGTCCAGTTTTCTTTATACAAAGGGGTGCTTTTATGGACTGGCTGTGTAGAAAGGTCTCAGAGCTCTTGAAGATGTCTGCACACACCTATTTGCCTCTCTCCGATTGAAATGCTTGCTACTTGGCCCCACTGCTATAGGAACACAAGGAATTCAAGGTCCATGAAGACAGTCCAAGGTGATCAGCAAGAAGACCTCCCCCCCTCAAGGTAGTGAGCATGTGCTCTCTGGTCATTCATGCAGTAGTTGGGGCAAAAACAAATATTCTGTAATGGTTAGGCATCATTCATGTCTATGACTAATCGTGGTAAATGCAGGTTATCAGATATAGCTACATTTTGAAACCATTGGTTTCCAAAATTAAAAGCCTATTAATCTATAAGTAGAATGAAAAATGAAATAAAGATAAATTGGTATTTTCTCAGAGCTTTCACATGCTTTATAATAAGGCAATACAACTTAAGAGACAAACACAGTGTATCGTGTGCAGAAATAGGACCAGGGTTCCTGATCCACCACTTGCAGAAGAGTTCCAAGAGAGTCCTTGAAGCCTGGGTACATCATCCACCATGGCCACAGGGAGCTTCTCTCTCTGGGTTGTCGGCTTCCCCACTCTGTCTAAGTCAAAGTTGGCTAATAGTGACTCTTTCACCATCACGAGCTCCAGGGAGCTCATCATCCCACCTGGCTAATCTCCAGCTACCCCTTCAACTGAGATACACCAACCACATCTATCACTCCCTGGTAGAAATGGCTCACCTTCTCGGTGAAATGCTGTAGTACTTGGAACTCCTGTAGGGATTCCCAAACCATGGAACACGGTTTTCAATGGAGACTTTCCAGAAGCCAGTGAGGCTGAGGGCTTTCTGTCTGTCATCTGAATCATTCACAGATAAAGGGTTGAAGCTCATCATGAATCCCAGAAGTCAGCTCCTAACTTTGGGTTGTCATCTTTGTCAAGCTATGTAGAGTGCCTGGGTGTGGTCTTGCCTCGTTAATGGCCTTTGAAGCATCCCTTGAGAAGTGGAGTTATGAAGCTTTAAGGGAGAGAGGAAGATGTTCTCAGACCTTTGGCAGTTTAAAACAAATCCAGGGAAACATCTCGGAGGCTAAGAACACGCACTTCTTTTCCAGAGGACCTGAGCTCAGTTTCAAGCACCCACATCAGGTGGCTCACAAACCCCCTGAAACTCCAACTCCAGGTGATACAATGACTTCTTGCCTCTGGAGGCACCTGCACCCGAGTACAGACATTCAGACACGATACACACGCATACACATGATTGAAAATAAAAGTGTAGGGGGGAAGGGGGATGCCTCTAGAAAGAGTTGGTGGAAGGGGGTGAATATGATCAGAATATTCAAAAAACTAATAAAAATAATGGAAAATTTTAAATGGTAAGAAAGGTCATCTCATTTCTTAATTACTCATGGCAAACTAAAAAGGAATATGGAGTTTGAGGTGCACTATGTGGGGGAAGATCCTGGCCCAGCATTCCTGTTCTAGGAAATCAGAAAGCTGATCAACAAGTGTGTGGATTTTGAATTCCTAAGTGAGTGTGCAATTGACTGAACTTAACAGCAAGGCTTGGACCCTGGCACCCGGGAGAGGCATGGTCGCTAGAAAGTGCCACTAGTGCCTGGGAAGCCCTGCTCCAGAGACCCCATTAAGCAGCACCACCTGGTGGCTGCAGCAGCAGTAGCTGGTGGATGGCCCAATGCTTAGAGGTCTGTAGACAGGACCTGGAGTACCCCAAGCTGGAGATTGAGCAAAAAAATCAAAGGACACATCCATAGTTCATAAAGGGCCTGGGGACATTTCACCCAGTTTTGATGCAAATTCCCCTTTGAGTGGCATTCCTTCAGCAGAAGACTTCCACCGTGAAGCACATTTCTTTACAGGGGTTTTCTAACCAAGTGTGGGATGCTGCGCGTTTGTGAGTTTAAAAGCCAAACACCTCCAGCTGCGATACCTTTTGACAAGCCCGACAAGCCAGGAAGAAATATTTTGAATGCATTTCATAATCAGATTTAATTACAGCATTTATTTGGAGCCTAATGATAACCGTTAATGGCGCCTGTAAGACAGATGCGAAATTAGCTTTGTATTAATCTGTTAGACAGCAAAGTGTTTTCTAAACAAGGCAGCTATCGAGGGGGAAATGCCCAAAGCCCTTAGGCTAGATGATGGTAAGATATTTGAATTTGATTTTTTTTTTTCGGCCAATTCCTTCCCTAGTAAATTTTTAAAAACCTTTCTATGGATTCCGAAAATGTCTATATGTTAATTTCTACCTTTGATGTTTGAGATGACTTTCAAAATCCCCTTATGTTCTTCCCAGTGTGGGGCTGCTAAAAACAGAGAACTGGACGTTTAAATTTATGTGTTTTGTCCTGGTCACGGGGTTTTATTTCTCTTGAAAAAATATGAAGAAGGGAGATTACAAGGTCCTAGGTGAGATGTGTGCTTAGCTCTCCTTCATATTGGCGTCACACAGCAGCACATGAAGTGCCCACAGCTCCTTCCCTCCTTCCACGTCACTTCCTGATTGTGTTTCAGCCGCTGTAGTGGATCCAAGACGCTGCCTTGCTGTGGTCTTAATTCACCCTCCGGGATTAATATTTTAGTAGTTTTCTATTTGTCAAGTCTGTTTCTGAGTAATTTGCCCACTTGCTGTTCTAGGGTTTTCTTTTCATTGACTTGGGGTCTAGCAGTGGTTGTTGTTTTCTTCTGAGACAGGGTCTCACGAACTTGCCATGCAGGCCAGGCTGGTCTTGAACTCACAGAAATCTGCTTGCCTCTGCCTCCTGACTGCTGGAATTAAAGGCAGTTACTACCATGACTGGCTTGAGTGTTAACTTGTAAATATTCTTTTGATATTTAGCATAGTGGGCTCTTCTAGATAAATGTACTTGCCATTTAATCATGTGATAGATATTTTTCTCCAGAGTCTTTGATATCCCTATTTCTTTCTTAATCTTTCTTAATTACGAACAGAACAACTTAATTTGATAGCGATAAATTGACTCCTTTTTATGGTTCTTTGTGCCCGCACACTAACATTTTATTTGGTTTTTGTCAAAGGTGAGCAGTGTTTTTCTAAGCTCCTTACCGTCTTGTTGGATGCTTTAGAAGGTGATTGAGTCCAAGTGCTGTTCCATGAATGGGGTCAGGAGAGTCTCGTGACGTGTGGTGACAAGAACGTAGCAGCATGGCAGCATTTGTTCTGAGCACCTCCCCATCCGCAGGGTGTTCTCTTCCACTGTGTCTGTTCTTACGGTGCCATCCCACGCCATTGCTCTGGGGGCATGAGGCCCACAGCTCTCTTCATCTTTCTGCAATGGTTCTGCTAGCGCTTTGATTTCTTCGTGACTCAGAAAAGTCAAGGAGGTACCTGAGTGGGAGTCTTGTATTAAACAGGTCAGGAGAACGGATTTTATTCTTCCAAACTATGAAAATACACACAATGAAATAACATGATTATCACGGGTTGACTTCACAGTGCCTTGACTTTACAGTGGTAAAACTGGCAGTGTTTGAATGGGCCCACGCTCACTCTGGCAGACTAAGGAAGGCGGCAATGTTCAGTAGGACTCAATCTTTGAATTTTTATTTTGATCTAACCTTGGCTAATTATGGTCAGTGGGGTGTTCTTGTGAATTGGAGCCATGCAGTGAACCATGGATCCCATTGATGCTTGTGACCCTGAGGTTGAATAATACCTACGCCAAACTATGCATTGCTTGACCAAGCCCTTTGCCCAGCAGGCTCTTCCATACTGCAAATAGCTGGATTCTATCTTCTGTCCCTGAAGACGGGTGCTTCTAGGCTGTGAGTTCTGTTTTCTTGTGCATCCTTACTCTTTATGTCTCAGGGCTATGAAGTTCTCAGAAAGCCAGCTGAGAGTCAAACTGCCTAAAGGATTTTGGTAACCTCAGAAGTAGTGGTGGCGTGCTCCTAGGCAGCTTGGCACACATCTTCTAACTGAGTGACCCAGAGAAATCCGAGCTTCGATAGACTCAAAACCTTGACGACAATCTTGGCTGCAGCTTTATTTCAACAGCCCATTGAGACTATCAAAAATAGCTAGGTGAGATTCAAGCATACCTACCACAGGGTACCACTTAGCTCTCAACGAAAACATCTGGAAGGCATCGTGGTGTGGATGGATCTCATAGTAAGTCAAGTGGAAATGTCCAGTTTCCACCAGTTTCGTGCCCTGCTATTCTGTTTATATAACATCCTTGAACTGAAAAAATTACAGAAATTATAGAGAGGAAAAAAATTGGTGGCTGCCAAGGTCTGAAATGGACAATAGAAGTTCAGGTGTTTCTGTAAAGTGGTAGCTAGAGACCGGTATGGCTGTTTTCACAGATGGCACAGTGTGAAACTGCTCATGTTGTGACCATGTTAGTTTCCCACTGTGACAAGACATTCTAGTCACATGATATGATCTTGGTGGACCTACCTACACACTGCGTTGATGGGACCTCACTTCCTTATCTTTGCAGCTAATTCACTATTAAAATTTATGATTAAATTTTATTTATTAAATTACTCAAAGTTTTATTATTAAAAAACTAATTTTTGGTAAAAAAAAAATAAGTTGAGAAAAAAGCCCTATGACGTATCTCTTGACCACTTCTTAATTAATTAATTTGAGAAAGAGTGACATTTTTTTCCAGACTCTATTGCCTCCATCTCCTACATGCCGGACTGAGGGTTATGAGTTATCTCAATCATTCACATCAGTTACAGACTAAAATTCATTGATGTTTACATGTGACCCAGAAACTTCTGAAAGTATAGAAAAGAATATTGTATCCCACACCACTTGCTTGACTTTATGTAACTACTTGTATCTATTACCCAGATTTGTTAATTTTTTGGCACTTTGTGAACCTGCTGTTGAATGCTTATACCATTTTTCCAAAAATGAACTTAAGTCAGAAGAGACTAATGAAGTAGACATTTAAAAAAGATTTCACTATCAAGAAATGGAATGAATGAGCAGAGGCCTGAGATTCATCCAACCCATGTATACATACATGCATATATATAATGTGTGCATATATATCCATATATATGGATGTGTGTAAATATGTGAATTATTCAGATACATAAGAACATAAGCTAATCTTCAGAAATAGCAAAAACTATGCCTATAGTAAACTCTGTCAACAGCCACATTACGGGAAAGGAAGAGGTGTTGAAACCCATTGAACAGCTACCTCAAAAGCTTGGAATGTGTTCCAATAAGAACAGGGGCAGCCAGAAGGCAGTGGCGCAAAACACAGGCAGGGTTGGTGCACACCTTTAATTCCAGCACTTAGTGGGTAGAGGCAAAAGGATCTTTGTGATTTCGAAGCCAGCCTGGACCAGGACAGCCAGGACTACACAGAGAAACACCATCTCAAAAAAGAAAACAGACAAACAAGCAGAAGACCACAGGCAGCTGCTTAAGCTGGGTAGAGCAGGATGCTGGGTTTGTATTATGAGGTATTGTTTCGTTGGACCAAGGCAAGGTGTGGTAGAGCGTATTTGTAGGGCGCCAAGGCGCCACAACCCTGCTGTCATTTCCTGCCTCTCAAGCGGCTTCGGGCCCCGCCCCGAGGCGCTTGGCGCGCTTTCCTGAATGGCACGATCCAGCCACCAATCGTGAGCTGACGCGTAAGATCAGGAGCGGCCAGAGCCATTCAGACTCGGACACGTCTCAGGCTTTGTTCTGCACGGCTTATAAGCCGTGCGCGCCAGGGTCCGGGGTCCTGTCCTTCGCCATCAACCTCAAGTTTGTACGCTCCCAATAAAAGTACGTTCTGAGAAGAATCCTGTTGTGGTCGTCTCTTCTGCTGGCGGACGCGGCGTGCCACACGTATTGACCTCCTTGCTCCATTCCTGGCTCGCACACATGCACATGTGCGTGTGTGTGTGTGTGTGTGTGTGTGTGTGTGTGTGTGTGTGTGTGTAAGAGAGAGACAGAGACAGAGAGAGAGAGAGAGAGAGAGAGAGAAATCATTCCACAGATGAATGGTAGGTAACAGAAGAGAGATCAATCCACTCCATATTTTGATAAGAAGGACACAGTAGGAAGCCCCCGCCCTCTACAACTGAAGGATAATTCTATGATTGATGGAGATTAACTTGAGACCCAGAAACTGATAAACCAAGGTGAGAAGTCGACCCCATTCAGTGACCCCAGGGAAGCCTCTCAGTGGCACGAGTCAGAAGGGGGAGGCTCTTTCAGTTCAACAGATCTCAACCGAGCCTGGCGAAGAGCAATGGCACACTCAGAGTTAGAGCAGTCGGTAGGCCTGTCTAGAAGCAGGACGTGAAGAAAGTCTAACCCTGGTGGGCAGTGTGCACAGCCAGCTGCTCTCCAGCACCCACCCTGTGCAGATGAGCACAGCCCCTTCCTCCAAAGCTCCAGAATCTTCGTCATGGTCCCGGGGGTGACCTGCCATTGGTTTTCCCAGACACTGGGTGTCACTGTTGCTGCTTCATAACAGAAAGAAATGCATTGGAAACCGCTCCCTAGGCAACCTCAAAAGCATAATTCCGGTTTAATTCTTTTCACCGGTGAAGAAGGGGTAAGTTCTCCAGGCAGGCTTGTTCCTTCAAGTTGTTTCTGGTTGTCTGTCCAATACCTGATGGATTCCCAGGGATCTTATCTGAAACTCTCTCTGGGCAACAGCAATCAGGAGAGGAAGTGTCTTGCTCTCTGTGAAACCAGAATTACCTCTGGGCATTGAGCGCGTAGTAACCCTTCCTGCTACCCTGACCAGGGTCTGGAAATCACTGTCTAGCATCCTGTAGTTGTATCTTTATAATGGGGGAAGTGGGCTAATCGCTTGCCACCTTCCATCAGCTGAGACAATAAGTTGCTACATCACCACAGGCACGGAAGCAGAGTCACCTGGCCTGCACAAAACTCAAGTTGCCATCTCAGATCTGGTGCCAACGTGGACACAATGATACATTGCGGATAATCGAGCTGTCAAAATGCATTATGGCGCTCACATTGTTCTGTCGGTTAATTAGTTTTCATGTGGCAGAGTGCATTCGCTAAGTGAACAGTAATAACTCAATCCTCACCCGTGAGGTCAACGCTCTTAGAGTTCTAGAATATGGTTCTCAGAATAGTAGTGCATTTAAACTGAGGTAGTGAGAATATCACACACTGTGGCCACATTTATCCGCGTAACTAGTACTTTCATAATTGAGACTTTGTAAACAATCTCACTGTAAAGTGCATTTGAAAGGAAACGGTACTGTCTGCATTTAGTTAAAGTGGCAAAGAATTGTGTGTGATGGTTCTTCCATGACCAGGAAGTGTTTCCACACTCACTAGACCTGAGGAAACTGGCCTTTGCTGCCATGCCAAATTTGTACTTCCTGTTGGAACTGACTTTCTGTCTCTTGACTGAAGCTCCAGGTGTGAGGTAGCAAAGGGGTGTCAAAGACCGTGTCTGGTTGGGAACTTCCATCTCCAGAACGTGAGAGATAAAGCTCCACAGGATCCTGTGAGGTGAGAAAGGGCCAGGCTGCAATTCCTTCCAGACTTTTAAGATGAAGCTCCTAATTTGACAGAAGGGAAGAGCAACAACACTGTGAACAAAAACAGACATGGAAAGGTCGTATGTAGCTGTTCAGTACTTCTGCTGGTGGCTGTCTCAGACCAGCGCAGGCAAGGAGAGCCAGAAATGAGAAGTGGAGGGAGGGGGCTGGAGAGCCTGAGAGAGGTCAGGCTGAACCGCTCACCAGGACTGTGTTCTAAGGTATCATTGGCTCTTTTGTATCTCTCGTCCAGGGGCCCCATAATGGCACCACGTATTGGTGGAATTAATATATGAGTGCATCGGCAGCTAGCAATACCCCTTTTTCTTTAAAGAAATGGATTGTGAAGTTTTCATTCCAAATCTGAGGAGTTTCCCCCTTATGCTTGGAATGAGAGTCAGCTCTTGGGGTCAGATACTGATTCTCAAGAGTTACAGCCTAACGAAGCTTCAGACTTGAAGACTCGCCACTTAACTCATGCCAACGAATCAGACAGTTTCCATTTAGACTTATAAATAATATCAAGCAAATGTGATGTTTAGCGATGTGTCTCTGATGAATCATCTCGGCACGCTCTTCATTGTGAGAAATAATTCAAGTGGAAACCCTTCTGTCACCTTCCTCAGCATCAACACAAAGTCAGGTCTACTTCTTTCTTTTTGATTTATGGGTTTGGATTCAAAATAACGCGGAAGCTAGAAGCATCTCTGCAATGCAGCAGGAGCATTCTTCTGTGGTCTATGCACACCTCCTCGCTCTCACAGCTGGGGAAGCAACACACTTTCTAAAGCTATGCGGGGCACTATCGGGACACATACAATTAATGGGATTCTTTTTTCTAAATCTGTCTTTACAAAACAGCAGTGGAAGTTCAAAAACCATTTGGAGATTTCTGGATCCTTGTAGACAGATGTATCCGTGGACAAGAACCAGACGTGCGATTTCAGGTGCATTACGGGTAAGACAGGTGAGCAGGCATACCATAGACCTGAAGGTGGAGGAGGCAGAGTTGTCTAATGCTTTCAGAGTTGCCCAGTCATGTACCTGGGAATCAAGAAGGGAAAGCTATTATCCTACTGCTTTGTTTGAGCTTAGGGACCTCAGTGGAGCAGTGTTCCAATACGACCTAGTCTATTCTATAGGCTCTGGCTAACCTGGGTCTTCTGGTTTCAGAACTGTGAATGGGTCATATTGCATTGTGTGAGCCACATGTTTATAGCATGTTAGAAAGAAAGACTGTAAACCAGAGCCACGCAGTGGTGTGGGAAGCCCTTCTGTACATGTGTTGCTTTTATTGGTTAATGAATAGAGCTGCTTTTGGTCAATGGCTTAACAGAATGAAGTCAGGCAGGAAATCCAAACGGAGATGTAGAGAGAGAGTAGGTGAGTCAGGGAGAAGCCATGTAGCCACCACAGGAGACAGACGCCTCTGTCGGAGCCCACCGAAACTTTGCCGGTAGGCCACGACCTCAGGGCGATGCACAGATTAATGGAAGTGGGCTAATTTAAGATATAAGAGCTAGCTAGCAATACACTTAAGTTTAAGTGTAATATTAATATTACACTTAATATTAGCCAAGCAGTGTTTTAAATAATATAGTTTCTGTGTAATTATTTCTGGTCTGGGCGGTCGGGAATGAACAAGCAGCCTCCATCACAACACAGAGCAACATTGCCTGTGTCCTGTGAGCTTCACCTCATTCACCATTATCACCTATACTGGGCAGAGTTTTCTTTCCAAACTGATAAAGGGACAGTGCCTTTTCTGTGGTAGGGAGATGAGAACATACCAATCCCTAGCTGACAGCTATTGACAGTTTTGGGAGAGAGAGAAAGTCAGTTTTCTTTAAGGATATGGTCTATGGTAGGTTGACCATTGTGGTGGTTTTAATAAGATACTATCTCCCAGTGTCTCAGGCATTTTAGTGCTTTGTCCCTGATTGATGGCATTGCTTGGGAAGTTTGGGATGTATAGCCTTATTGGAGGAAATTTGCTACTGGAAGTGGGTTTTGAGAGTTTAAAGACACAGGCCATTTCAAGCTCACTCTCTCTGCACCATGCTTAGTTAGAGTTTAAGATATGAGCTCTCAGCTTCTTGCAATCTGCCTCTTCTTAGGATGGAAGAAAAATTCCTAATAAAGAATACTGCACATTGCAAGCAATGGCTAATTCGTGGCATTTCCCAGAAGCACATATGATCAGGGAAAGCCTACTAACAATTAAAACTGATGGCGATTATACAAGGAAGGCACTGTCGAGACCCGTTGAAAATATGTTGCTCAGTGGGAGCGAGACTGGGCCCATATGCTGTCTAGGTCAGATAGCAGGTATTGCTCATGTGCCCAGCTGCAGAACTCCGCCTGGAGAAGGCTGCCAACTGTGCAGCTTCCGTTGTCTTGCTCTTCTGCACACACACATTCATCTCTGGGGTAAGCGTTAACCTGGCGGAGTTGCCCGTTGTCTTTGGTTTCCCATGGTGCACTGCGGTGAGAGGCATGGACTTAAAAGTGTGTATTCCTTTGTCTCCAGGACATTCTCAGTGCAGGCGGCCATTTGCCTCTGAAATGGGTGAAGTAGTTTTATGAAGTAAGTAAAATGAAAATAGGACTTAAGCTATTTCATATCTTGGATCCCGTGCCTAGGGAATGGTGCCACCCATAATGAGCTAAGCTTTCCTGTATCAGTTAAAAGGTATTCATTTCCCCATGGACGTGCCCACAGGCCAACTTGATCTAGACAATTTCTTCACTGACGTCCTCTTCTCAGATGACTCTAGGTTGTGCAAAGTCAGTCGCCACAGAAGAGTTGTGAGGCACACACACCATGACTTCTCAAAAATGGATCCAAATGATGTGCACCCCCAGGTCAGTGTTCCTGTCGTCTGTGTGATGATGTCAGCAGGCAGGCAAGTGGTGAGGTCCAGAAAGGTATCTATCTGCACTGTCATCATTCTTGGTCCATTAAACCTTTATCAGTCTTACTTCCCAGATGTGGTGCAGTAGGTAGCATGGGAAGCACCATTTTTCCTCTTTGCCTTACTACACAGCCCCATTATAATCTTAACTCTATTTCATAGCAAGCCTCTCTAGCTGGAGTTCCCTCCGTGTAATTTTAGTAGGCTCAATCCCATCTATGGCGAATTCTATTTCCACAGGATACCGTGTCATAAGTCAATCTATCATTCTCTATTAATTCATAATGATGCTAAAAAATGCGACCCATGAAACATTGTCCTAAAGGAAAATAAATCATATTGTTTTGCTTCTACTTGACATCATGGAGTAAATAACATCTCAAACTTTCATTACAGAGTTCATAAAAAATTGTCAAGTGGTCAAAAGGAAAGAGAGGTAAATGGTCTGTGTTGGATTTTCAGCGACTTTACAACATCTGTTTGCTCCAAAATTTTGAATGCTATACATCCAGGGCTCACTATCATTTTGGCTGTAAGCTCCTAAGTGGACGTTTCAGTGGCTGACTGAATACACACTAAGGGGTACACTTGTCTGAGAGCACACACCTGAAGGTCATGGGAAGGTCACAAGGAAAATCTCAGGCCAAGAAAATCCCCAGAGAAGCTGTGCAGAGGAGGTACCCATGTCTAACCTTCACACGGTCACATGCTGTCATGACAGCTAAAGCTTTTATTCTCACTGTTAATGCAGATTCTGCAGAGTAAAATACCCAAATTGACGGCCTGTTGTTCATTGTCAGCCATGTTGACTGTTTCCAGCATATACAAAGGAATAATTAAAGAAACATTTTTGCACATTTTGCACCTGGTGCACATACTGAGAAAGACAGTATTCTCGCATGTGCAGTAGTCTGCCTAGTCCACGCATTTTGTAAATAACGTTGATATAAACCATGGCTGCAATCCATGAGTACCTTAGACATTTCAAGATAAAGAATTACATTTTAGCAATCATGATAATCCTCGAGAAAGGCTAAAAATATTTCAGTTTATTCTCACAAGCCCATATTGTCCTTTCTTGTGGTACCATCTCTATGAGCTCCATTCTGGAGGGTCAGTAGTATCCTGCCCTATGGCACAGACCTGGCCTGCTGCCTCTGATTTCCTGAAAGGTACCCACACAAAAACTCATCTTTGATCTGAACTTCATAGCATATTCATAGATATTGACTTTGACTAATTTCTGACCCTTGAGTCAAATCAATTCAAGATTTGACACAAATCTTCCTAGATTCTCTATTCTGAGTGTGGTGATAGTCTGGACAAAATTAATGAAATATCTCAAAATTGAATGTCTGGTTGAGAAATAAATAAATTATTGTTCTGTCTTGTGCTAAAGCAAGAACCACATAGGACACAGAGAAGAGAAGAACAGATGGGGATTGATGCCCCACTGATTCTTAAATCATGGTTCTAGAACAAGTACTCCGCCAGAAGTCAGTCACCCAGCAGCATGGGTCAGCTCAAATGTCAACTCCACAAAGCCAGGCTTTAGAATTTATTTCTATATGTTTTAAATTGATTATTTGAGAACGTCAATCAAGTGTACCATGTAATGTGAGTACACCCTCCACTCCAAACTCTTCTCAGACCCTGAATTGCATCTCCCTCCCATCTTCATATGCCCTCTTTAAAAACCACAAACAATGAAACAAACAAACAAAAACACGGAGTCACAGAGTCTGATCAGAGCTGCCGGTACGCAAGGTTATAGGGCCATCCTATGCAGAAAAGAGGTAGCCTCTCAGGGACCACATGGCTGAAGAAAACAGACTTCTCCTCCCTGAGCAGTTATCAATTGCTGGTGGCCCACAGTTAGGGGCGAGATCTTGTGAACACCTCTTCCATCTGTGTTGGAACTAGACTGGCTCAGTCTTATGCTGGTTTTGTGTGTTCAGTTTTAGCTGTAGTGTGTTCACATGTGCAGTGATCCTGGCCTTGTCATGTCCAGAGGGCGTTGCAAGAACCCACTTCCAGTCCATGATGGCAGGTTGAAAATTGGAGGACACCTAAGCTAGACACCAGGATGCTAAGGCTACTGGAGTGTTTAAATAAGGAAGCCAGAGATCCCTGGGATGTCATGTGCTATGCCGCAGGATCGCCAACCTGTGTAGGAATTGCTAAATCTGCAATCAGAATCTTGTCAAGCTGACATTCAGAAACCTGTGGTTTATCAGAAGAATACTGTTTTTCTATGCAATCAGTATTTCTGTGTTTTGATAGACAGAATCAATAGGTTCCATCTGTTTGCCTGGGTCCAAACTATCATACTGCCGCTCAGTATTCAGACAACCTTGGTTCAAAATAATATTTTAAACCTACGATTTGTAAATCCTACTCAGTGTGCATCCTCCATATCACCCATGCCCGGAGCAGGCATGGAGCCCCAGAGCAGGCATGGAATCTGCTGCGTGCTATTCCAAGGCCTCTTCTGTTCTCAGCTGTCAAGGGTTGAGATTCTGATGTAGCACGAAGACTTAAGGTCTTCAAATATATAATCAATATCCACTGTGTAGGTTTAAAGATTTACCATTAAAAATAGCTATCCTTTTTTAAGGTTGAAAATCAGCCTTGAAAGTAGCAAGAATGGTTCCTTCACCCCCTTATTGCTTTCAAAAGTACCCCAAGATTATGCCTTTATTTTAAAAATGTATTATATACAGATAAGACGTCTGTGCGAAAGTCATCTAAGGTCACAGTTTAAAGGCGCCCCTGAAAAGTTTCTCTCTTGCAATCTGACCTCTGTACATCACTCCTGGGGTTTGGGCGTTCACAAATTATGCATATGTGTGTACCGTCATGGTGCTGGGGTTTTAGACGTCACTTAGAAACTGGGCATTGGAAATAGCTCTCTAAAGAAACGAGTTAGGAACAGTGCCAGCTAAGTTCCTGTCAACTTGTCACGGCTCAGCTCATCTGGGAAAAGGGCATCTCAAATGAGGACTTGTCTTCATCAGATTGGCCTGGGGGCATATCTTGATTAGTAATGGTCGTGGAAGGACCCAGTGGGCAGTGCCATCCCTGTGCAGATAGTTCCGGACTGTACAAGGATGCCATTGAGAGCAAGTCAGTAAGCAGTGTTCCTCCATGGTCTCTGCTTCATTGTCTGTCTCCTGGGCCCTTCCTTTACGGAGTCCTGCACTGACTTCCCTCAGTAGCAGACTATGACATGGAAGTGTAAGCTAAATAATCATCTCCTTCCTAGGCAACTTTTAAGTGTCTATCATAGAAACAGAGAAGCAGACTGAAACAGAAATCCATGACAGGAGTACACTTATTTCCATGCCATTCCAGACCCAGATATAAAAGCAGACCATGGCTTCTCCCTCCTCTAACAGAAGAGAGGCTCAGGGTCTTTGTCGGTGCTTTCAGTTCCTGATTCTGAGCACTGAAGCTCAAAGACAGACATGTAGAACATCACAATATGATAGAAAATCCAAAAACAAGCAGCTATGGCTTCAACAAAGGGGTAAAACACATGCATTGGGTTAAAAGACTTACCCTTCAACAAATGGTACCTGGAAAAAATGGATTTGTATGTGTAGAAGCTAGATCTGTAGGTCTCACCCTGAACAATAATCAAAATAGATCAAAGACCTTGCTGGAGTTGAAACTTTGAAACTGGTATATATAGGTCTAGGTGTGTACCTTCTGAAGATGAAGGAGATAATCCTAGCAATTTCATGGGATTACAATAAAGTGAAAAGATTTATAGTAACAAAAAAAATCACCAGAGAAAATGGAAAGCCTACAGAATAGGAGAAAATTTTGCCAATTACACATCAATGAGATTAATTTTCAGAAATATAAAAAAATAAAGAAATGCAAAACTTATATTTCCAAAGTACCACTAAGTCATCAAATTAATCAATGGGTAAATGAACTGAACATTTTCTCCAAAAAAGAAACACAAATGGCCAATAAACATCTGCAAATTTGTTTTAATAACTGGAGCCATCTAAGAAAGGTAAATTAAGACTCTTGAGATTTCCTCTACCTCCGCCAGAATGGCTACCCTCTATAAAATAAATGGCAGCAAATAGGGGAGTACTCACAGGTACAGCCACAGCAGACGTCAACACAGGGGCTCCTCAAAGAATGAAACTAGATCATATTGTCTGACTACATAATTCCTGGGTACATGCCTAAGGACTCTATGTACCGCCACAGGGAAACTCGTTCATTATGTTCCTGCTGCAGTATTGTCAACAGCTTAGGAACAAAACCAGCTTAAATGCTCATCCACAGAAAGGATAAAGACTGTGTGGGACATATGTGTGTGTGAGTGTATGTTGTGAAATATTTAACAATGTAAAGGTGTGTCACATTTGTTTATGTTGCATCTGTTTAATTACATAAAGATGTATGACATTTGTTTTGCCTTAACTGCCTAAGGCGTCTGATTAGCGTAATAATAGCCATTAGCTAGAGGGATAGGCCAGGCTGGCAGGCAGAGAGATTAAGGAGGAGGAGAAATCCAGGCTCAAGGAGAGAGAAGGAGGAGGAGAGAGTGAGGGAGAAAGAGGGAAGCACACCCATGACCATGAGCCAGGCAACTGCCAGTCAGACACAAGAAGCAGAGAAAGACAGACAGACAGAAGGAAAGAAAGGCAAAAAGCCCTGAAGCAAAACGTAGATGAAGAGAAACAGGTCAAGTTGTAAGCGCTAGCAAGAAAGGAGTCTAAGTTAAGGCTGAGCATTCGTAACTAATAATAAGTCTCAGTGTCATGATTTGGGGATGAGTTGGTGGCCCAAAAGAAAAAGCCTGTTACTACTGTGTGTGTATATATGTATATATGTGTGTATGTATGTATGTATGTATGCATGATGTATCTATGTATATATGTGTGTGTGTATGAAAAGAAAGCATGAAGCATGATTTTGAGGATCGTGTATAGGAAGGATTTTTGGGAGGACTAAGAAGGGGGATATGGTAAAATTTGTAATTTATACGTATAAATCTTTATATTTTATATACGTTCTAATAAAAATATTTATAAAAACTGGACACGCTGACACATTCCTGTAATCCAAGCACCTATGAGGTAGATGCAAAGGATCAGAAGTTCAAGGTCATCCTTCACTACTTACTGAGTTCAAGGTCAACCTGAGTTTTTGCCTCAAAAACTCAAAACCAAAGCAAAGCAAGCCCTGCTTTCACAAAAAGCTCATGCCATGTGGTGCTGACTGGGAACTTAGATCGCAGACTTAATCATGCTGTTTGTTATATTACACACCAAAGACTTTGCAAAAATGGGTCTTCATAAACAAAGCAATTAGAAGTGGATGCAGGATTTTTTCCATGCTTAAGAAACCTTTATTATCATGGAAAAGCGATTT
This sequence comes from Myodes glareolus, assembly GCF_982192425.1. Classification (NCBI taxonomy): domain Eukaryota; kingdom Metazoa; phylum Chordata; class Mammalia; order Rodentia; family Cricetidae; genus Myodes; species Myodes glareolus. Next base: position 53,256,752 of record NC_142048.1, on the reverse strand, counting down.
CATGGTGGACCACAAGTGTCACTAATATTTTAGCTTTGTTTCACATATTTATGGTATTTTTGTCCTATTAAAGATTTTTTTTTAACATAAATTGATGATGCTGGAAGGCCCTTCCAAAAGAATGCTATAAGATATATTCCAAGAGCAGGTCTGGAATGGAATTTTCCAAACCCAGGTGTGCTGTTTGCAATGGGGGTAACTTGAATTTACAGACATTACTGTGCGTTTTAAAGTTGTATACACACATTTAAAGCAAAATGCAAGAAGAAAAATAGGAAAGTAATGCTTGTATATTTCAAGAGAAAAGAATTCTGGTTAAAAGTTTGGAACAAAGTAGGAAAATAGACATGGGTACAAAAGAGCTCTTGATGTTGGTCCCTGCATTCTGAGCCTCTGGCCTAATGTCCTGTTTATGAAAGAGTGACACCAACTTCGCATTCCGGGGACACACGGTGATAGGTTCTTGGCTAAGGTAGGCGTCATCTGGGCGTGGGTTTGTGGGAAACGAGTGATATGGGCCCAAGAGTGTGACCTATCCTCACATCGTCTATGCTCCTGCCCCTGCTGCCCTTGGCCGTGGTCCTGAAGTCTTGGCTGTCTCTTCCCATTTTTCCACTTCAAAAACTTGAATTGACGATGCTTGGTAAGTTTAGTTTTCTTTGATGCTAATTATGGAAACCTGGGAGAAAAATCGAGCAGTGTATTTGTTCCTTGGATGGTTTGTGATTTTTGTGGCAAGACAATAGAGGGTATGTGACTAGAGATTTTCATCTGAAACAAGAATAAGTAAGCGAAATGAGTTAAAATCAACCTGTGATCTCGGAGGGCTCCAATGTGTATGGTATGAGGGATAGAAGCTAATTTTAATTAAAATTAAAAACCTTCCAATGTGAAGGTTTTTCTATCAGAAAGTTTTAATGAAAGTCATTAAATTAATTATGCTGATGAGAATTTGTGGGGTTTTTTATGAATAGTTCCTAATTTTTCAGACAATTATATTCTCCATGTAAGACAAAGGACTCTTGGCCTGAGTGTCCCATGGTTTTAATTGATTAAAAACTTTAGCATTACTTAAGGATTTCAGTACTTTGTATAAACACACACATATGAGCGGGCTACTGAGGGAAGATCTGAGAAAGGTGCAATCCAAAGCAGCCCTCACTTTGTGCCCAGGAAACTCGCTGACTCTGCCAAAGGAACTCAGATCTCAGATCTCAAGGGTAGATCCCAAGGTCTGGTGAAGCCTTGGGGAAGTCTAGACTCGTACCTACAAGAGCCAGAATAATGAATTCCCCTTTAGCAGAAAATTGCTTTGCATATACCCACAGACAACACACACAAGTTCTTTCTTTTTTTTACTGTTAGTATTTATTATTATTATTAATATTATTATTACTGTTACTGTTATTATTTTAAAGCAATCTTATTTTACATACCAATCCCAGTTCCTACTCCTTTCTACCATCCCGCTCCCCCCACCTTCTCCCCTCTTCCCTCCCCAGCCCCCATTCACTACTCAAAGAGGGTAAGGCCTCCCATAGGGAGTCAGCAAAGTCTGTCACATCTTTTGAGGCAGGACCAAGGCCCTCCCCACTGTCTCTAGGCTGAGCGAGGTATTCCTCCATAGGGAATGGACTCCGAAGTATTTATACATCAAGCATAAATACTGGTTTCACTGTTAGTGACCACACAAATTGCCCAAGCCACACAACTGTCACCCACATTCAGAGGGCCTAGTTCAGTCTTATGCAGGTTCCTGAGATCTCAGTTTAGAGTCAACCTAAATTCCACAATCCTAAGAGAGACATACATGGATCCCTCCACCCATGGGAAGGAGAAGTAGACAGAATATCCTGATTAAATTGGCAACATGGGGGGAGGGGGCAATAGGGGAGGGGAAAAGGGGAGAGGAGAGGAGAACATGAGGGATAAGAAGGGTCAAGTTGAGTGAGGGACAGAGAGGGAGAGCAAGGAGGAAGATACCTTGGTAGAGAGAGCCATTATGGGGATAACGAGAGACCAGGCACTGGGGAGATTCCCAGGAATCCACAAGGATGACCACAGTTAAGAATCTAAGCAGTAGTGGAGAGGGTACCTTAACTGTTCTTCCTCTGTAATCAGATGGATGACTACCTTAATTGTCTTCCTGTAGCCTTCATCCGGTAACTGCTGGAAGCAGGTGAAGGGACCCACAACTAAGCGCTGGGTCACGCTCCTGGAGTCCAGTCATAGAGATGAAGGTGCGAGATTATTTGCAAAGACCATGATGGCGAAACCCACAGAAACAGCTGATCCAAGCAAGTAGGAGCTCTTAGGCCCTTTCTTAGAGTAGAGGTGTGTGGTTCCAAATAATTATTAGAAAAAAAATTGTAACAATTTGCATTCAATACTTGTATCCTTTTCTGGGGCGCAGTGCCTGACCAATCCATCTTATGGGTCAGAAGGCTTATTCTGGCCCAAGGTTTAGACTACCATTGGCTCAGTGGGATGGCACCGCAGTAGAAGCATGGCATGTGGCATCTGACATCCTGGCATAGGAAACAGTCTGAGCCAGACAGAGGGACAGCCTAGAACATCGAAACCCCCACAGTTCCCTACCTCTGCTCAAGTGCTAGAGCTTCTACAAGCTTCCCAAATAGGAGCCACTAGCGAGGTGCAAGTGTTCAGAGACACAAGTGTGTGGTGGAAAGCGCAGGTTCAAACCCCAGTAGAATAAAGACTAAAATAATTAGCGGCACACTCACCGAGTCCTGAAAAGGGAGAAGACCACCGACCGCAGCTGTGAGTGTGTCTAGTTCCTTCCCATCCAGGAACCACGCTGTGGGGCGTTCAGTGCGGGCTTCCCTTCCAAGCTCTTAACCTGTTTTCAATGACTTTGTATTTATTCGCCTAAGAAACACGTTTTCCTGCATGCCCTTCTTCGCTTTTCAGGTTTTGCCTTTGACGACAGCTCCCACCCAGCTGTCTTCTTCAGCTGACCTGCCCAGCTGCATTTCTTGTAGACAGCTATGAAGCCTGGCTTCATCTTGGAGACAATTTCCTGTTCTTACTTGGGCAGTCGTTCCATTGGTTTATGCCCGTGTGTGTGCAGTATGTGTAGGGATGCATGAGTGTGGGGTGTACATACAGTTTGTGTAGGGATGCATGAGTGTGGGGTGTGCATGCTAGGGTAGAGTCACATGTCACTCTCCTCCTTGTCTTTTAAGGCAGGGTTTCTCATTGGCCTGGCGGTAGCTGTTTCAGCTAGATTGTCCAGCCGGCAGCTCCAGGTAGCAACCTATTTCCCCTCTCCCAGTGCTGGGATTATAGGTGTGCCATGTGTCACCTGACTTTGTGTGGGACCTGGGGCTCCCAATTTAGGCCCCCTGTGCTTATGTAGAAAGCGCTCATCTTGAGTGGTCTCCCCAGACCCCTGCCGAGTTTTTATCTGATACACTCGTCAAAATTAAAGCACATCACTTGTCTTCCGTAATTATTGTTATGCTGTTTTCTGCGTGTTCAAAAATGATTTTGTTCCTTTTATCCTTTCAAGGTCTGACTTCAGATAATAATATGCTGCTCTTATGTAAACTAGAAATGCAACAATTTAATTTTATTTTCCTTCTCACAATTTGTATGGGGTTGCCGAAATATTTTATTTCTCTTTATTTTCTGGAGTTATAAATTAGCAACCATGAATTAGCTGCAAAACTGTTTGCCATCTGCATCCATATCCCGGTGAGTTGTTTCAGCTTCAATTCATCTCGGAACAATTTCAAGTATTGTTCTGATTTCTCCTTGATAGATTACGTATCTGTGAGTTAAAATTACTTCGGTTGCCTCTGTTTTACTTCCATCTACTATGATCAGAAAACTTGCTTAATAATAATTTTTCTTAAAATTTTTTTGACATTATAATTACCTCATTTCCCCTTTTCCTTTCCTCTCTCCAGACCCTGACCTGAATTCTTCTTTTTGGGGGACTGGATTTCATTGTACCAGAAGGCACCAAGCCCACAGGAGGGACACAAGTGCTGCCCAGCTATGAACCACGACAGCAGCAAGCACGGTGTGATGGCCCTAAGGGAGCAATAATGGCATTCCAGGGCAGTAACCAGCATCTCTTTAGTTGGACATCAGGACTGCTCAACAAGTAAGAGATTGTGCCTGATATTGGAAACCAACCAACTACTCAGGGATCGTGAAATCATGAATCTTGGTGGAAAACCTACAGCAACTACTAATTTACTAACCCAGCATAATCCCTAACTAAATTCTAAATGTTTAACCTTGTAACTACCTTACTTTGAAAATCAATATTTTTTTTATAACTTTGGCACAGTGGCTGTGACTTAATTTACTGCTATCTCAGGGAACAATTGCAACTCCACACTCACCGACCTGCTTTTCTAGCGGTGGCCTGGTAGCTTGGCAGGAAATTCTCTTCCTGCCGGCACCGGCTGTGTTCCTGTCACAAAAGGTAGCTTTAACTACATTTCTATCACTTTATTTATAAATAAGACTCGAGATTCCAAGGCTGGGGTAAAAACCTGCTAGCTCAGAGAAGCTGAGTCACAGTTAGCCTTCCTTCCTTGCTGGCATCTCCGAAAGACCCGTGTGTCAGCTTCGCCAAACCAGAAAAGGTTGTGCTACACCGAACGCTCTCCTACTACTTTCTCTCTCTCTCTCTCTCTCTCTCTCTCTCTCTCTCTCTCTCTCTCTCTCTCTCTGATGCCACCTGGTTCTGTATGATTACTTTCTGTCAACTAGTTGCTAACTCAGCCTCCTTACCCAAGGTTGATTTTATTTAATTAATGCAAATGCAAACTCGAGGTTCACAGAATGATCAACTATCCCTCAACAATCAGTTTATGTTTCTAAGGTTCTTTATAAAAGCATTTTAGTGCATTTATATGTGAGTACTCTTTTGTACTCGTGTGCGGCGGCACACACGTGGAGGCCACAAGTCAGCTTGTGAGAGTTGGGTCTCTCGTTCTGCCCTATGATTTTCAGGGTTTGAGCTCAGGGCAGCAGGCTTGGGGGCAGGCATCTCTCCAATGCTGAAACCCATGTTTTCAAGTTTATTGAAGTTCTTTTATATCATATCATTTCCATCATAGAAAATGTTTCGTCCGTGCTTGAGAACAACATTATTGCTGTTGCTGGAAGTATTCCTAAATGTCTGTTCAAAGATCTTTTGTTCAAAATATTTATCAACCTTGTACTTATGTTTATCATGAAACTGATTACTAAAATCTCCCTTTTTATTACAGGGGCTATGTCCTCTCTTCAATTTTGCCAACCTTTGCTTCCTGTGTTTTAGGGCTCTGTTATTAGTTGCTTATATATCTAAAATTGTCTTTCCAAGATTCATCTTTTTATTATTATGAAACATACCTATACAGAATTCTTCGTTACAGTTTTGGCATAAATATCTAGTCTATTTTGCCTGGTAATGAAATGGTTTGACCAAATCTTATCATTTCTATGTAAGTGGCAGCCCCCGACCTGCTTACTACACTGGATATATTTAAATATCCAAATGTAAGTTTGATCTCTTTAAATGGCAGACCATCTAAATTTTTAATCCAGTTTGACAACCTATAGGTTGCTTAATGCTCCACACTTCATTGAGCCTGTTGCTTTGTCTCAGCCTCTCATGGTTCCTCTACTGTTCTCATTGGAATTGAGTAGGTAACTCATAAGATGTTTGTCTACACTACCGTGCCATTAGTGAACACTAACAATAAATGGGTAACTCATAAAACATTTGTCTACACTACGGTGCCATTAGTGAACACTAACAATACGTGATGACAAGGATGTATTTGGAGGATTTACTCTGTGGACATGTTTATTACCATTCATAGTTTATTCTTTTTTTGTAAAACATAACATTTTATTGATTCTTTGAGAACTTCACGTCCAGCACCTCAATCCCACTCATTTCTCAGTCTTTCCCTATGTGCCCTCCACACTTGGAATCTGCTCCCAAAAGAAAATAAAATACTAAAAATTAAACAAAAAACAAAAGAAAAAACCAACATATCATGTTGACCCCTCTGGGTACTGACCTGCTCCTCTATAAATCCCAGTCACAGTTGTCTCTTCCCCAGTTCCTCCATCCTTGTACCACTCCACTCCTCCATCTTTCCCGCCTCTCCATCACATATCCGTTTGTTATAGTAGCATTGGGAACTGTGGTAAGTCACACACAGGAGGCTCTTTTCCCCAAAAAGCTGTACTTGAAAATGTGCATTGTGTTGAGTCATTTGACCTGGTTCAGGGCATCTGGCTTCTTCTACACCATGGTCCTGTATTGAGGGGGGGAGGGGGTTTGAGTACCAGTCTCAGTACCCCCTCAGGGCTCAGAATTGGATGTCTATGGCAGCCAAGGATCTGAGGGTAAAAAAATTAACTCAAATATGTTACCTCTGCATGTTCTTTATTTTTCGTGTGAGGGGAGAAAGTGAAGTGAAGGGTCATGGAGAAGATTAATAATAAGGGGAAGAATAAGGAGAAGAAAGAAGGGGAGTAAGGGGCAGAAGTAAAAGAAGTAGTGAGAGGAAGAATAAGGGGGGATCTCCACGAGGTTTCTAGTTTGTACAGAGTTTGACAATTCCATAGGCAAGGACCATGATAATGTGCACATCAAAAATCACCAAAAGGGCACAGATCCTAACAAAGCAGTACTCTGGAACAGTGACAGCACCCAGAAAAGAGTCAGCATCAAGGGGAACTATCTGACTTTCCAAACCATTAGATAAAGTTACTAAACATTCCTGACTCCTGGATTCCCCCATTCTCCTCATCTAATCCCTTTTGTGATAACCAGTTTTGAGGACACCCAGATTTGTTTGTTAGCAGAGGTGGGACACTCTGCCTTCCTGCTCAGTGCCTGTCTTCTATAGAAATTTTGATGTGGTCTGTTAGCAGATAATTTTGTGGGATTGACTCTATGTAAATTTGGCTGTTATAAAGAATGAATGCCATCACTCCAAGGCCTCATGGTGTGGGGGGAATGGAGCAAGGTCACTCCGTTGCCTGTGCAGAAGTCACACTGCTGAGGTGTTTTGGGAATGAATCCCATTTTGAAGGGAAGAATTATGACTTCACATGGTTTTTACAGATATGACAGTCTCTTTTCCCGAAGACAAGTGTTCCCGCAGCTCTGCAAAACAGGTGCCCCATAAATTGTACACGTGTGGGCCTGCCTTTATGAATCTGGCAGCTGTACATTTACTGTAGAGTCTTGTGGACTCCAACAGTTCTGCACCCTCACTGAGACGCCTCTCAGATGTCCTGCTGTTGCTCTAAGTCATGGAACGCTGTGGTTCCACAGGACTGGCCCCTCACCCATTCTGACAGCTCACAGATGGGTTAGGTCTTAGGGTGGGCCAGACCAAGGCCCTATATCTGGGCCTGGGTGATAGCTGAGCTGATCAGTTGTCTTCCCCCCCCCCCCCCCCGCCCATGCAAGGGGCAGGACCAGCTAGCTCTCAGGAGCCCACACCACTGTCCTAAGCCACTGCAGGTATGTGTTGGGGGAGGAAAGCTTACCTAAGGCTTATGTGTGGAGGCTAGGGTGGTGTCATGGGGCTACACTTTTCCTCAGAAGGGAGAAGAAGTATAAACACTCACAGTCTGCTGGGATTATTTACAAGATTACAGCATCCCTTGTTTTCCCCTCGTGAGCTCATCTTCAGCCTAGCTCCCTGCTTCTACTACTTCTGTCAAGGAAGATTGCTGACAATTTGTTCTCTCAAATCTTTTGACAAGCTATAAATGCGTTTATTTTTATCAAATTGTAAATGATGATTTTTGGTAACTATAAGGTTCTTGGTTGTAAGCCAAAGTAGGGTTCTCTGCTAACACTGGCAACACAGAAATCCAGAAGGAACTCACTGGAGTCCAGAACGTGGAGACTAGCCTGGGCAGCAAGAGAAGAATATGTGTCTTAAAAAAAAAATTAAAGAAATATAAGATTTATTGGTTGGCACGTCTTTGAATATTTTTTCAAATGCCTTATAGTTTTCATTGTTCAAAATTCCAAGTCAGTTGTCAATCATTTTGGTGTTATTTTCTCATGTGACAACACAGATACTCTGCTCTGTCTCCAGTAGCCATTAGCGGGGGCAAAGCTCCCGCCAGAAGGAGCAGAGGTAGGTTGAAGTTTAAACCTCACCAAGACACGAACAAAACATGCTAAGTGTGTTCTGAATACATGTCTTCACTTCCAGAGATTGGAATAATAATTTGTGCAGATAGAGAAATGGATCCCCAAACCATCATGAAAACTGGGAAATACAAATGATTGAATTTTCTACTGGAGCCTCCAGAGGAAGCCCTGGCGCCCACTTTACTCTCCCCCTTGAACTGACTTCAGCCTCCAGAGGAAGCCCTGGCGCCCACTTAGTCTCCCCTTGAACTGACTTCAGCCTCCAGAGGAAGCCCTGGTGCCCACTTAGTCTCCTCTTCAACTGATTTCAGCCTTCACGAAAAAAATAAAAGGATTATGATCTAAGCCACTCGGTTTAGGGCAATCTGCTAAGGGGTCACTGGATTAGGGCTCATGCAGAAGGTTATGTTGAAAGTCTAACCATTGTTAATAGACAATTTATCCCCACACTCTAGTCCACAGAGTATGTTAACCATTATTTGTCTATCTACTAAAAATCAGATGAATTGGCAGGCAATGGTGGCACAGGCCTTTAATCCTCGCACTCAGGAGGCAGAGAAAGATGGGTTGCTGTGAGTTTGAGGCCAGCCTGGTCTATGGAGTGAGTTCCAGGACAGGCTCCAAAGCTACAGAGAATTCCTGTCTCTAAAAACAAAACAAAAAATATCAGCTGAATTTGAAGTGATTTAAAATAGTTTTATTTTTTGATCGCCAGAGCAAGGGTCCTGTGAACATTTATATACAGTTTTGAGTGGTATTAATCTTTGTTATCATAAGTGTGTTAGACTATTCCTGAAACACACTGAACAAAAGCCAAGGTATGGAAAAAAGGCTTTATTTGCCTTATGTTTCCATACTGTAGTCCATTATTGAAGGAAGTCGGGACAGGAACTCATACTGAGCAGGAATCTGGAGGCAGGAGCTGTTGCAGTGGTCATAGAGGGGGTGCTGCTTAGTGGTTGGTTCCTTATGGTTTGCTCAGTCTTCTTTCTTTTAGAACTCAGGACCACCAGCCCAGGGATAGCACTACCCACAACGGGCTGCGGTGTTCTTCATCAGTCACTAATTAAGAAAATGTTCCTCATCTGGATCTTATGGAAGTATTTTCTAAACTGAGGTTCCCTCCTTTCAAATGACACTAGCTTGTGTTAAGTTGACATAAAACTAGCCAGGACATTAGGCAAATATCAGGTAGTAGGACTGCTACCTGGCACAGTAAACGGCATTTAGAAAACCTGATAAAATATTTTATAATTAGCTGTCCCCTCTCCATCCAGGGTAACAGGGTTACCAGGTGCTTCCTCCCACATCCTGGAAACCATTTGTCCATCTCATTTTGAAATTTCGCATCCCAGAGTTAATCATTTTCTTGTAGCTGCAGAGAAATACAATATTAACTCTGTTCAAGCTGAAGCCATTTCTAAGATTCTGATTTCATAACTGTGGAGTCTGTAATATTTTTGAGCCAGCTGTATTTCAGGGCAGCGGGGGTGGGGGACGAGGTGGCAGATAGCTTGGATGTAGATACAGGCGTCAAGTGGAGGGAGAGAGTTCTGAAGTTAGTCCTGGGCTGGGAAGGCAACCGAGACACGGGGCTTTTGCCTCATGTGTGGGGCCCTGGGTATAAGCCCTAATATCATGACTAAAGTTCTGGCTTAGTGGCGCCGAGAAGGATTTTACAAATCTAATTTCTGTTTTTGAAGTTATTGGTGGTGTTCTGATTGTGCTGTGGTGGACAGGATGCCTATCACTGTGAATCTTGTGCTGGCTGGTTTTATGTCAACTTGACACAAGCCAAAGTCATCTGAGAGGAGGAAACCTCAGTTGAGAAATCAATTGAGAAGATCAACCTGTAGGAAAGTAAGTAGGACATTTTCTTAATTAGTAATTGATGGGGTAGGACCCAGCCCACTGTGTGTGGTCCTGGGCTGGTCCTGGGTTCTATAAGAAAACAGGCTGAGCAAGCCAGGAAGAGTAAGCCCATAAGCAACACCCCTCCATGGCCTCTGCTTTTGCTCCTGCCTCTGAGTTCCCACCCTGTTTGAGTTCCTGTCCTGACTTACCTCAGTGATGGAAGCTATCTGGAAGTGTGAGCCAAAATAAACCCTTTCCTCCCCAAGCTGTTTTCATCATGGTCTTTAATAACAGAAAAGTAGCATCTTAGGACACATTGAAAGGCCATCCTCTTCCTTGCAGCTCACTGGGACATAGGAGCATCCGAAGCTCCTCCTAACCTCAGAACTATCACCTGTTCAGCTCTTGCATTTGATACTCTGCAAGATTAGCACCCATTATCTGTAAGCGGATGGAGGGTGTAATTCTGATTTCCAGGAATGCTATTGAAAGTCTGCTGTTTTTCCAGGACAGAAGTGTATATTAAATCCCAGGAAACAAATGTAGTATTTCTTCAGTCCTCCTTATCTGACACACAGTGTGCCAGGTGCTCACAGCAATCATTTAATTTTTATGAAAACCAATGGCATATAACTGTGCATTGCCCCATTAAACTGACAAAGGAACCAATATTTATAATGGTGTCCTGCCAATGTCACCAAACTAGTAGAATAATAGGATTTCTGCCTTATTAAATCAAAGCCAAAGAGTCTGCATTACTGAAAGTATCGAGACAAGTAAACTTGGAAGGGGGTGTTCTTATTACTTGCAAAACTAATTTCAAATGGCTCCTTCCAGGAAGTGAATTAGTAGAAATGATGAGGACAGGGACTTTTGTGGGACCACATAAAGTGTGCAGCTGAGGCCATGATTTGTGTAGTCACACCAGGGAAATGTATTGAGGCGAGACTCAACCCACAGGAAAGAAAAATGTCGTGTTAATAAATGCCAACAAGAAGACGGGCAAGATGGCTCAGTGGGGAGAACTGCTTGGGGTCAAGCATGACAGCCTGAATTCAGTTCCTAAAATTCACCCGGTAGAAAGGGAAAGCTCACCTAAGTTGTTCTGTGACCTCAACATGTGCCATGGCAGACATGTCTCCCTCCTCCCATGACTGGGCATGCACATATATGCAGGTGTACACACCACACACACATGCACACACACTCACGCAGAGATGCTCATCAAATGTAACCATGTGAAAAGCTAACAGGCTTTCATTCCATTTTCCACATTTAATTATCATCCTACATCATCCTCACAGCCCGCTACAGGGATGATTCCTATGGGCTCAGTAATTCAGAAGAAGAGATGACGTAAGATTGGAGATGGCGTGCAGGTAGGGTCGTTCGTCAGGAAGAAGTCCGTCCCGGAAGCCCAGACTTTCAGGTCACTTGTTGTGTACCTGCTGCTTTATTATTTGCCCAAAGTTCTGTCTCTGAAGTCCAAAACACCAGAAACGGATGCAAACTGTGCCCCACATTGGCCTCCGGTGGGTGCTGTGGTGTCTGCGACCGAGACTGATAATGGCGAAATCAACAGGAGAGAGGTATGCCTGTGTCCATGCGGCTTGGATTGGGGTTCTGACAGTTTTCCTGGCTGCTGGGAAGAAAATTACGTTGTTTTCAGGAAAATGGATGCAAGTGGAGACTTGAATTGCGTCCATGCTGAGCACACACAAACTGGGAGCATCAGAGAGCGCACTTTGTCCTCTGAGCATTGCCGAATCAGAGAGGTATTTTAGCGCATGCGTGCCATAAAGCCACTGGCTTGCTACCTTAGAGATCACTGCTGTTTTTCCAGAATGTGCAGTGTCTGAGATTCTGTGAGTTCAATAGATGTTCCAGGTACACAGGTGCCACAGCGGGGGCAGCCAGCTCCTGAAGGTGTGTCGCTTGCTTTGCTCTTTTCCTTCTGACCTGAGTACGGTGAGAGAGAGAGAGAGAGGCTTACTGATGTCAGAAACTTGGAACGGAATCAAGGAACTCATCGTCTAAGAGAGACAGAAATCATTCGCATCAGCTATATAAGGAGCTGATGATGCCTATCAGTGTATTGCTGTTGATGACCCGGGTTCTATTTCAAAGCTGTAGAATCACAGAACTGGTCGACCAGGACTACGAATTCAGGGTTTACACAAATAGTTTGTAAAGGCTTCTCCAGATACCATGAGATAAAAGAGGAATCTTCGTTGCCGAGGAAAATCCTAGGACTAACTACAAGCGATTAGAGAGGTAAATCCAACGTGCATATGAAGGAAGGTTAAAGAACACCAGAGGGAGGAGCCATGTCTTGTTCCTTTTCTTCAGATCTCTCTTGACAAGCCTCTCCCAGGCAGAGAAGAGACTGAGTTCAGTACCTCTTAGCCTTTGGAGATTAACGGCAAATTAAATCTAAATAAAGTTGACAATGAAATACAGTGTTTCCGTCTCTACTTTCAGATCTGTGGCTTCAAACTTATGAGTCGAAATAATTAAAATCAAATGTTACTTACCTCTAGATGTTGTAGATATGATAAAGGATAAATACCAGAAAGGTTTACCACAAAGAGAAAACTGCTCTGCCAGGGTTGAGTGCATTTATCATTCACAGGTCATTTATCCACTCAATCAGCAGAATACTGTATGTGTGCATAGTGGTTTTCTACTTTCATCCCATCCTCCAAACCTGGGAGTCACACAGCAGGTAACTCAGTCACAAGGTTCCTTCGAAGGTGGAAGAAAAAGTAGCTCATTCAGGAGACTGTCTTAACAACGGTATAAACCGTAAACCAAGACATGAAATGTGGGGAGAGTTTGCGGAAATATATTTGCAGTAACAAAAATATAAACTATGATTTTATCTAATTATTCTACTTGTTATTGACTCTTTGGAAATATATTTATATAGTATATGTTGGTTATATCCATTTATCATTACTTCCCACCAACTACTCCAGATATTCTCAATACCATTGCTCTCCCGACTTTGTGGTCTTCATTTATTTTTCTTCCTTGCCGCCTCCTAAATCCAACCATGTTGCCCACTGGGTAGATTAGCCAGCAAATCTTTTTATTTGTTTGTTTAAAAATACCAATCCAAATTCCTACTCCCTTCCCTCCCCTCATTCCCTCCACATACCCTCCCACCCCACCCCCCTCTAATCCTAAGAGAGGGTAAGGCACTTTGCTTTGTGGGTGGTCCAAGGCCCTCTCTGCTACATCTAGGATGAGCAAGGTATCCAGCCAAGGAGAATAGGAGAGCCAGCAAATCTCATCCCCACACTTCCTGAGACTGGAGGTCTCAGGCCAAGTTCCATCATCAAGGTGGGGAATTCAGAGGGTTCCTGTCTTGCTTGCCTTCTTGCTATCTTCTTGGTGAGAGGAGAGGATGCCGGTCCTTTCCTCTCCTTGTAAGGACACTAATTGTATCATCTTAAGCTACCTCAGTACCTCATCTAGTCTGGTTGCTTCTACAAGACCCACCTGTGGACACCATCAACTAGGATGTGAGAATTCCAGCCCATGAACATTCCAGGCACAAACCGGCCACACCAGGAGTCAAAGTACTTAGGTGTGAGCTAAGAGAGAAGCAGGACCCCAGAAAGATGCCCCAGGACTGAGACACCTGCTTTGCCCCTGACTGTTTTACCTCTTCCTAGAAGACAACCACTACCAACAAGGCGTGGCTGTGTTCTCCTGACAACAGTTGCTCACATGTGACCTGGAGGATAAGGGTTACTGGCTACCCAACACCTGGCAAGGAGTCCCACTAGATTTCCCATCATTCCAACTAATCCCTTTCTTATAACTACTACTTTCCTCTTAGCAAAGCAGGCTTCATTTCTGAAAATTCACTACTAATTTTTCTCGTCAGACTTATGGATGTGAAATCACATGTGTTCTACTGCTGCCCTTTCCCCCTGGAGTTTCTAGCTTCCCAAACATTTCCTTCCAGCATTTTCTGACACCCACCAGCCAAGCCTGTATCTATAGCCAATCAGGGGTAAGCTCCCAAGCTGGGCTTTGTGGCATATACCTATAGTCCCAGAATTCAGGAGGGTTAAGGAAGAAGGGTTATCCCAAGTGCAGGACCACCCTGGGCTACCAACCAAGAACATCTTTTAGAAAAACTGAATAAAATGGAAAGGAAAATTCACTGCCAGCCCTATGTAGCTCCATTGTTTCTTAGCATCTCTGAGCACATGCTGGCCACACACTGACATTCCAAACTCTGTATAGGACTTGCAGTCCATTCCAAATTCTGAAAATTTATATATGATAGAAATGACTAGACGCTAACCCCAAATAGTTCATAGAACCTCCTTCTACATAATCCTTTATTCCCCACTCAACTTTAAAGCCTGCAGGTTAAAAGCTGGTTTTATGTATCTCAAGCTTATGAACAGAGCCCTCGCTTCCAAAGGTCAAATATCAACATGGATCTGACTGGCTCGAACAGCTCATAAAAATAAACGAGGTAAATAATACTGGAGTCTAAACTGAATGTGCATCTAGATACAGAAAATAGCTTGCCATCAGCCATGATTTTATGATATTAAATAGGCTGCTATACATTTTTTTGTAGTAAAAGCTTGGAATAAAAGCTTTTTATAATGTAATTATTGAGCAAATGATACGATATAACTCCAGGGCTAAACATTTCATCCATGTTTTATCTATATTTAATTTTTGGTTTTAGAGGCATAATTTGAGGTCTCTTGGATAGAGCCATGGTTTTCTATGGTGTGGGTTGCTTTGTTGAGAGAGAGAGAGAGAGAGAGAGAGAACACTGGTAAGTGCTTGGCGACTCAGAGCGTCAGCTGATTCAGACAGGCAGCAGCAACAGCAGGAATACAGAGCTAATCCCAGAAAGACTTACATGGATAATCAGGCATTACTAAACAAAACCAGGAAGGATCTAGGACGAGCAGTCAGCTGGTAATCTGTTACTCAGGTTTGACTTCAGAGGACTTCCTGCCCAGGTGCTGAGGCAGGTTGGACTTGGTGTCACAGAATTCAGGAGGGGACACACCACCAGCCTTGCTCAGGAGGACAGGATCAGGGCAGCATCATAGAGCTGAGCAAGCTCCTCACCTAGAGCAGATCCTTTAGTGCCGTGCTAGCCGTGGATTCAAACGGAAAGAACCTAGCACTAACTACTGCTGATAGCGCACGCACACCAGGAACTGCACAGGGACAATGCTTATAGAGGTGGCTAATGTGGTTATCTGAGAAGCTTCCAGAAGAAAACCCATAGACTGCTAGTTTATTTTGCTCTGTTTTGTCAGTTTGACACAAGCTAAGGTCCTCAAGGAGGAGGAAACTTCAACTGAGGGCCGGCCACCATCAGATTAGCCTGTAGGCAAGTCTGTGGGGCCATTTTCTTTATCAAGGATTGATGTGGGTGGGCCTAGCCCACCCCACCCCTGGGCAGGTGACCCTGGATTGTTTAGTAAAGCAAGCTGAGTGTGTCCATTAGCAGAATTTCTCTATAGCGGCTGCTTTCAGTTCCTGCCTTGAGTTCTGCCCTGACTTCCCTCTCAATTGTCTCTCAGCTGTAAGATCAAATAAACCCTTCCCTTCTCAAGTTGCTTTTGGTCATGGTGTTCATCACAGCAGTGGAAAGCAAATGATGGCACATGACCCTAGAATTTTACGGGCTCCTCATGGAGAGAGTGCATTTAACTCCTCAGTAGATCTGATAGAAGAAAAGAGATGCCCTTAGGATCCACCCTTAAGTTGGAGCTTTCTAAGTAACAAGACAACGCGTTTTTAAAACATGTTCTGAGGCATTTCTCTGGAAGCCTCTTGAGCCAGGCCAAACCAGCATCTGGGTTGCATGACCAGCTTGGTTTGCTCAGTCCACAGTAGCCCCACCACACTGTCACTAGTTCCTCACGGCCAGTTCTTGATTGATGACAGGTGGTGGTTTGAAAGAAAACAGCCCCCAAAGGGTGGCACTAATGGGAAGTGTAACCTTGTGGAGTAGGTATGTCCTTTTCGGAGGAAGTGTGTCACTGTGGGAGTGGGCCCTGAGGTTTCCTTTGCTTAAACTTCACTCCGTGTGACATTCAGACCACTTCCTGTTGGAAAGTTTTGTCTGTCGTGTGTTTCCTGGTGTGTCTGTAAGTGTTGTTTAGATGTGGAACTGGGAGAGAAATGGGTCAGATTTTTCTGCTGTCGCTGTTGCTGCTAGCAGTCAGTCACCACCGCTACCATGGTTGCTTTTATGGCTGGGGCTCAGGAATAATCTCTGAGCTCTCTGGCTATTGGATTCGGGTGAGCAGGATTTCAGATGTCTTTTTGGTGTGGATAATATTTGTGCTGTTCTACTTTATTGGAAAGCAGACCCTAGAGTTGGGTTTTGGCTCTTCATTCACCAGACCCGGCACATTTAGAAGTTTCCTCTCTGTCTTGTGTCAATCTGAGTCACCTGACTTAATGACAGGGGAAGAAAAGCAAAACAACCAAAATATTAGACTTGGTTTGCGTGAACATTTTGTATCTCAAGATTTATAAGGGTTTTTGTTACAGTTGTTGTTGTTGGGTTTTTTCTTTTTGGATATAGTTAAAAATCTGTAAGTCCATGAAAAAAGTTAACTGGGAACTGATAGTTAAAAATCTAAGCATAGGTAATCTTAAAAGAGCCATGTGGCATGGTTCCATTTTGGGATATAAGCAACCCATGAATTACACTTTTAGGTAACCACAAGGCTAGCAGACATCTTTCCTAGGATTGGAGATGATGGATGTCATGTGACTTCACACTCTTTAGTCAGCCACTTGGTTGGTTGCCATTCTTTCTGGGTTAGGCAGAGGCAGATGTCATGGGCCTTCACTGTCATTGAATTAAAGGTGACATGTCCAGTGGGCCTACCTACCAAGAAGGCAGCAACAGGTCTCCATGATATTTTGGATCAGGATGAATTTGTGTGTGTTAATCCCTGTCCTGTCCTGAAAACAAGGTTTATGGAAGATAGGATTTCAAAGCAATGCTTGTTAAGGTATTAAAGCTGCACCTCAATGCTTTCATATGCAAGAATTTTCCTTGTGCTGGCAGCCGAAATTTGTAATTTAGGAATTACTCACGTGGTATTGGTTTTAAGGGGCTATGGGGAGCAGTCAAGGCTTGCCAGTGTGTGACAGAGCAAGAGTTCCTAAGAGAGCCCAGTTGCAACCGTGGACCTTAGCAGTTTGGGGGATGCCAGTGCCATGTGATAGTCACCAAAAGTACCAGGCACAGTCAGATGGAGCAGGCTGGGACCTAGAAGGGAGGCTATGTATACACTGCCGAGGATGGGGCCAAAGCGATGACCCAAGCCTCTCAGGAAAACCAAAAGGATTATGAATGTTCCCAGATATTGAACTTTGGATTGTTTGTACTATTGAAGCTTAGTTTTGCCTTATGTGGATTGTGATTATGCACTGTATCTTTCCCTTTTGGTAATGCTGAGAGATTATAAACTTTTTTAAAAGGAAATTTTGGAGTTTTTAAGAGTTTACATTTAAAAAGTGGGTATTTAAGTTTATAAAATATTTTATACTATTAATACTTGAATTTAAAAATAATCAAGTTAAATATTTAAAATTAAGGTCACAGTTTTGAGCACAAAAACAAAACAACAACAACAAACAAACAAACAACAACAAAAACCCTACTAAACCCTAGAAACTGGGATATTCCTATCTTATGGAGTAGCCAGACCGTGACCTAAGCAATCTGGCAAAGGGCTTGGAGCAACTTCTTAGTCTATAAGTATTGACCCTTCGGGGATTGAAAGGCATTTTTGCAGGAGTAGCTTAGGACTGTCTATAGGTCTGGTGTTTGCGTTGAGATTCAGAACAGTGGCCAAATTGCAATTGTAAAAGAGCAATGGGAATGATTTTGTGGTTTGGGGGTGGGGTCACCACAATGTCAGGAACTCAAGGGTTGAAGCATTGGGAAGTTTAAGAACCACTGATTCAGAGACTATCTCTCCTTACTTAAAGTTTATTCAGGCTTAAGAATGCATGGGTAGCCTCCTTGTCTCGGAGAACTTTGCTAAGTTTGATCTACTTTGATAAACTGAGTCATACTAAAAACTGTTACATTGTAACTGTTACATTGTGGTTGTATCTGGCGCATTGTAGCTGTTAAATTGTAACTGTAACTGTTACATTGTAACTGTTAAATTGCAACTGTAACTGTTACGTTGTAACTGTTAAATTGTAGCTGTAACTGTTACATTGTGACAGTGTCCTATGAAAGGATCAGAAGATTTCTCTGTCTCTTTGTGGACGCTGTCTACGAGCTACAAGTTCTATTTTGATATTAAAAGGAGCTTCAATTCAGAAATTGTTATTTTTTTAAGGTGCACACTTAACAGAGATACAAGTATAAATCCTAATCTTATGAAAAAACTATTAACTTATTAAACTGTTAAAGATAATTAGGACATACAAGTTAATGGTTAGTCACCTTATAAATGAGCAAATCCTTTAATATACGCAGAACTATACTTGTAATCATGCTACGTATTAATGTGATTTATTATACAAAAAAGCTTTATTAAGCCTTTATGTGTTTTCAAAGTTAAGCCTAAGTTTGTTTAGTTCAGATATACTTAATAGATAATGGTCCTCAAACTTGTCAGAGATCTGATAAATATTGTGTTTAAAATGTTTAGTAGAAAAAGCTTACAATGACAGACAAGACCCCCAACCCCTAGCAGTGACCTGAAGGTCTCCAACAAAGATGATGGAGCACCCTGACGACTGTTGTTGTCCTGGTACCTCTGACCCCAGTGCCATGGAGACCACAGGAGCCTGGGATGACTCTGTAGGTAATGAACTAGTTTCTGTCATTTTCACTGATAGCCAGGCTGTCTGGATTATACTTTCGGCTGTAATTTAACCTTCTTAGATCTCTGATGGTATTGAATGCAAGGCTAACTCTATCATTGCCAGCTTAGCAGCAGTAGCAAGCACCCGGGGTCTTTCCCAAGGCCGTAACCACCTTGCTAGCTCATTTCATAGCCTTTTCTAGAGCTAGCAGGTATCCTGTGGAGCAAAGGAAGACAGGTTTGCCTGGCTAACAGACTGCTTATCAAAAGATAAACCAGTTTCAGATGTAACTTTCCACTAAAGGAACGCCGTTCGCAGTGATTGTTCTCAGTAATGACTATTGTGTCTCTGGTAAATGAGTACATGGGAAGACAAGGGGTTAAAGACAATGCACGTTCTGAGGGTCTCAGAAAATGATCTGAGATGTAAGTTGTAAAGGTCCAAGTGAACCACTTAAGGTTTTTGAACGTGGGAAGTGTTTCAGACTTCTTTCCCCTTCTGTGCTGTTGTTACATTGAGATCTCAAAGGTTCAGAACTTGTAACATTGGGTCTCCCTTTTCCTCATGGGTGGTCTGCGACACAAGAGCAAAGGAAACAGAAGCAGGGAGCAGGGTTCAAATGGCTGTGAGCATGCTGGAAAGAACTTCCAGGGGTCAGCTTCAGTGAAGCAAGGGGCTCGATTCTATAGCCTGGGGGGAGGGGAGGAGGTAGGAGAAATGAACAAGGCAGACAATACACCTAATTTGCCTATGCAGACCTAATTGAGGACAGACAAATGTTAATGATGCACCAATTCAAATACCAGAGCTGAATCACACGCTTTGCAGGAAGCATCTGTGCAGAACTTAGAGACACCCTCCAAATAAGGTTCAGCAGAGCAGGGGAGTCCTGCTGAGAAAGGGGGATTCTCTATCGTGCCATGAGCTCAGATAGTGATCCCCAGGTAGTGAACCGCAGCTTAGGATGCTGCGCACTCCATCAGATCAGTGGGTTCTGATAAACTGTGGAGCACTGACTGCTTACTGTTTAGTCACAAGCTCAAGATTTTAAATTTCCTTTCCTTGTCTTCTAAGTCTAGACTTAAAGTGCTTCTTATCAGTCAAAGACATCTCTGTCCAATCTATATCCAGCTATCTGGACAGAGAACAAAATGTTCACATTTTTTAACCTGAATCTGTAACTTTTGCTAGGACTCAAAGGTGTGAGTCCACTCTAGCTGTTTTACAGACACCTGTTACCTGCTTTACTGACAATGTATGTTTCAGTACAGATTGGTAATGCTAATATATCTAAATCTTTTGTACATTTTGTAAAAATTTCATACAGAGAAACAAGGGAGTCATAAGACTTAGATCCACGTCTCACAAGTCAAAAGTACTCTGGATAAGTGCAGCCTAAATTTCCCCTACCTAAGGATAGTATCTCTCTCTCTCTCTCTCTCTCTCTCTCTCTCTCTCTCTCTGTCTTGTCTCTGTCTCTGTCTCTCTGTCTGTCTGTCTCTCTCTGTCTCTCTATCTGTCTTCACCCCCGCCCACCCCCGCCAACTACTATTGGTCCTAAAGGTTCCAAATGTAAGATTTTCCTTTAAGTTTCTAAACTTTTACTTCTGTCCCTAGTCTATATCTTTCTCAGCAGATTTCCACTTGACTGACAAACATTGTCCAGGGAAGAGCTGTTATCAACAACACACTCCAAATGTTTGCAAGCTCTGGATTTGCTGAGAACTACTATGGAGAAGTCCAGCCATTGTGACCGCTCCCCGTCTCTTCAACTGGGGCAGCACAACAGAGGCTTGTGATGAATGCAGTATTGCCTGAAGTCCCTCTCACTTTTTACTAGTGTTCCAACCCTTCTGGGCCCCGGTGATGTCCTATTTTCAGTAGGAAGTAGTTACAGAACAGAGTACATTGTCCCTTGTCACTGGCAGACTGGAATGCTAGAATAAAAGAAAACACCCTGGCATAGGGGACAAAATAGCTATAGTGCCTATTGGCATGCCAGGAAAAACCAAATCGACCCATATCTATCAACAGAAAGATTTATTAGCTAAAATAGTTCTATAGTATGATAGGGCACTCAACTCAACCTGCTCTGTGTAATAGAGGATGTTGTATAGTTTTAATAGAAAATTGTTGATCCTGTATAAACCACTAAGGAATCAACAGAAATAACCTAGCTGCACAAAAAAAAAAGAAAGAAAAAGGAAACCTGAGGTGAAGAAAATAACTGATCCCTCTTCCATTTTCAGTTCCTTCTAGACAGTAACTCTGATGTGAGTCATCACAGGGTCTTTGGCACTTCTGCTTCTGCTAATTGCTGTTACCTATGGCATCACTGATGCCTAAACTGAATGATTATTCCTGTCTGGGTACCATTAAGCTGATGGTTATTAGATCCCAATATAAATAGGTACCCATCACAGAGTCAAGGATTTGACTCAGTATGCAACTCTGCGAGAGCCAAAGTGTTAGGAATTTTTCCTAACGCAAGCTCTCTGCCAATGCAAAATCCCAATTAAGCCAAATCAAAACAAGCCAAATTAAAAAAAATATCCAGGTTTAATGGGATTCCTGCGCTCTTGGGTGGCCCCAAGGGGGAACCGGGAGGCAGCAAATGTGACTATGGGGGCGGGGGGGGGGGGGGAGAGCGCACTTGTTTCTCCTTTGGGAGCTCACTTAAATGCCCTGTGGGAGTGGCATGCTGGGATTTGGAGTCCAGATCAAAGCAACTCCCAGGTTGGGAGGCTGGGATGGATGCTAGGGGCTGGGGACTATTCCCTCAACTTAACACAAAATTACATTTAAAATTTTTATTACCAGATGTAATTGATCCAGTAAACAAAAAGATACCTCTGATCTATAAGCCCTTTGCCCAAGGATAGATGGTTCCTGAAATGCTGGAGGCTGTTTTTATGGGAGATAAGGAGTCACAAGTTTTCATTCTCCTAAACAAGTTTTTTTGACCTATCTACACTGAATGTGCTTGATCACATGTGGGCAGGAGGTAGGTGCACAGAAAATATGTGAGGATGTACCCTTCCCTTGCCCCTGATTAGACATAGGACGGAGGTACATAGGCAGAAAGATGACAGGATATATGCTTGTTCCTGATTAGGAATGTTGGGAAATGCTTAAGCCACCATAGAACGTGTCTTGGGGCCATTTTCTGGAAACCCAGAGATAGACCTGGCCAGAACCCATCCACCTGGCCTGTATTTAATCAAAGCTTGTTTCAAATGTGGCTTTAAATTGTGGTAGTGGTCTTATTCGTGACCATTGAAAGTGCCAAGAATTAACAGTACCAAGGTCTGGGGTATTGCTGTGAAAGTCCTGACCATGTCTTTGTTGAGAGGAATATGGACTTTGGGAGTTTTGGTTAGGAAAGCAGTGGAAAGCTTTATGTATGTCTGAATGAGCCATACATAGAACATAGAAGACAATGGGTGCTAAGGGTGACTTGAGCTGTGGGTTTTGTTCTTTTAAAAATAATACCATGGTGGGATGTCCCAGGCGGCTCACAGAGTCCAACAAGGAGGGCTGTGAGTCCCTGCAGCGCCATGCGGCCAGGGGAGTCAGGCGGGCGGTTACGGCGGATAAAAGGCTCATAGGACATAGTATTATTTAAAGAAGAGAGAGACATTTATTGCTTAAAGAAGAGAAAAACAGAGAGAGAACAAAGACACACGTACACAAGAGACGAGACAAACACACACACGCATACGCACCCACACACACACACCAGAGAGAGAGAAGATGGCTGTGGGGGAGGTCCAAAAGTGGCTGGGGTGGGCATGGTTAGTTCTTAAAGTGGCAGCAGAAGACTAACTGTGGGGAACTGGACAAAGAGGTTTTAGAGGAGAGAAATTTTAGTATATTGCCTATAAATTGTCCTTGTGATATTCTGGTGACTGCTTTTTGCCTTTTTCTGAAAATTTTACCTGAGGCTAAATTCCTTGGCAGTGGAAATCTCAAAACAACTTAATATAGACAGTGCTGTGTGGTTACTAGTATTAACTCTCATGAAGATACATAATATAGACACTGTTGTGTGGTTACTAGTATTAACTCTCATGAAGATACATAGACACTGCTGTGTGGTTACTAGTATTAACTCTCATGAAGATACATAATGTAGACACTGTTGTGTGGTTACTAGTATTAACTCTCATGAAGATACATAATGTAGACACTGTTGTGTGGTTACTAGTACTAACTCTCATGAAGATACATAATATAGACACTGTTGTGTGGTTACTAGTATTAACTCCCATGAAGATACATAATATAGACACTGTTGTGTGGTTACTAGTATTAACTCTCATGAAGATACATAATGTAGACACTGTTGTGTGGTTACTAGTATTAACTCTCATGAAGATACGTAATATAGACACTGCTGTATGGTTACTAGTATTAACTCTCATGAAGATACATAATATAGACACTGTTGTGTGGTTACTAGTATTAACTCCCATGAAGATACATAATATAGACACTGTTGTGTGGTTACTAGTATTAACTCTCATGAAGATACTTAATATAGACACTGCTGTATGGTTACTAGTATTAACTCTCATGAAGATACATAATATAGACACTGTTGTGTGGTTACTAGTATTAACTCTCATGAAGATACTTAATATAGACACTGCTGTATGGTTACTAGTATTAACTCTCATGAAGATACATAATATAGACACTGTTGTGTGGTTACTAGTATTAACTCTCATGAAGATACATAATGAAAAGGAGAAAGCAGAGCAAGGAAAAACTATTTGAGGGGGGAAAG
This sequence comes from Myodes glareolus, assembly GCF_982192425.1. NCBI lineage: Eukaryota > Metazoa > Chordata > Mammalia > Rodentia > Cricetidae > Myodes > Myodes glareolus. The sequence continues at coordinate 53,233,107 of NC_142048.1, read as the reverse complement.
AGCACCAGAAAGTGAAATGGAGCTAAGGGAGTAGTGACCTCAGGGCAAGATTGTACCCAGCTGAGTTTAAAACTTGTGAAAAGGAATTAAGAAATGCTTAGAGCTGGATCTGGTGATGCGTGCCTTTAATCCCAGCATTCCAGAAGGCAGAGAAGGCCGAGACTCTGAATTTGAGGCTACCCTGATATGTAGATCCAGGTTCAGAACAGCCAAACTTAGGCAGTAAAGGTAACTATGGTAGTTTGAATGTAATTTTCACCCATACTCTCATAGGAAAGTGTTCCTATTAGGAGATGGGGTTTGTTGAAGTGGGTATGGCCTTGTTGGAGGAAGGGTGTCACTGTGGAGGTAGGCTTTGAAATTTCCTATGCTCAGGATACTGCCCAGTGTCTCCGTTGACTTCCTGTTGCCTGCAAGATGTAGGGCTCTCAGCTATTCCTCCAGCACTTATCTGGGATTTCCCTCTGTATGCTATAAATATGTTTTATTATCACTGGTTAATAAAGAAACTGCTTTGGCCTATCGAAGGGCAGAATAGAGCTAGGTGGAAATACTGTACTGAATGCAGGGAGAAAGAAGGCAGAGTCAGGCAGAGGCCATGTAGTGCCAGAGGAGAAGAACATAGAACCTTTCTGGTAAGCCATAGGTAATATACAGATTAATAGAAATGGGCAAATTTTAGATGTAAGAGCTAGCTAGGAATACTCCTAAGCTATTGGCCAAACAGTGTTGTAATTAAAATAGTTTCTGTTTGATTATTCAGGTCTGGGCGGCTGGTAAATGAAATGCAGTCTCCATCTACACAGCATCATGTCTGCCTGCTTGCTGCCATGTTCCCCACCATGACTATAATGGACCGAACCTCTGAAACTTTAAGCAAGTCCCCTCAATTCAATGTTTTTCTTATAAGAAATGTCATGGTCATGGTGTCTTGACAGCATTGAAAACTCTAAGACAGCAATTATTGACAACAGAAAGCAGGTGAGGATGTAATTGAACAAAGGGACCATGTTCCAGTCCCAGTCAGCAGCAGAACTTGGCAGCTCTGGCCACATGGTTCTGGAGTTAAGGAGAGAAGAAAGGCATCATGGAAACTTCCTCTGTGACTAAAGAAACGTCACGGAGATCAGGCACATGTCAGGGTGGCCCTGAATGCCGGCCTAGAGAGACCATTGTGTGAGGCTATGAAGGAGAAGCCTGGTTGCCTTAGAGACCCCAAGACGTTAGAGACACTGGAGTCATGCGATACCTGTTGAGGAGAGCTGCTAACAGGGAGTGGAACCAGCCCAAGAGGAAGAAGTGTGTTGCAGTCAGCAAAGCTAAAAGGAATTTTGGATCTAAAGAGAGTTTTGATATCAGACATGGAGATATAGAGTTTGGAGTTTGGTCTTGCTTTGATCTAGTATTTGCTCACGATGCTCATCATTCCTCTGTTTTGGAAGGGTAATGTATATCCTGTGCCATTGTATGTCGGAAGCATGTGATCTCCTTTTTGTTTCTGCTTTTACAATGAAGAGATTGCATGGATTTCAGAAGAGACTTTGAACTCCAGACTCTTAAGTTCGAGACTATTATAGGCTATGGGGACTTTTGAAGTTGGACTGAATGCATTTTTGCATTATGCTATGGCTACAAGCCTTTGGGGGCCAGGGAGTAGAATGTGGTAGTTTGAAAGAAAATGACCCCAAAGCGAGTAGACTAATGGGAAGCGTTGCCTTGTCGGAGGAATTATGTCACTGTAGGGAGTGAACTTTGAGGTCTCCTTTGCTCAAGCCTCACTCAGTGTGATACTCCTTTTGGCTGCAAATCAGGATGTAGGACACTTGGCTACTTTTCCAGCACCACATCTGCCTGCGCACTGCCATGTTGCACCGATTATCAAATGGACTAAACAACTGAACATCTAAGTCACCCCAATTCAATATTTGCCCTTCATAAGAGTTGCCATGCTCATGAGCTCTCTTCACAGCAATACAAACCCTAAGACTATGACCTTAGTTGATGTTAGATGCTTGATATCAAGTTGAGTCTCTCTTTTAGATGCACATAAAAAACATAATCTTCTTCCTTTCCCATATCCATGGTGTATAGCACTTTTTTCCCCTTCCTTCATGTTCCCAAGGACTCTGGGATTCTGCATTCTTTTCTGATATTGTTGGTCTATGAGCTAACCCTTCTTTTGCTTTCGCTTTTCCATTTTGATTTATACATATTCTTCACATATCCTTTGCACAATCTTCTCAGAACCTTCTACACAGCAGCCCTGCTTCTTCAAGGACCTCTGGTTCTTCCAGCAATCCTAGTTTGCCTCAGGAGGGGCTCTGTGCGACCTAGGTAGAGCTCAGGGGGCTTTCATGCCACCAAAGATGGTGATGTTGACCTAGTTTATTCCCCTTCACTTTACTCCTGAACCAGAAAGAAAATACTGGAAAACGCACAGGGTGTGACAAAAGGGACAATACAGACCTCTGAGAATGACTGCTCTGAGATGGGTTAGGGGTCATGACCTTTTGACTCTCAGAGCTTCTGAGAGATACAAAGGCTCCATCAGTGGCCAGGGTGTTCTTGGTACCGCACCTCATGAGGTAATGCCTTACTCAATCGATCTGGTACTGAGATCTGACCCAGCACACATTATCTCTGGCATTTTTGAGTAAATTTCCACTTCCTCAGATTTACTGTTATTGGGAAAATGAGATGAATACACACAGCCAGTAGTCCTGATACATTTAAATGGTGAAGGCATTCCTTAAAGCTTGTTTCACACAAGCACAACATGAAAAATAAGTCCCAGACATGTGTGATAACCCCAAAGATGATTAAATTCATCACTGAGAAAACTATTAAGACAAAAATTGTCTTTTAGACTGGTTTCCAGCTGTTAGTGAATGAGGCAGGTCCCTGCGTGGGTTTCTTGGTTTTCTCAGAAGGCATGTCATCTCCCATACAAAAATATGGGAGGATTTACACAAAGAAAGCAGCCCACCGGCATGGTATGCAGTGGTTGGTAGAGCATCTTCTCGTCCCTGCCTCTGTCTCTAGAAAAGAGAAAATTTGGGAGGAAATGAAAGATCCCTCAAATTTAGCATAAGAAAAACAAGCTAGTATGTTTTCAAAAGGGGCGTGGGTATTCCAACCCCCCCAAATGTGTGCTCAGTCTCTTCTGTGTGTCTTCAATCCAGCTAATTATATTAGCTGGTGTTCTTCCAGCGCCAGGCTTACAAACAGAAAGAGGAGGGAATTCCATTTGGATAACTGTGCCTCTGATTAGCAGGATTTTACAGTTGTGTGGTGTGGGTGTGTCTATAGGTTTCACAAGGTTTCCAAACACGCCTTTGAAATGCCTACCGGTCTATTTTAGTATTTAAAAGCAACAAAATGAACAAATGTGCCCTAAACCACTAAACTCACCACATTCATCCTGCCCAGGCTAGAGGTAGAGAGCGAGGCAGATGCAGACTGGCACTGGGAAGAACCCATCTTAGAAGACCAAAGAACTCAAAAGACAACTTACATAGGTTCTGTGCTTGCTGCATGAGGCATGGGGTATTTGCAAGTCACATGATTGATACGTAAGCCTTATAATAGATATGTACAATAAGCGGTCTTATTTCTTAAGAGGCATTTACATCACCTAAGAGTTACACTTCTATGTGTGTCCACGAGGGCACCTTCAGCGCTACAGTAAGAAACACCCTGATTGGGGCTGGCACCTTCCCATGGACTAGGGTAGCTTGCAGATATGACTGTTGGACACAGTGTGACCAGCCATCTCTTGCTCCTGCCAGCATGGTTTCCCTATCACTCGAACTATAACCAGAATATCTCTTTGTCCCTTAAGTTGTCTGTACTACGCATTTTGTTTCAGCAACATAAAAAATCAAGAATGCAATATATACGCTTCATGTTCACATCTTCTGATGTAGACCATCAGGTCTCTCCTCCACCACCCCCACTTTTCAGGCATGTCAAAGATTCACTTCCCAGAGAGACTTCAAACCACACTCCAAGAGTCCCCAGGGTCACCTGAAGATAGGGGTGCACACTGAACCACACAAATGCTTATGAATATTTAGGGTCTTTCTACTCTCTCATCAATACCTGACATCACTTTTATAATCACAAAAACAACATTAAGTGCAATTTTCCTAAGTAATTTTTGGATTGCAATACAATATGGAAATGTTTTGAAAAGAATCCTTTTTGAATAGAGTTTAGTAGGAAAATAGATTTCTGACCTCTACTTGAGTTAAGACATAATAGCATATTATGTGTGTGGAGGTTAAAGGAGAGGCAGATCTACAAAAAAGGGCTTCCTGTTTGCTTGAGAGAGAAGATATGTGTTTACCAAGTAATGTTGCTGAATGTTGAACATGAATACAGAAGACATTAGTATGGATCAATTGCTTATGATTTTATCTGCCTGTGGGCTCCAGAACTCTGTGCCTCCTCATGCAAATCAGTTAGGATCACATACAGAAGCCATAACTGGTAGCTGAAAAAAGCAATTAATGTGAAGACCTAACATTTAGAAGGCTAAAGCTTATTTAAAAAGGTATGTATTATAAAACAGCTTGATCCGGCAGGAAGGAAATAGCAGGTTTGATGCTCTGGATACTGTTCAGGGTAACTAGGATAATATTTAAAAAGAAAGAATAGATCTGTAGCTGAAGTGGAAATATGTTTTAGAAAATAAAACAGAACATTAATTTAGACTAAAGTCAAACTGAGGAAATCATCCCAGAGGAGCAGCCAGTTGGGTCGAGCAGCAGTGGGCACCGACTCTGCTAGCTCTCGACAGAGCAGTGTGTATGGGCACCCTTACCAAATACCCTTAGTATAGAAGGCCACATCTACTGAGCCACCAAGTCCTGTCTGCAATTACTGAGAGGTTTTCTCAATGCCAGTGGGTTGGTAGATGATCTTTCTTCTTATTGAGATTCTGAAGCCTACTGTATGAGATAACTCAGCCAAACAGACTTTACGTTAATAACAGAACTGTTTTTAACACTTAAAAGAACGCACCTATGTTAAAGACTCTATAAGTTTAATTGACAGATTAGAATGTCTTAATTGTGGAGAGTAAGAATACTGCAGATGCAGACTCAAATTATCTTGAACTTCTTCAGCTCCCTTAATATCCATGTATTGCTCAGCATCCTGGGACTGTCAAGTAGAATTCAGCTCCCAAGATCACACTCACTCTATTTCTTTATCGTGACACTCATCAGGCAGCCTGAGTGAGGGCTATTAAACTGGCTCAACATTGAAACAACCCTAGAACAAATTCTCAGGGGTATCACTGAGAATGTTCCTTGGTGACCCCGCCGTGGTAGAGAAACTGAGTTCTGGGACTGAACTGGGACTTCTAGTTAGTTCCCTGATTCCTGGAGAGTTCACAAATAAGCAAGTGCTCACCCCCATAGCCAGAGCTGCCCCATCACTATGCCTTCCCCCAACGCAATGAGTTGCACCCTTAACTCCTGAGCCACAATGAACACTTCTTCCCTTAAGTTTTATTCACCAGGCATTTTAACACATCGAGTGAGAAAACAAAGCAAAACAAAAAAACCTGCCTTCCCCACAAAAGAAAGCCAAGTCAGTGCTTCACAGTGATCGATACTTGTAGAATTAGGTAAGCTGGGCCAAAAGCACACTAAAGAGGAATGAGGAAATCACTGCTTGACTGGCATCAGGGAACACTCAGGTTCTGGAGCATAGCTCTGGGATTCAGGCCTGAAAGCAAATACTGTAAATGTTTAATTTGCCTTTGTGGATGGTCCTGACACTCAGAGGAGGAGGCAGAGTGTGCTGTGTGCTGAAGTTATGGAAAGTGTGTCATCCCACAGTGCCCCTTTCCTCCAGGGGAAATTCCTGCAGTTCTGCTTAAGAGATGAAAACCACACCCTAGGGACACGGTATTTTTGGTGCCTATGTAATATTTTAGAATTAGAGAACTGTCCCTTCAAACTTCCAGTTTTCATATTTTTATAAAACATTAGGTAGTTCTCAGAGCATGGAGCATCATTCCCAGAATGATGGCAAGAAAGTCAGTTAACATCTCGGTTTGGATGTTTCCTTCTCTGTGCATGATGGTGATGCTTCTTGTTGTTAGAGCTTATCTTTGCCTATCTATCATCTATCTACCTATCTATCATCTATCTATCTATCTATCTATCTATCTATCTATCTATCTATCTATCTATCATCTATCTACCTATCTATCGTCTATCTATCCATCTATCTATCTATCTATCTATCCATCTATCTATCATCTATCTATCTATCTATCATCTACCTACCTATCTATCATCTATCTATCCATCTATCTATCTATCTATCTATCCATCTATCCATCTATCTATCTATCTATCCATCTATCTATCATCTATCTATCTATCATCTATCTATCTATCTATCTATCTATCTATCTATCTATCATCTATCTATCTATCTATCATCTATCTATCTATCATCTACCTATCTATCTTCTTATTTCTTTGGCAAAATGTAGAGAAAGGCAGAACTGAATTAGAAATTGAACTGAGTGTTTTTAGTTGAATGTATTATTTGTGAGAAAAAAAAATATTAGCTTACTCTTTTCATTTTTACAATAGAGAAATACCTAACTTTTATCCCATAGAAAAGACAGCTCGTGGTCATTTCCCCACCCTACTTCTCAAGGATCAGTTCATACTCAACTCAAAAATCAGACCCTGATTGATTCTCCTTCAGGGAATGCTAAAGGTCTTTACCTTCTCCTGGAGGTACCTGAATTAGTCTGAGTATCTTGCTGTCTCTCTTGCCAGACCCTGGGGCAGGGGAATTCTAGGTTCCAAGTCAACATGACCTCATATAAAGACTGTATCTCAAAAATGAATGAATGAATGAATAAATAAATAAATAAATAAATTCTAGAGCCCATGGAATGGGCATCCAGTAGGGAGCCCTTTTCTAGGGTAGCAAGGATGTTTACAGGAACTATGTTTTGAGAACGGTGTAGAATTGACTCTCTTTTAAGATGCTTTGTCTGTCCAAGAGACCAAAGTGCCAAAAGAATCAAGTTGAAGTTACTCAAGTAGAAGAGAGATCAAAAAGTAAAGAATTCTCTTGTAAAGATCAACACCATGCTGAATTTTAGGCTCCAGGTAGTGCCTGTGGTAGTTTGAATGTGATTGCCTTCCATAATCCTAAAGGGAGCAGCACTATTAGGAGGTGTGGCCTTGTTGAGGTGCTATAGTTAGAAGTGTATCACTGTGGAGGTGGGCTTTGGGGTCTGTTTTGCTCAAGTTTCACCCATGAGTGACAGACACTCCTGTTGCCAGCAAGATACAGGACTCTCAGCTTTGTTTCTGGGTCTGACTAACTGCACACTGCCATGCTCCCTGTCATGCAGATAATGGACTGAACCACTGCAACTCTAAGCAAGCCAGCCCCGATTAGATATTTCCCTTTATAAAAGTTGCCGTGGCCATGGGGTCTCTTCATAGCAATAGAAATCCTAAGTAAGACCCTACTAATTTCTGTGTTCCCCACCCAGTCCTTGTTGGAGTACAGACGTTTTAAAGGTCAGAACCATGGATTTTTTGCAACTTAATACAGTGTGCATTAAGAGGTATGGACAGTAATTTCAAGGAGCATTTAACAAACAAAGGGAAGCTTTGCAAACATTCCGAACTAAAGCAACCGAGGAGCTGAGTGCAGGCGAATGGATTTGAGAGTCATCTGTGGACACACACACACAAAACAGCTGTTTGAATGCAAAGAAAGTCGATTAAAATGCAAATATTATGCATGTTCCCTATTTAAAAGAAACAAGGAAATTGAGAAAACAAACTAAGGATTAAAAATTGATTATATGTTTTAATTAAGTGATAATTTATGACAGAGTTTGAATGGGGATTATATGAAAATATCTGGGGAAAAGTTCACCAGCGACAGAGGGTTAAAAGTTAATGCTGTACAAAGGTTATAGAGGATGGTGCTTTAGAATACTTCTGAAGCATTTTAATGCATGCTCCAGAAATTTAATGTTTTAATTAATCCATAATAACCTCATTATTATCAATAATATTATAAACCCACTGTACCTTGTGTGCATTTGGGAGAAGCATTTTCCCATCCAGACAGTGCACTGCTTTTCAGAGCCTTCATTTTGTTGCGCGTAGTCAGGTTTTTCCTGCTTTGACAGAGATCAGATATGAACCTGTGAACCCACCATTTCTAGAGCCAGAGGTCAGGCTTCCTCATCCAAATTTGCTCCATCCCGAGGTTCTCCTTCCCTTTATCCTTGGAGGTGTGAAGTCAGCAAGAGAGCCCCACTTGTCAACAGTAATCAGCGTAGACCCATCTAGTTGCTCAGAAAATGCAGATGATCTAAGGTCCAGTGGGGTCCTCGCTCTTTTTGTTGCTTTCCTTCCCTGAGCTTTGAAATAGGGTTTCCTCCACAGACACCACCAACCACTAGGTCTTCCTCTACCTGGGGCTGTCAGGGGCCCTGTGAGGTCAAACAAGGGAGGCTAGAGATAGCAGGATTGGGAAGCAGACATATGGAGGGAGGGCAGACTGCTTGATCAAGAGAGGACTGAGTCTCCTCCTTAGTTTCCTATACTTGTCCTTGGGAAGGGTAAGGGGAGATGGAGAAGGGAGAGGAAGAGACCTTTGTTGCCTCTGTGGTAAGAATGGACAAAATGCCCAAAGTAGAATGAACAAAAATAACTCCAACTCGGACCTATATACAGCCAGCATGTCTTTCAGTAAAGTAGGTACAACAACGGTATGGGCAACTTGCACAGATGTCTCCACTCCACGTGTGATACTTAATAGCTTGATCCTGAAGATCAGCCTCCTGCACAACTTTCCCAAGGGCACTTGGAGTGGTGTCTTGGCTATTTTTATGTTCACTTGACACAGGCTAGAGTCATTTAAGCGAAGGGAAACCCAATTGAGAAAATGCCTCCCTAAGACTGAGCTGTAAACAAGCCTGTAAAGCGTTTTCTTAATTAGTGATTAATGGGGGAGGGCCCAGCCCATTGTTGGTGGTGCCACCCCTGGGTGGGTGGCCCTGACTTCTATAGGAAAGCAGCAGCACTTCTCCATGGCCTCTGCATCAGTTGCTGCCTTCAGGTTCCTGCCCTGTTTGAGTTCCTGTCCTGACCTCCTCCAAGGATAGATTGTGATTTGAAAGTGTAAGCAGAAATAAAGCCTTCCCTCCCCAACTTGTTTTTGGTCATGGTGTTTTATCATGAAAGACCCCCGAGGGACGTCTTCCTTACGAGAGAGGCCCCGAACCCATGAATCAGACGAAACCACACTTACGGATGCAAACAGCAAGAGGTTTATTCGAATACACAGGTACCTGGGGCGACAAGGTCTCTCGGAAGACTTGCGCGCCCCCAGGTTGGAGTGAGGGGTTCTTATAGGAGAGCAAAAGCGTGGGTACAGAAGCGAAAAACATGGTTACGGGGATTCATTCCATTGGTCAATTCAAATAAGGCTAAGAATGCGCGCTGAGGTGGCAAATTCTTGACCTTTCACCTAAATACCAAGGAGGGGGTTGTCCAGGGGCTTCCTGTTTTTCCTGCTTTCCTAGCTGGTGACCCGATGGCCGATGGCTGGCTGTAATTACCCTGACTTACATCCTGTCACAGGACAAAAGGCCTCCCCCCTTGACTCTAATGCCTTCCATTCCAACATCCAGGGTGGTATTCTTTTCTTTTTTCCTTTTCAATCACAGCAAGGGAAACCCTAACTAAGGACAAGTGGGGTCTAAACCCACTTCGATAGTTGTCAGAACTTTGTTTTGACAAAGTTTGTTTGTCAAAAAGTCCAGACATAGAATGGTAGGTAGCTGCATGCTCTTCTATGTGGAGTCTGGATTAGCTTCTGAATAGAAAGGATGAATGGACATCCTTGTTTTATTACATATGCTATACATATACTATACCTTCCTAATTCTCGTGCTTCCCCCAACACGGGTACAAAAGGGACCCACACTCTCCTCTGATACTTTACATATGGAGTTCTTTAGGTGGATATGTTGGCTCTAATCCCAACACTCAGGAAGACTGCTGAGAGCTCAAGGTAAGCCTTGGGTACAGAGCAAGACTTTGTAAGGAATAAAGACATCTTACCACCAAGCAGTTAGCAACTTGAATAAAATCCAATAGCCCTGGGAGTTTTGTGTCTTGCAGTTCTTATATTCCACTGGATGCCAAAAATCAGCTTCAAGTTATAAAGTGCTCCAAGAAGTGGTGGCATTCTCTTGTGTCACGTGTAACTGCCGTGGCTCGGGTACTCTCAGTGGTCTTTGCTAATCTGCGTGATGTACACTGTTGGTTCTGGGGTAGGTTGGGCAGTGGAGACGGGGAACAGATGGTGAAACATGGAGACATTCCCTGTGACATTACCCTAGCAGTGGAACATATTGACAAACTTTAGAAACCATTGTAAGTGCTCCCGGTTTCCGTTTCTTTGTCTGGTTAGTTCCATCCCAGGACCTGCCCACCATTCTGCTGTCTCCACACCCATCACATCTCTATATGGAAACAGTATGGCGGGATTAGCTGGGAACCTGCTTAAAGCAGTATCTGCTGTTTAAAGTCTCCTGTGCTCCTGTCTGAAGTCCAGACAGCTGTCTGCTGTCCCAAGCCAGCCAGTAAGGAAACACCTGTTTTCATCGTTCAAAGTAAAATGTGGTATGTTTACGAGGTCCTAAATCTCTCTCCCAACAAGCCAAGTTTTTTAAATTCCTTTCTTTCCCACTTGCCCTGAAGGAATGTGGTTTAAAAGCAGCATCAGCTTTTCGCTGCTTTTTTCTGTCTGTGGAACTCATCTTTGGAAGGAAACGTACATTTAAGAGCCTGCTGTGAAATGGAAGCCATGCTGGTTTATTTTCGGAGGTGGTGTTGACTTTAGGGGTGATCAGATTTGAACTGTCTTAGATCATAGGGCCAAATGCTATGTTTCCTAATAGGTCCTGTCCTTCTGCCATGGAAGGTCCATTAATTAGACCCCGTCAATTCCCCTCAGTCTCTTCAGTGAAATGTAAACAATACTAGAAAATATCAGATTTGCCTGTTACATGGATTGTATGTGTGTGTCGGGTGGGGGGGCGGTTCAGAGGATCAGAGCATCGACTGCTCTTCCAAAGGGCAGGGGTTCAATTCCCAGCACCCACTCGGTGGTTCACATCTTCTGTAATTCCAGTCCCAGAAGGTTCTTCTAGCTTCCGGGGTCCACACACACATGATTCACAAACATACATGCGGCAAAACACCCACACTTAAACAAACAAACCAAGTTATTTTTAGTCTATTAAGTGGTGCTGTACATTATCACCCTAAACTATAGAAGGAGTTCCTGACTTGACAAAAGTGAGTGAACAAAGCATTTGGTTTTGTTTCTTGAGCCCAGCAATGTTGGTGTGTCCCTGGCTTGGCTGTCATGAAAACCATGATGGATGAGAACCTGAGATCACCAGGCTCACAACACCATCTCTTCAGCTGCAGAGTGCCTTCCTTCTACCATGAGTGTGGTGTGTGTTTAGACACATATTGGCGGTATTTACACATAAAGAGCACAGATTTCGAGACACACATAGTGATAGACCGCTTCTTCTTAGCAGGATGCAGGGGCACGCATCTGAAATTGCGGTAATCGTGGCAGAGGCATGTGAGCATTCCTGTTCAGGCTATTAGGGAGTTATTGGGCACAATCAAAAGAAATTACTCGCAGGTTTAAAAGCTATTGGCTCTGGTGGAGAGAGCGCTGATCCCGGGAGCTTGGCAGAACTCCTGTACATAGGGCTACGTTGTAAGGGGAAAATAAAACAGTAATTACTCTGTGCATTCTTAATGAAGACCAACACACAGAGAAAATGTCAGGAGCAAAGAAAACTTTTAAGGAAAGGCCTTTGAAGAAAATTACCCTTTCTAAATAATACTTTAGAAAATACATATTACCCATTATGGCTGAAGAGCTTCAATAGCTAGAACTGTAAGACATGTTTATATTGTAATAAACCCATCATAAGATAAATTTCTGAGCCCTCCACTTGGGCTCTTGTTTTGTAGCTGTCAGTGTTCTGCGGTTTTCATTAACTAACTTAGAAGCTAAAGCAAAATTAGTAGAAACTCCGAAGTCTAAAACTTTTAAAGAAATAACTTTTTCTTTATATTACGTTTCTTTGTCAAAATGTTGAATCTTCCCAGCTCCATTGAAATAGAATATACTGGGCTGTGAGTGAGTTCTGAAGAAGCAACTGTTTCCTTTGGACCTGAATTTGCCTTAGACTTGAGGTGTTATCAGTTCCCATGAGACTGGACTCATGGAGTCCAAGCAAGCGTGGCAGATGCACCAGCATTTAGTGTTCAGTCGGAAAGCTGCACCTATGCAATATGGCTCTATTGGTCAAGCCCAATGCAAACTTCCCAAGTTCACTGGGGGCCCTGCTGGCAGCCGGAGGTGGAGCTCTGTGGTAATGTGGTACACCTGCTCAGGAACCTCACAGCCAGAAGGTGTCAATCAATGAGGCCACGGAGGATGGAAAGGCGGGAAAGCTAAAATTTCTAGAAGACTGTCTTCATGCTTCTACTGTGCTCTGGGAGTCACACCAAAGGGGCTCAGGATCTCTCTTGATAAAAAGATGCGTTCCAAGTTGCCTCTGCTGATGGTTGTCTGTCCAGCCTGGCCTACACAGGGAAAGGTCCTTCTGTTCAGAGTCAGGAGCAGGAAGGTGGTAGGCAAAAGTGGACACAGGTGGCAGAGGCTGTGAGGTTCCTGGACAATGTGCCCAGCTGATCATCAGAACGGCAAGACTCGTCTCTTCTCATGGACACCGTTTGACATGGGATTCACTGAGAGACTCCTGTTAGTTTAGGCAATGGGTATAAAATACCCAGACTACTGTGCCCCACACACAAAAAAAAAGACAAGCATAATTACTAACTGTGCCTGATAACCTACTCTTTCAATTGCTGAGAAGAGCATTTACACTCAAATAAAAATGAATTTTTGCCTCTTTTAAAGCCCTTTGACAAAAATACATTGTAGGACCTGTGTAAGTAGCAAGCATTTACTCTTCAAGCATTGAAGATATGTCAATAATAGACATGTCCTTGATTAACTAGAGATAATGGTAAAGGATAAGATAGGTAGGTGATACATAGATGACAGATAGATAGTAGATAAATGATATAGATAGATGATAGGTAACAGATAATAGGTGATAGATACAGAGACATACAGACAAATAGATTAAATGAGAGAAAGTTGAGTATATAGAAAAATAGGTAATGAATGTGTGATACCTTTTGTTTTATTAAAGATATCAAAATACAGAAATCTATTCTTTTCTTTTAAATATACATCAATAGATAATTTTGAAGCAAGGATTTACATTTAATGAGACACAAAAATTTACTTGATACAATAAAATTTATAATCAAGGAAACCCTTCTGTTGGTCTAGCCACACGCAGGAAGAGGTAGAACTTGGGGATAGAGATGTAACAGGATTCAGGAAACACAGTCGGGAAGAAGCTTGCAGAGCCCCAGTTCGGGTTCTGCTTCTTTGTTCTCCAACTTCGCCAACTTCATTAACATCAGGGCACATTTATCCATTTTCTAATTTTAAAATCTGCTGATAACAACTGTGGACACCCCACAGGGTTCTCCTGTGGAGTTGAGCATTCTCATGCAAAATGTTCAAAGAGGGCAGTGCCTGGTGACAGCATTCTCAGCTCTGCAAGAAACCACTAAGGACTGTCATCCACAGCAAATGCCTACTGTGTCTTCCCACAGCTGAAAGTGTGTGTGTGTGTATGTGTGTTTGTGTGTGCGCGCACGCGTGTCTCATGTCTTCTATAGCTGATACACCGTCATGCACAGTCCTGTAGCTGAGTGTTTAGGTCTCAGCACTCCGTAGCCTCTACATCTGCTGCGGGGAAGGGTGGGCTCCACTCACCCGGCAGCGGTTGCCTGCACATTCTCTATTTGCTATTTTATTTTGTAGTTCCCCATCAACACCAGACACAAAGCGTTTATCCAGTGTTTGTTGATCTAGCCTCTGAGGATCTTCTGAGGTGAAGTGTCTGTTGAAAGTGTTTCCTCTCTTTTCACTAAGGCTGTTTCTTTACGATCTCGGAAACTTAAAAGACATTTTGTGTATTTTAATAGTCATCTGACCCAGTATGCCCTCTGCAAATGTTTTCTTTCAGTCTGTAGCTTTCCTTTCATTTTCTTGACTGATTTTTACAGGTTGGACTGCTTCAATTTGTGTAAAGCCTAGCTCCTCTGCTCCCTCACCTCTGGACGTCTTCAGGATTGCATCCAACCAGTTCATTGCTACCTTGTTGTTCATGCAGATTTTCCCCACTATTTCCTTCCAGACCTCCAAGAGTTTTGCATTTTGTGTTAAAATTTATGGTTCTTTTGGAAAACTACTTGTAAAGGTGGAAAAGTCTGTGTCTGGATTCTGTGGGAAGGGATGGGGGTGGAGAAGGAGGTAGGGGTGGGGGTGGAAATGGGGTGGAGAAGGAGGTAGGGGTGGGACTAGGGATGGGGTGAGGATCTTGCTGTCCCAGCACCTTTTGTTGAAAAGATGAGCCATTCTCTTTGCAGTGCCTTTGCTCAATGTAATGACAGTGAGCCCTTGTCTGTCCCATTGATCCACTGATTATTCCCAAAACTGATTACTTGATTACTATAGATTTATTTTACCTTCAAAATTGTGTAGGATCAGTCTTCCTTTTTCCCCTTCAATATTATATTGACCATAAGTGGCTTTGCTCTCTTTGTGTGAATGGAAGAAATAAACTGTAGATACCTGTGTCTAGGTTAGGGTTTCTAGTGCTGTGAGGAGACACCATGACCATGGCAACTCTTAGAAAGGAAAACCATTTAATTGGGCTTGCTTATATTTTCAGTGGTTTGGTCCATTGTCATCATGGTGGGGCAAGGAGGCACAGAGGCAGGCATGGCACTGGAAAAGTAGCTGAGAGTCCTACATCTTGATTTGCAGGAAGCAGGAAGCAGACTGAGACCCTGGGCATGATGTGAGACCTCAAAGTCTGTCCCCACAGTGACACACTTCCTCCAAAAAGGCCACACCTATTCCAAAAAGGCCACACCTTCCTAATAGTGCCACTCCTTTCTGGGGTCATTCTCTTTCAAACCATGACACTTCACTCCCTGGTCCCTACATGCTTGCAGACATACCATAATGCACAAGTGCATTCAGTCCAACTTCAAAAGTTCCCATAGTCTATAATAGTCTCAAACTTATTTAAAATTCTAAAGTCCAAAATCTCTTCTGAGAATTATACAACCAAGCCACCACAACCTGCTTTTTTTTTTCAAAAAAAATATTTGTAATCTTCATAGATGACATTTATCCGGTGGCAGATTGAGAGTAACTGGGGTAGGGTGTCTGCTGTCCAAGACTGAGGTTGTTTATGCAGTGTTTTGTGTTCTGACCTCTCTTGGCTGGCATATTTCCTCTTAATGTTTCTTTTATGGCTTATCATTTAACTCAACCTGCAGGTTCCTCTTGACTTCCAAACTCCATCATCCGAAGTGCCTACGATTCTCTTTGCAGAGAACATGCTTAGGGTTTCCGTTGTTCCCCAATGTGTGGTTTGATGGATTTTACTTCTGAAAATTTCCACCTAATAATTATTTCCTTCAAAATCATTTGGCTAATAAGCTCTGCCATTTCATTACTTTCTTTACTTCGAAAACTCTGGTCACATATTCACACGCTCCCTCAGTACGGCTCACGCCTCTTAATCTGTTTTTCCCTGCACAGTTTTCTGCTTTAGTCAGCATAGAAACCTTTACATGTTTGTCTTCAGCTTCCCTAATTCTCTCTATGACTATGTTGACTGTCTGCAGGTTCATCTTTGAGTTAATTTCAGAGATGTTTATTTAATGTGAGAGTTCATCACTAAAATAGTTCCCCACACCACAGTTTTCTTTGTTCTCTGTGGCTTTAGTTACCATTGATTAACTATGGTTCAGAAAGGCTAAATTCAGTGTGCTATAAATAAGCAATTTGTCCATTAAGGTTGCTTGCCATTCTGAGCTGTGTGATAAATCCTCACCCTGACCTAGTCAGTTCCTCCCTGGTGAGTTCTCTTGTCTCCGTGCCCCATGAGGTATCGCTGCTCTGGGGTTACCTTGGCGTCATCTCCCTTGTCAGATTGTCAGGACACTGACTTATCTTTAGTTCAGGTGACGGTTGTTCTCAGTGCAAGAGAAACACCATGAGTGATCAAACAGGGGAAGAAGAGCCACTTGTGTGCTTCCTTTAGTGAAAAAGTAAAAGTGCTTGACTTAATAAAGAATAAAAATTGCATGCCGAGGTGAGTGAGATCTATCAGCATAAATCAGCTCTCCATGACATCATAAAAGAAGAAAAAGAAAAGTGTGTGAGCTTTGCTGTCACGCAGCTCACTGACAAAGCTATAACCAAGGCTGGAACAAGGGATTCATTAAGATGCAAAAAAGAAAAAAGTATATATTTGTAATGTATTAGAAATGGCAGAATATCCCAAATGCTTTATTGACGGATCCACTGAGAAAGACAAGCAGAATGGCTATGTGGGTACACTTTTGTAAACTGTAAATAAATTACAGAATAAAATACAAAGTTACCATCAAAAGTCAGATGTCATCTGTAACTGAAAGCAAAACACCCTGACCTGACTCCAGAGCTGAATCCAGAACTCCACTCCAGTTGGATTAAAAATGATCACAAAACTTGGTGATTTGACTCTTCTGCTACACACAGTGTGCATACATAGACCACCAAAAGGCCAAATAAATGAATATAAGAATAAATTTAACTATGTATGGTAAATAACCAACTATGAGAAGCTCACGTAACTGTATCGATAAGAGGGAAAATATACTTGTATCGATGAAGAGAAAGAGAAACACTCTCATTTTTCCAAGAGTGTTTTGTCTATTTTATGGCATTTGAATGACAGTTCATGTAACTATATCAATAACAGAAAAATGTCGTTGTAAAGATGAAGGGAAAGAAATCCTGTGTCTCTCTCTTCCCCAGAGTGTTTTGTCTACTTTATGGTGTTTGGACTTCCTAATCAGTTGTACAATCAGCTTGTAAAGCTCATTGTGTGAAAGAAAGCTCTGAAATTTAGTCTGGGAATAAATTCACTCTCCGTATCAATTTGAGTGAGACTGACACGTTAAGAACACCACGTCTCCTAACCACGAAAGCAGCATGTTTCTTTCATACAGACTTTCCAGTTTTCTCTCAGAAATGTTTGGCAGTTTTTAGCAGAAAGCATTTGCAGGTAATTTGCTGGGCTTTTTCCTAGATATTGACTTGCGTGTGTAAGGATAGTTTCTGGACACAATTAGGATGCCTCTAATTTTTCCATCTGGCTTCGGGTTCAATGATCGTTCTACCCTATGCAGAAAATTCTCTGTCCATCGGTTTTATTTAATGGACGCCGTCATGTACTCCCCTCGTTACACTGTAACTTTTCATTCTCTGATTTGTTTCCTGTCGATGGAATGCAGTAAATATTGCCTGTAAACAACGGTAGTAAACACCCTTATCTAGGGCTTCAGGACAAAGCGCTCCGCATTCATTTTACAAGTGTCACAGATGCTGGACTTTCTCAGCCAGACCTTTGTTTTGGTTGTTTTCTTTGGCTGTAAATATTTGGACAGTTTTTACTGAGTAGGATCTCAGCATCTCATCAATTCCTTTCTGGAACCACTAAAGTTAGTGTGTGTATATATGCTTCCATTTTATCAGAGAGTTGTTTGTAAGGATCTACCAACCATCTATCAAATAGGTTTGGATTTGACGAGACATCTTACACTTACTTTTGTTTGCTGGTGTTTAATAATCGTATGCACAGTCTGGGAGGAGACTTCGCTTCTCCTTCTAGGTGATAACTTTTGGGAATGTATCTCAAGATTGTGCTGGTTCCGGGACAGGCATTTTCACATTTTTGCATTACATTATGCTGCTGTGAGAAAGAGATCATTGTCACACCCAGAACGCAGTAGCCCAGAGATGGTGACAAGGCGCATGTCTTTCTTTGTATTTATTTAGATGCGCACTTTTCCCCCTGGGGAATGACTGAGTTTCATTGTGAAAGCTGGTGAAATTACTCAGAGATAGCCTCTGTTGAGACCAGTGTAGGACTTAACTAGGGCCAGCGAGTGTCTGTTTTGTCTGGACCCATCCTGCAGTTTTAGTTTAGAGAACCAGTTCCTATCAGAGTCTCATCTCTGAACCGGCCATGCTGTCTGCTCCTGCTAACTCCCCAGCATACTAGCTCTGTCTGGTTGGTCAAGAGGACAAAAGCAAATTAAGTTCTCATCCTGTGCTCTCCTCCCCACGGTCTGAAACCTCTCCCAGTGTGTCGGCAGCTGTACACTCTTCTCACACATCCTTGGCTCCTCCCCAAAGCACTGCCCCTGCAGTTACAATTCCATCTTCTGCACACCAAGCCACAGGCCTCTTGCAGAGCCGACTTGCTTCCATTCACAGACCCAGCCCTGACCATTGCACCGTCCTTACTGAGGGATCAGGTGACTTAGTGCTTTTTGTTTGGTTGGTTGGTTTTTTTGGGGGGTTTTTTTTGGTTTTTTTTATTAAGCAGACCCAAAAATGTGAGCCTATTTCCACCTGGACCAAAGGTCAGAGAGTTGGAATTCACCTCTATTCCTTCAAGGTTATCCTGGTTCAACCTCAAACAAAGATCCCACCTAGACTCAAGGTTATTATCAACAGGTGTGGCTAGTAGCCTGCCCTTGTATTTCAGGAATAGAGAAGTAGTTTCTACCTCAAACAAAAGTCTATGAATCCAACTTAGTTCCAGTTCCCTTAAGGAGATGGCTTTGGATTCCACCCAGGGAGTGGTTTGCCTACAGAATATTTTGGTCTAGTCTAGTGTGTGAGTGTGACTTGTTTTGTTCTAGCTACAGACTGTTTAACTATGAGTGTAGCCCACAACCTTCAATTGGTCTGATCATTTCTTTGTATCACGTTAATGCAGTTTTTGGTTTTTGCCTTACTTCTACCTTTTGGGGTCAGGGGTATTTAAAGCAAATGAAAATAAAATGCGGGCAAATTTCAGTACTCACTGAAATTTCCTCTGGATACTATTCTATGTTTCTCTGTTTTATTATTTTCTTTCACGTCTTCATATTCTTTACTAATATTTTCTAAATCCCCATGCCTCTAGCCTGACAAGGAGTATTTTTGTCAAGGCTGGTCCCCAACATTTTATATTATTGAAATATTTTTATCTCTTTTTTTCAAAATTATTTCTCGGTGCTGGTGATGAAATCCAAGCCTGGCACATGCTTGAGAGGCATCCCCTCTGAGATGTTGTCATGGCACAGACCAGTGAAACTCTACTCCTCTGGATGCTATGGTAGAGCAATGACCTCCCACATTGCCTTCCATCTCTGAGAACTGGTACTTCCCTGGGTCTGATCTGAGAACAGTGGTTCTCAGCCTTCCTAACGCTGTGACCTTTCGATAAAGTCCCTCATGCTGTGGTGACCCCACCAACCAAAAAATTATTTTTGATGCTACTTCATGATTGCAATTTTGCTACTGTTATGAATTTTAATGTAAATATCCGTTTTTCAATGGCCTTAGGTGAGCCCAAAGAGGTCGAGAGCCATAGATTAGATTGAGAATCACTGAGAAAGAGTTCTTTATCTCAGGATCCTCAAGTACCCACGGCCTCTACATAGACATGTAACCTGAGACCCAAGCAGGGAGTGGTCTCACATGTGAACCTTCCCTCAGGGCATATTAACCTTTATGTCTTCTGTGTGAACAGGTGTCTCTGGCTCAGGAGCTGGTCCCTGCTCACCCTTGACAGTGTCATGAACATCTCTCTTGGGGGAGCCGGGACAGATCTGAGTTTACACTCCCTGGGGCATTACCATGCTCCTACCTTTATCTTCCCCAGAGCAGAGCACGAACCCAGGGAGATGAACTGTCACCTCCCCAGTGTCCCCATCTGCTTATGGGGCTTGTCCCCTTCCCTCATCTCAATAAAATCCTTTAGGAACTTCTTACCACACAGAAACAACAAAAGTCCTCTTTCTGACAGATAACAGACTGTTTTCTCCTATCCGCAGCACTCCATCTTGAACATGCTTGGTGCCTGATTAACCAAACCTAAGTAGAATGGAAGTAGATGATGTTGGGACAAGGCAGAGATGGTCCTTTGAATTCAGGGGACAGTGTTGTCACTGGACTGACAACAATGTCCTCCTCCTCCTCATTTTCTTCCTCTTCCCATTCATGCTCATCCTCTTCTTTCTTTTCTTCTCTTCCTCCTCCTCTTCCTCTTCTTCTCACCATCCTTTTCCTCCTTCTCTTATCTTCCCTTCTCTTCTCTTCTCTTCTCTTCTCTTCTCTTCTCTTCTCTTCTCTTCTCTTCCCTTCCCTTCCCTTCCCTTCCCTTCCCTTCCCTTCCCTTCCCTTCTCTTCTCTCCTCTTCTCTTATTCCCTTTTAATTCTGTCTGTCCTGTATCTGTCTATAGGATGAGCAGAAACCCAAAATGACAGTCTTTGTACAAATAATTATGTAATTCAAATTTGGTGAATATCAATGATCAACTCAAAGACATTTCATATGGAACTAGATTCCTTGTTTTGAGTTGGATTTTTTTAGATCATTCTCTCTTTTTCCAGTCAAACTTCGCCCTCCCTTTCATGCCATTTAATGAATCAAGGGTTCTACACAGTGGCTCAGTCTTAAGCATATTGTAAGTTGTAACTTCTTTGAACTTCTCTGAGAAAGATTCAAATAGAACTGAGTAGAAGGAATTTTAGGAACATCTGCCAAAGCGGGTATTCAGATAGACCGCCATGCATTTTAAAAAGGTTGATTCCTGCATTTTCAGATGAAAGACTTTGCTCAGGGTCTTAAAAATATAAAGAGAGAGAGAGAGAGAGAGAGAGAGAGAGAGAGAGAGAGAGAGAGAGAGAGGAAGAAAAGGGGGAAACTTAGTTAAGCTGATTTCCAACAGAGATGAAAAGGGAGTCACAGTTGCTGGACCCTTTCTGCTCCCTGCACTTTCCAGGGGCTTCTTCTGCTTGTTTCAGTAAAGGAACACTCATGTGTGCTCTAGGAAGACTCGGTTTGGTGGCAGGGGGTGGGGTGGTTCTCAGCTCCTTTGTGTGTCGCTTCGCTTCGTTCCTGTGATTCAGTCTTGGTGTGCACAACTGGAGAGGAAGGGTTACCTGCCTCCAGTGGCAACCTCCTTGTTATATAAAGCTGGCACATTGAAGTGCTGAGTGTCCTTTTAGCTCCTGGTGATCTTGGTTTCCAACCCCTGCCCCCACCCCATCCAGGCTCCTGCATCTTATACCAGTTGGGGTACCTGTGACTCTCCCATTTTGACTACAGCAAAGCGAATCATCAGATTTTCATTCCACTTTGAAGTCAGGAGGTCTCTGACTTTGCTAGCTCACCTGGTGCCTGAGAGACAATGTCCTGTGCAAGTGTGGGATGACCTGTCTCCAGAGAAGGCCACAATGCCTCACATATCTGGTGGCAGCAGCCATCCTCGGAGCCAGAGCC
The DNA here is from genome assembly GCF_982192425.1 of Myodes glareolus. Lineage (NCBI taxonomy): Eukaryota > Metazoa > Chordata > Mammalia > Rodentia > Cricetidae > Myodes > Myodes glareolus. The sequence goes on along the minus strand of NC_142048.1, from coordinate 53,211,512 downwards.
CACTCACATCAGCCTTCAGAAGTCAACTTAGCGAGCAATGAGAAAAGTAACTAATGCTAGAGCCTATGGAGATGTAATAGGGTGAGATAGTTGAGTGGGTCCAGTCATTGCTGCCCTTAGAACAGGCATACACAGTCAAGCCTCCTGTATTAACTCTCAAGAAGGCCAAAGACTGAAGATTGTCAGTCACGGGCTACCTGGGCAACTGCTGCAAGATTCTGTTAAACAAGAAGGTGAGGAAAGGGAAGAAGAGGAGGAAGAGGAAGGAAAAAGAGGAAAGAGGAGGAATAAAGAGCCAGGGGAAAAGCCTCATGTCAATGTGCACAGCTCAGTGAGATTCCTGGCCAGCAAGGGGCACTGATCCTCTAGCAGAAGATCCATCAGAGGGAGCTACAGTATTGAAAACAGCTTGGTATTGGCATAAGAACAGAGAAGTCAACCTATGGAATCGAGTAGAAAACCCGGATATTAACCCACAAACCTATGAACACCTTGTTTTCGACAAGGGAGCTAAAGATATACAATGGAAGAAGGAAAGCATCTTTAACAAATGGTGCTGGCATAACTGGATGTCAACCTGTAGAAGAATGAAAGTAGATCCATATCTATCACCATGCACAAAACTCAAGTCCAAATGGATTAAAGACCTCAACATTAATCTGACCACTTTGAACCTGATAGAAGAGAAAGTGGGAAGTAGTCTACAAGACATAGGCACAGGAGACCACTTCCTAGGTAGAACTCCAGTAGCACAGACAATAAGAGAATCAATGAATAAATGGGACCTACTGAAACTGAGAAGCTTCTGTAAAGCAAAGGACACTGTCAGTAAGACAAAAAGGCTACCTTCGGACTGGGAGAAGATCTTCACCAACCCCTCATCAGACAAAGGTCTGATCTCCAAAATATACAAAAAACTCAAGAAACTAGACACTAAAACTCTAATTAACCCAACTAAAAAATGGGGTACTGAACTGAACAGAGAATTCTCAACAGTATGACTCAACAGGTCATACTCAACATCCTTAGCGATCAGGGAAATGCAAATCAAAACCACTTTGAGATACCATCTTACACCTGTCAGAATAGCTAAACTCAAAAACACCAATGATAGCCTATGCTGGAGAGGATGTGGAGTGAGGGGAACACTCATCCATTGTTGGTGGGAATGCAAACTTGTGCAGCCACTGTGGAAATCAGTGTGGCGGTTTCTCAGGAAACTGGGAGTCAACCTCCCTCAGGACCCAGCAATTCCACTCTTGGGAATATACCCAAGAGATTCCCTATCATACCACAAAAGCATTTGTTCAACTATGTTCATAGCAGCACTATTTGTAATAGCCAGAACCTGGAAACAACCTAGGTGCCCCTCAATAGAAGAATGGTTAAAGAAGGTGTGGAACATATACACATTAGAGTTTTACTCAGTGGTAAAAAACAATGACATCTTGAATTTTGCATGCAAATGGATGGAAATAGAAAACACTTTACTGAGTGAGGTAACCTAGACCCCAAAAGAGGAATATGTTATGTACTCACTCATAAGCGGATTCTAGCCTTAATTAAAGGTCTTTGAGCCTATAATTTGTGATCCTAGAGAAGCTAAATAAGAAGGTGAACCTGAAGAAAATCATATAGTTATCCTCCTGGATACTGGAAGTAGACAAGATTGCCAGGCAACCTCGGGTGCATGGGGGGGTGGGATGGAAGGAAGGGGAGATGGTTAGAGAGAAGGGAGTAGGGGAGGATTGGGGATAGCTTGGGGGAATGGGGTGGGGGGAGGGAAGAAGGATGGATATGGGAGCAGGGAAGTATATATCTCAACTAAGGGAGCCATTTTAGGGTTTGCAAGAGACTTGATTCTAGAGGGGTTCCCAGGTCCAAGGAGAGGTCCCCAGATTGTTCCCTGGACAGCAGAGGAGAGGGTGCCTGAACTGGCTTTGGCCCATAACCATACTGATGAATAGTTTGCATATCACTATAGAACCTTCATCTCACGATGGATGGAGATAGAGACAGAGACCCACATTGGAGCACTGGACTGAGCCCCCAAGGTCCAAATGAGGAGCAGAAGGAGGGAGAACATGAACAAGGAAGTCAGGACAGCGAGGGGTGCGTTCACCCACTGATACAAAGGGACTGATCTAATGAGAGCTCACCAAGGCCAGCTGGACTGGGACTGAACGAGCATGTGATCAAACCGGAATCTCTGAATGTGGCTGACATTGGGGCTGACTGAGAAGCCATTGATAATGGCACTGGGACTTGTTTCCTCTGCATGTACTGGCTTTTTGGGATCCTAGTCTGTTTGGATGCTCACCTTCCTAGACCTGGAGGGAGAGGGGAAGAACTTGAACATCCCACAGGACAGGAAACTCCGACTGCTCTTAGGACTGGAGAGGGAATGGGGGGAGTGGGAGGGTATTGGGAGGAGGGGAGGAAGTGGAAATTTTTATAAATAAATAAAGGAAGAAAGAAAAGAAAAAAAAGAAAAGAAAAGAAAAAAGAAACAAAAAATGAAGTCAACTTAGCCAGCTGGCTTCCCCTCTTCTCTTAGTCAAGTAAAGGAACGCCCATTTCCAAGAGAAATAAACCCTTTTAGGACCCACTGGTTCCTTTAATTTTTTGCTCCAGGGAAAACAGTCGCCTTTTTTATTCTGTCTTAGCATTAAGAGAGGAAATCCAGACTCCAGCAAAGATCTCTCTTCTTTTTAAGACACAACAGCACCCTAATGAGGAGATACTGCGCCAGCACGGTCTGGAACCATGAGTCTCGGTGGAGGGTGTCCAGGTCGAATGAATCCATAGAGCACGAGGTGGAGGTGGAACAGCTTCAGCTCGTTATTGGTCTGCTGGGGCTAGCTTCTATACCAGGGCACCAAAAGAGGAGTGGGCTGCGAAGGGACTGTCACCTGACCCCAGGAGGGACTGTCACCTGACCCCAGGAGGGGGTCAAGGACTGATCATGTGCACTCAACCTTCACCTGACCCCAGTAGGGATCAAGGAATGATCATGTACATCACATGCACTCAAACTTCCTTATCCAACTCCAGGAGCAGAGGGAAGTTATTATGTTTTCTTTGCAGATAAGCACCTCAAATGGGTGGGGGCAGGGAAATGTAACTCGGGGCAGCAATTCCCACAAGGAGACGTTAAATGGAAATGGTCGGTTTTATTGTCCTGGTTGGAGTCTGCACCCCTAATGTCCTTAGGCTGTGTACTGCAACTGGACCTGGAAGAGAGGCCTTTGTGTGTGGGAGGGGAGAGGACTCTTCATAATGACTTCTTTCTGAGTGCCTGCACACACACACACACACACACACACACACACACACACACACACAGAGAAATACGTGTGCACACATATATGCACATTCACCTGTTTGTATACATACATCTAATTCATGTGGACACAAACACACAAAAGTAACACTATACACATAGGTATTTACAAGGACATATGTGTAAACACATACATATGTACACATATGCACATGTAAACACATTCACATACATTTGAGTTTATGATAAAGCACAACTTACTAGAGTCCATTATGTATATGTATGTATGAACACATACATGTATGTACAAGTATGTGTGTTTTGAACTGAGAGAGGATGTCAAATGTCCTGAGGTGTCTTAATTAGGGTTTCTATTGCTGTGAAGAGATACTATGTCCAGGACAACTCTTATAAAAAAAAAGCATTTAATTGGGGCTGGCTTATATGATAGAAGTTTAGTCCATTGTCATCAGGGCAGGAGCATGGTAGCACAGAGGCAGACTTGGTGCTAGAGGGGTAGCTGACTGTTTTAGATTTGGATTGGCAGACAGCAGGAAGCCAGGCCACATTGGACCTGGCTTGAGCATCTGAGACCTCTTAGCCTGCCCCAGTGACATTCTTCCTCCAAGAAGGCCACACCACATAATAGTGTCCCTCCCTATTAGTCTGTGGGGGCCATTTTTATTCAAACCACCACATGGAGCATCACTCTTTATTTCCTTGAGATAGGGGCTCTCACCGAACTTGAAGGTAGAGCGGCAGCCAGCAAGCCCTGTCCAAGGTCCCCCTGTTGCTGTCCTCGTGGCACTGATGCGTGGCCATGTACAGACACAGTCGGCTTCTCATGTGTGCAGGGTTCTGAACTCATGCATACAAAGCATGCTCTCACCTGCTCTACCATCTCCCAGCTTCGGAACTCATTTTTAACAATGATTGTAACAAATGCTGTTGGAAATAAGATAATAACAAATTCAAGAGGCTTGGGGAAGCAAAGCAGTTTTTAGCCTACAGTTCTGCAGTAGGGGAAGCCAGCAGAGAGAAAATACAAAGCACAACAATAACAACAATAAACAAACAAAAACAAAAACAGCCTGGCTGGAGTGCTGATTTGACTTAAGATGGTGGTTTTTAAAGTCCCCCGTCTCAAGACATGTCTGTCTTCACCCACAGGCTGGGATTTACCTCCATCCAAATTCCCTATGCTTTGTGTCAGGACACAAAGCCTTATCTAATGAATACTTTGGGGCTTGAGACCCTCTTTTTTTGACCCTGGGCTCAGTCACATAGCAGATGCTTGTCTCAGACAGGCAGGTACCAGGTAGGAGCGAAAGGAGAGAGGGTCCTGACACCTCCTACTTGCCTGAGATTCTGATGGCTCTCTGCACATCTCATTCTGAAAATGGACTGGCCCAGTCTGTCTTACCAGCACCTTCAGAGATGTGACAAATGAATTAGCTGGGGAACTGAGAAGACTTGCCCGTGAGGTCACTATTGTTGCCTTTGGATCCTAGTACCAAACCCCAAATTCGCAGCCCAGAGAACATGGTGACAGCTGGCTGCTTGGAATGCTCTCTTTGCCATTGTACCAGAAAAGAGAGAGAGAGAGAAAGAGAGAGAGAGAGAGAGAGAGAGAGAGAGAGAGAGAGAGCTAGCACACTCTAGGACAGACCTCAGTTAGTTAAACAGAGTTTAGCCTTAACCTAAGTTGACACTCGCTGTACTTTGAAAAACGTGAAAAATCACTTTCTGGTTTATGTTTCATTTTCAAAGCCACGTGTTTTAAATGAGAGGCTCTTTATAGTACCAATGGTGGGAGTTTTTTTTTTTTTCCAGAACTGATACGGAAGATTGTTTTCATCTTTATGTCATGCTCGCAAAACAAAACCAAAAACCAAAAACCCTATATATATAGTCATGAATTAATTCCGAAGTCCAGATCCATGATACAGGCCCAGGGATCGAGGTCTATATGTTACTTGTTTAGCCCTCTGGAGTTTCATTGTAAGAGAATCATTAAACTGGAGAACAGAAGCAGCAAGATGAAAGTGTTGAAGTCCTCCTCCTCAAAGAAACGTCAAACCTAAGGAACCAAGCGGTCAGCAGACTCAAGGCGAGTGTGCCCCAAGCTAGAGACAGCTGGGAAGAGCCTGCTGAGAACAAACCACAGGGCACCGCCTCCAGTCACAGTGGCTCTGATGTTGGCGCGGCGTTGGGATGCCAGTTGGGGACACATTGACTGTAATAGTACATGTGGAAGATACACGCATTGCACCTGAACTGATGACACTGGACACACACAGACTGTACTTAAATCCTCAGGGGACACACTGACTACACCCATAGCCTCAGGGGACATAGGGGACACATTGACTATACCTATACCCTCCGGGGACACAGAGAACATACTGCATTCATATCTTCAGGGGACACAAGGGACATACTAACTACACCTGGGGGACACAGGGGCACCCTGCCCTGACTATACCCATACCCTCAGGGGACACACTGACTACAAACTCCCAGGGGACACAGGGGTACACTGACTATTAGTTTCAGGGGACATAGGGGACACACTGACTGCACCTATACCCTCAGGGGACATACTGACTATACCCATACCCTCAGGGGACACATTGACTACATACCCTCAGGTGACCTAGGGGTCACACTAACTGAACCTATGCTCACTACAGAGGACACATCGCCTAGTTCTCGTAAATAGTCAACATCTTGAGGCAGGCCATCTTTTATTCTTCTCCATACCATACCAGCATCTTTCAAATTGTCAGGCATCTAGTGGGTAGGGTAGGGCTGTCCTGTGACCATGAAGCCCTTTACATGCAATTAACAGAGACAGGTGAGTAGGGTTCCTTGTGTTTTTCTGCAATCACTTGTAGTGAGGAGCTGCGGGCAGGCCTGCTTTTCATCCCACCCGGCTCCCGCATGGCTAGCTTAGCCCCAGAAATAACAACACACAAATTGTATTCATTTAAACACTGCCTGGCCCATTATCTCTAGAGAGTTAGTTACTGGCTAACTCTCACATCTTGATTAACCCATTTCTAATAATCTGTGTAGCACCACGAGGTGGTGGCTTACCAGGGAAAGATTCAGCATGTCTGACCTGGTGGCTGGCTCCATGGTGTCTGCCTTATTGCCCTCTTCCCAGCATTCTGTTCTGTTTACTCCACCTACCTAATTTTCTGTCCTATCAGAGGGCCAAGGCAGTCTCTTTATTAACCAATGAAAATAACACATAGACAGAAGGCCCACCTACATCATTTCCCCTTTTTCTATTTAAACAAAAAAGAAAGGCTTTCACTTTAACATAGTAAAATTACATATAACAAAACAGTTATCAAGTAAGAATTACAGTTACAATATTTATATCTATTTTATCTTTATCATAATAATGGAAAACTATAGCTATAACTAACCGTTCTTCAACTCCATCAAAGACTCCAGAAGGATATAATATTACCTAAGTAAGCAACTTCCAAAACTCTAGAAATGACAGAGACATCTTGCTGCCTGGACAGTCACCCAAAGTACCTCTGTACCGTTGGGGCATCCATCTTCACCCTACAGGCTCATAGTATCCAGCAGACATTTCCATGAAGCAGGAAATTTCAAAGGCAGTTCAGTCACTATCTGCTGTGCCCTGCAGAATGTCTTGCAGACTCTTTCATGAATCAGGAACCCTGAAAGATCATCACACCTTTAGGCAAGTTCAGCAGTCCTCTCTCTGTGTATTCTCTGTGCCCAGTTTATACAACAGTCCAGGCAAGAGAAGTTTCTTGCCCAAATACCTAACCAACTCCATAAGGAACCTCTTCGATGCCCATCTTCCTTTGAAGTAGATTGGTGCTGCCAGGAGCAGACTTGTCTCGTTGTCATGAAAACCCTAAGTTATTAAAACATTAAATGCCATATTCTGTAGTCTTTGAAAGATATGAAGAATGCCTATCTGAAATATATCTATGCACATCTAGAAAATCTAACATGACTACAAGCTTAACTATTATCAATGACTATCCATTAAGAACCTGTATTTCCTAATTATACCTTACATTTTTAAATGAACTACACAATCACAATACCTTAATCAAGATTAGAAACATGCATATACATATAACAAAATTGACCTTAAAATCCATACCAAAGCAAATTATTCATATCTATATCATATCCCCCTTTAAGTGTAAAAGAACATTTATAAACAATATTTGGGAATGTGGACGTAGTTATTTCTCTCCAAACTTCTTCCTGCTGTATAGGGGTGCTATTAATTAGGTCTTTCACGTTAAAACCTATGTGCTAGGTTCATCTAAGTTGGCAGTTGAAGTAATTTTTGAGGGTGTTCACAGCAACCTTTCAGGAGGGCATGGCCTATCATACCATATTGGAATAGAAGCAATCCGCAGGGTCTCATCCTCTGTGAAAACAAAAGAAGAACCTCCTTTCCAAAGTATCATATCCTTTGATCCAAATTCTGAAGTCATAATACCCTTATATCCATTCTGGTTTAGCTTGGCAGCCCATGTAATGAAATGTCTCTCTGTACTTAGCTCCTTCACAGTCAAAAATTTTAAAGAAAACACAATGTACATAATCCAGACTCTTTGTGAATTTTTCATTTTTACGTGGCTTATTTTTATTTATTTCTTTTAATCTATAACTATCTGTACTCTGTCTCTTTAAAGACTTTACCCTTTTTTTAAAGGCATTAATTTTATTCTCTATATTCTTTTTCTTCTCTCTCCCAAGCCTACGTACAGTTATCCAACACTATGACCCATTTAGAGGCCTTTTATGTCTGAATCTGTCCTATTGTGAATCTGTAATTTTTTACTGTCCAGAAACATTTTTTACTATCTAGGAACATTTTTGTTTTGCAGTTTTAAATCACTAAGCACTTAAGAATCTAAGCTGTGACTTTCCTAGGTCAAAAACAGGTACTGCCTGCTTGCCCAGCCCAACATGGTGGAGCTGCTCGTGCCTCTGAGCCTTGCACATTGCACTGCTAGCATGGTGGAGGCGCTTGTGCCTCTGAGCCGCAGCACACAATGACCCCCTTTAAGGCACACAGTGAGTCTAGTTGCCATCAAACAAATCTTAGAGCACTTTACTCCAAATTCAAAAGCTCTGTCTCCCATAGGAGTCAGGTAGAGATTACTATGATGGCACATTCCAGAATCTGGTATTTCAGAACCGCCACTTTCTAGTAGATCTGATCCCGCTGCCTACTCAGGCAGGAAGAGCTGAGCCACAGGAATGGTCTCAGCTACTTTGTTCCCGATCCTGAGTGGGCACATAAACGTCCAGGCCCAGAAATGCTCCATAGCCGGAGTTTGCACCGGCAGCAGGGCCCAGGAAGCCTTAAAACAGTGTGGGTTTTTTCCTGCTGAAGCTGCTGAGTCAGGAAAATTTCTCTGCGGCACACCCTAGCAAATAGCAAAAAGCTGTGTTAAAATCTATATTTGTGTCTAGAATTCCTTTAGAAGCCCTCTTAGGTTTTACACGGAGTTAGTTACCATGTTGGAGCGCCACTCTGGGAAGCAGGAAGCTCGCTCTGCCAATCCTGTCCAGACCACTGAAGAAGCAACATGTGAGCTGACAGCTGAAAAAGGTACCAAGCCATATGGCAAAAAAGATAAGAATAATGGGTTAATATAAGCTATAAGAGTTAACAAGAAACCTGAGCTAATGGGCCAATCAGTTTATAACCTAATGTAGACTCTGTGGGATTTTCTTTGGGACTTGCCATCTGTGGGGGTACCAGGAGGGACAGAAACCTCAACAAGCCGGCCCCTCATGTTACAGATGGTGCCTACATGGATAACTGCATTCACAGAAAGCCTGAGAAAGCTTGGGAAAGAATAGAGTAAAGCATGTTTTCTTGGTGGCAGCAATTTCTCAGGTCTGCGCTGCTTGCTAGAGGCAAGCAAGCACTCTCATCTAGGAGAGGCTTACTGACTCAGCTTTAGCTGCAAAACCCTGCAGCTCTTTTAAGAGGTCCTGCCACGAAACACTTAAACGGTGTTGATGAAAAGCTGAACACATGTTTTTCTGTTTTCAACTGTAGCAGAAAAAAAGCTGTGCTGTTTTAAAATGTCGGCTTTCTGGGCTGTCCTGCCAGGGCAAACTCTGACTCTTTCAGGCAGGCAGTCTGACTGAGTGTGGTCTGTGAGCAGAATGCTGCAGCTTGCTTGCTGGCAGGGACCCTGAAACGCCATAGAGCTGTGGCAATAAAAGTGGCTACAGCCGGTACCTCAGTCACGAAGCTGGAAAGCTAAGGAATGGGCTGGATCTAGCTGTCAAAGCCATGGCTTTAGTCCTACCGATAATGCTTGGTAAATTAAAGACTCAAGTGGTCAGAAAAAGAGAGATATACAATAAAGAGAGATTCAAAGATGAAAGAAACCTCTAAATGGTTTACTATGTGTTAAAAATATATGCAGGCTAAAGGTTAAAGTTCTTAGCTTAAGAAAGGAAGAAAGAGAGTAGTTGGGTATGGTGGTACACACCTTTAATCCCAATGCCTGGGAGGCAGAGAGAGACAGATCTCTGTGAGTTCAAGGTGTTGCAGCACACACCTTTAATCCCAATACTTGGAAGGCAGAGGTAGATAGACTTCTGTGACTTCAAGGGACAGAGGTAGATTGACCTCTGTGACTTCAAGGTGTGGCAGCACACACCTTTAATCCTAGCACTGGGGAGGTAGAGACAGGTGGATCTCTATGAGTTCAAGGACAGCCTGGTCTACAGAGTTATTCCAGGACAAAGATATATACAGAGAACCTGTCTCAAAAAGCCAAAAGTTAAAAATAAAAGTAAAAGAAATAGATGTTGAAATAAAGCCACATAAAGATGGAAAATGCACAGAGAATCTTGATGCTGTATGCTATTATGCTCTTTTTGAATTGTTTGAACGCTGAGGAAGGAGAAACAGCTGCTAAAAGACTTTTGTTTATAAATGCTGCTGAACTAACCCAAGATAGGTATTTTGAAAATACCTTGGCTTCAAAACTGAAGTCAAAAGGTATGTTACTTTGGAGAAGAGATTTTGCTTTTGTTTCCACAGGAAATGAGAGGCTGTGGATTCATTCTGAATTAAGAAAAATCTGGTTCAATCAAGGAAGACCACCTGAGAAATTTCCGGTAGGAACAGATGGCCTGGATACAGAGTTCTACATCCAAAACAGATTCAGAATTGCTGCCTGCGTTGATCAAGACTCACAGGATACTCCAGTTAGGACTTGATAATAATTTTCTTTAGCTCCCCTTTAGATTATCAGCACCCCCAACCAGAAGGAAGTAGCCTGAAATACTACGCCCACATTCCCAACAAATGAACTATGGGTATTTTCCTTTGTTTAAAAAAAAAAGCGGGAAATGGTGCAGGAGCCTGGTGGGACAAAAAGCAGGCCTGCCCGCAGCTCCTCACTACTATCACTGATAGACATTTGTTACTCTACAACAGGGGGCTGACCATAATCAGGAGAGTTGTTATTGAACTAGAAAACTGGCTAAACCTAGAAATCATATAAAATCTATACATATTTCTAAAGAATATACCTTACCTAAAACATGAACACCTTCATTGGCCAAGGTCCTTTCTTCGAATGGGCTTAAGAGAGCTTGCACACCAATGGCCACACCGAATTCATGGTCACTTGCATTTTCTATAGTTTAAAACTTTTGATGACATTTTTGGTTAAGGTCTCACATTCAACAGAAGGACTGTATTTTTATATTTATTTACTTATTATTTTTAAAAGTCTATAGAGCTAATGACTGAAAGGCACAAAATATGTTCTATAGGGTGGGACCCTCAGTCACAGGAAAGCCTGTGGTTATCTTGGGAGTCATGAGATCTCTTGTACCACAAGCACCCATACATCCAGACATCCCGCTATGGGCTGTGGGCCAACAATAACCCTGTGACGTCACATTTATCATCATATCTCAGGTACATAGATTATAAATTATTCTGTCTCCATGCACTGATTAAGAGACAGCATTTCTGTGGAATTACTGCCAATCATGTAATAGGACACAGCACAGAAGTAAATAGTCCTTCCCGTCGCCCTATGAGCATGGCTTTCAGCGTGAACACAGGCCGTCACTTACTACTGATGTCTACGCTGGACACCCCAGTTTGATGGACAGAATGCTAATCCTCTAATGGAATATTCAGTTTAAAATGACATGGCATTTAAGTTAATAATTTAAGTAGGCATGTAAAATTAACAAAAAAAAGTTCTAGAAAGAAAAAGAAAAAGATGAGAGGAAACTGTCATTTCTAGACAGACACAAAGCAGGTTGCCAGTTGCTAGGCCTTGGACTTGTGAATGTGATCGATCAGAAGGCTCAGCTCTAACTCTGGTGTTTGGCTAACAATAGCAGTTTAATAACAATAGCATTTAAACACCGTTAATGCTAATGCCAGACCTTCCAGGTAAGCATCTTCTTAATGTTTATTTTGCCTTTAAATAGACTAAGATGTTGCAAGTTGGTGGGGAAATGACTCCTTATTTAACAGACATCAGCCTTTTCCATATGGCCTGGATATTTTCAGTGGGTAACTTCCAGTCAAGCTTCCTTTCTTTTGTGGTGGTTGAACTACCCTCATCTATTCCATAGACACCTTTGGCCAGCTATACTCCAATGACATCTGCTTGATGCCAAAGAATGACTTTAGTTCTAGAGGGCAATATCCTAGCCATGGCTGCCTGAAACAGCTTATACTGGGCTTTCTTTTAGGGCCTCCTCTTTGAACTCAACAGCCTCATCAAGTAAGCTGCTTCTTCCCTTGCTTCATTTGCATAAAGGCCTACGAGGAGGTTTGTGCAGACTTTTCTGTTACACCCTCCTCAGGTTTCCACCTTAAATGTCAATGGAAGCTGTGATGTGTGTTGTCACCTTGACACAGCCCAAAGTAACCTGGAGAGAAAGAGTCTCAATGAGGAATTGTCTAGATCAGGTTGGTCTGTAGTGAGTCTATGGGGGAATTGTCTTGGCTATGAGGTGGGAAAACCTGGTCTGACCATGGGCGGTACCATTCCCTGGTTTAGGACCTGAGTCTGTGTAAGACTGAAAAAAGCTTATGAAGTTATTATTGCCATGATTGCCTGCATGAGACTTCCAGATCAAAGCAGCTGATATTCCAGTATGGAGGGGAAAGGGATTCCCAACTGGTAACTGAAGAGTTAAAGACAGTTGGTAGCTTCTGGGGGAAGAGAAGACACTTTTCTTTAAGGGTGTGGCTCCTGATAGGTTGACTATGCCCTAGTGGATGGCCCCCACCTAGGAATACATAGAGAGCACAAATTAAAGTCAATGAGTTTTTAAGAAAGTCATTTATGTAAGTATTTTTTAAAGCTATGAAGCTGAGAGCTGGGGAGGTAGGGTCTGGAGGAGTTAGGGGGAGAAGTTGGGGGTGAATATGATCAGAATACATTGCATGATATTCTCAAAATTTAAAAGAATGTCTGTAAAGGGTATAGAAAGCTAGCAAAGCAAGAAGTAGGTGTGAATCCATTTTTCTCTTCTCTTGACCATGGAAGGGACTTGACCAGATACTTCTATTTTCTGTTGCTTTGGCTTCCCCTCAGGGATGGGCAATAACCTGGGATTGGGACCTAAACTAAACCCTTTCTTCTGATCTGCATTTCGCGAATGTGTTTATCCCAGAGGCAGAATGAACTGGAATGAAAAGGCTTCTCTCAGGAGGGCGTTTCTCACCCACTTCTCATCTTCATCAATCCCAGGGGAGGGTGACCTCTGTTTGTCGTCAATTCCATCGGGGTAGAACAGAACCCCAGGCAGCTAACTGACAACAGGAGCAGACATTGTGCATACAACTCTTAATAAAGATGGGACTGTCCCAGTCCTGGGTTATGATAATTGCGCAGTTCTGAACATTCATCTCAGATCACTGAATGTGCTGCTTAAAACCACCAACTCACAGGACTGGAAAAGTGCCCATCCCTGACACCACTCAAACATTCTGGTCTTGTGGAAGCCTGTTTCTGTGCTAGGACAGAGCATCAAGAGTTCACGTTGTGTCCCAGGATCCTGGGAAGAAAGACCTATGCAATCCACGAGAGGTCAAAGGAGACAGTGCAGATCCCTCTGATCCATCAGCCCCTTCCCGAGGTTAACCTAGAAAGGAAGGACAGAGGCCAAGTGTTCCTTCCCCAGGACCTGCAGTGCCTTGGCAAAAGTTCAGAAACTAAAGGATTTGTTTAGCTGGATTACTCCTTTTGTGTCTCTTCTATAGGGGGCAGAAGATGGCAACAGTATTGCCTAGACTAGACACGAGTGGGATCTCTATGCAGACAACCGCGCATCCCTTCTACATGGCTCCACTTGATGCAGGGGCTGGTATTTCTCTTTCCCCATCCTGTGAGTTGATGGCTTTAAGCAGCACATTTCCATGATCTGAGATCTGCTGTCTGCTCTGTGTTTTCAGTCAGCTTCTCCTTGGCTCTACTCTGTGGCTTTGCCTCCCTGGGGAAACACAGATGTGACAGGAGGAGACAAGAATGACTAGATAAGAAAACCACAGAGAGAATGGTACTCTGCTGCCGTCCGAGCCCCCTGTCCCTAGTCCTCCTCATCATCCTACTTCCCCTGTGCCCCTCCTTACTCACTTGGTCATTTTTGCACTTGCAAGTTGCCTCAGGTGTTGATCTGGGCTTTTGTTGATCTGGGCTCAGGTGTTGCTCCTGGACTATTCAGGAAAATCTCTGTCCTTATTTTCTGAGCAGGATTCCTACTTCCACCTTTGCCCTGTGAGTTCCATTTCTTTTCTGGTTTGTTCTTTCTGATAGAGTTCCATGTGGTTTATGGCAGACATACCACGTCTAAGAGCTTCTCAAGCATGACGGGGAGGGGGCAGCACTCAGCCCTCAGGAAAAGCAGGATGAGGAGATTCAACCTTCCTGTGATCATTTCACTAGATCATTGGTTTCTTTGCCATTCTCAGAGATCTCCAGTCCTTTGCATTTTCAACCAGAACTCTATATGCTATGTCTGTGTGGTCAAGACATGCTCTTCGTAACAAAGATTCAGTGACCAGACAGATAAAGCCTATCCGAATGGAAAATATGGGAAAGTATCTACTCTAGGTATCTGTCAGTAAATGCAAGCAAAGATCCCAAGTGCTATGGAAGAGAGGAACCATGGTAACCTCTTCACTAGGATAAAGGTCTCCAAGCTCACCGGTTATTCTCCAGTTGGTCTTTTCCTTGTTTGTCTGACCTCCATTCCACACCAGCCCCAAATGCAAGGTGCAGTGAGCACCCCACCTCTGCATATTCTATGTCCTTGAATCCACAAACTATGGACTGAGAACACCCAGAAAACTAAAATTATGTCTGTACCGAGCACATGTTCTTGGCATTATTTCCCAAGTCCTCACCCAGCACTTACAGCGCATTCATCATCATGAGTCATCTGCAATAATTTAACACATGTTGTAGGCTACATGCAGCTGATCTGCTAAGCATATATCTTGTATCAACATCTATGGATTAGGTATTCACCTGGGTATTTTTTCGGAAATCAGTGTTACTGATACATACTAAGACAAGACATATATCAATTTTAACAACATGCTGTGTAGGATGTTTCACTAACATATTCTTTTCAAATCAATTTCATTTGCAGCATAAACCTAGGCACTCCTAAGAGTTCATGCTAGACAACTCATAAGAACATTAAAAGCCAACATGGCATAAATAACTGCCAGCATTTGCTGTTTATTAGATATTAAAGTAGAAAGAGGTTAATTTTATTGCATGTTGCTGAAAATTTTATATTTGATCCTATTCATGATAATGTATTTTGAATGTATCTGCTTGAATAAAAAGAAAAAAGGAACCACTTTTTGTATCTCCTTAAGGAAATACAAATGTCTCAGAAATGATATCATAGTCAGCACAGTAGAGATCACATTGATTTACATCTGACATTTTGGAAAATTCTGACTTAATGCAATGACACTTGCCAAAGCTTCTTTCCAACACATCTTTAAAAAAAATAATTCTATGTGATAAATGTTAATTGGAATCTTGATTTACCATATAGCTATTAGAGAAGTCAGAAAGATATGGAGATAAGTTTTCATACAGTGTGTGTATGTGTGTGTGAGTGTGTATGTGTGTGTGTGTGTGTGTGTGTGTGCCCCTAAAATGATCAGTAAATTCACTGAGAACAGGAACTCATATAGTCAACAGCACTTACAGGATGGCTTTAGTAGTCAGGGTATCATGGAGCATGAGATAGACAATTCTCACCTACCAGGGCTTAAGATACAGCCTCAGAGACTGGCCTCTTGGCAGCAGATTGCTGTGGGAGGTTGTGGAATGCCAAATGAAACAAGTTGGATGTTAGACTTTTCCTAGGGAGATATGAACGAACTTCTGCTTATCCCAGCTAGGGCCAGGGAATAGACTAAAAAAACTGCTCGATTAATTATATGGCTTTGTCAGGGTACATACAGGAACATGGGTGAGGGGTTACTTACAGAACTGAGAATGATTCTGGCAGACAGGTCATCCAAAATCCCTACCCTTGCACGAGTGATTCTCATAAAAGCTGTACCCCAGAGCATCCTGTCCAACACACAGAACAAATCTGTAGACTGCTTCAGCAAGGAGCCTCTTGTTCTCAATTGCGTACTGCTTCTGTAAGCTTGGAGAAGGTCTGAAGAATCTGCTCTCTGGGTCTTTGCTTCTGGGTCTTTGCAGTTTGCTTCCTCCCTCCTAGTAGGAGTGTTGACATTTGAGGAAATAGCTATGCAATCAACTCTGGTCCTATTAAATCTGTAGGCAGGTGTGGAGTGGCTAACTTCCTTACTATTTCAGTGGAGAGGATAAAAATGAGGTCACACAGTTAGAGAAAGAAAATGCAAAGCACAAGAACACATGGAAGACTTTGCCCATCTCCCTATGAGTCCCATGATGCACCAAAATGTTCCCACAAAGCCTAAAGAAGCAAAGGAATGACATGAAAAATAGAGGAGGTGAAGGAGTAGAGAGGAAAAATGAGGGAAGCCTGCAGAGACCCAGGTATGGACACCAACCAGTGCAGGCATCAAAGAAAGATCATAAATACACTCGGCAATTTACTGGAAAGGCTTAAATGGCTGTGTGATTGAATGTGAGAATGAGAAGAAGGAAGAAAACTAAAAACTGGGGTGGGGTATATTCTATTAATTAAAAATGCATTGTGTTAAATAAAAAAGATCTCACACTGGGGACCAAAGCAATGAAGATCTGTTTCTGCTGAGGAATAATCCCTTGGTACACTGTGAAGATTTGTCATTGTGATTGGTTTAATAAACAAGCTGAGTGACCAATAGCTGAACAGAATAAGGCTAGGCAGGAAAGTCAGACTGGGAGTATGCTGGGAGTCAGAAGGGCAGAGTCAGAAGAGATGCCTGACAGATATGGAGGGGCAAGAATATGTCCTGTTAATAAAGGTACCTCCATTGTGATAGAGCACAAATAAGAAATATGGGCTAACTTCAAATGTAAGAGTTAGTTTGTAATAAGCCTGAGTTATTGGCTAATCATTTATAAGTAATATTAGGCCTCTGAGTGGTTATTTGGGAACTGGTGGGTGGGAGAGAAATGTCTGACTATGTGTGTCAGTGAACCTGGACTGAGTTCAGTAAAAATTATCCAGATTGAAGTGCAAAGAGGGAAAAGATGAAGTTGAAAGAGCCAAACAATGACTGTGGAACAATGTCAAAAGCCAGCTCCCAAAGGATGGACAGAGGAGACTGGGTACCATTGGAGACAAATTGTGACTTTTATCCATTGTCAGGTTCAAAGAAAACTCCAATCCTACAAAGCAGTCCAAATATCCATGATGAGCTCCCCCTGGACTACAGGAGGATTTCTGGTGGTTAGATGAAAGCCAGACTTCCCCAGGAACTTGTGAGGTTGGTTCCCCTCTACAAAAAGGAGTCATTTCTCTTACCTCTGACATACGGCTACCTGTGACACCCAACTGCATGTCAAAGCACACACTGTCATTACCATCCCTGTCACACATCCCAAGTCCAAGCAAGCTAGCTTCCTAGTCCCTGTCACCTCCGCCCCTAACCTAAACTCCCTCCAGCCCACAGGTTGGCCTCCCTGCAGACAGCCATTCCCTTTTCACCCTGCTCTTCTCACTGTGTCTCTCTCGCCTGTCCTGCTGCTCTCAATTTTTTTCTCTATTCACTATTCTCTGCTATTCTCCTCTGCTATTCTCCCCTTTCTCACAGACAGCCCTGGTCAGGTCCAATCTGCTGCCGATGTTCAGTCTGCTTCTTTCTTTCTCTGTTCTAGACTCTTCCACATCTCTCCAGCTGTTCCTGCTCAAATCCTTAACCCTGTCATGGAATGGTCATGTTGTTAGATTGCACACCCTATATGGGATCAACTCATCATATCCTTAACCGTGTCATGTGAGCGAGATGCTCGATTTATGTGAGGCACCGGATAGGCAATGCATCAAGTGGAACACAAGAAGAAAAAAAAAAACCCCAGTTCTTTCAGCTTTAAACTAGTACACTTGGAGGTGTGAAACCAACAAAAGACACACAGCAGACAGAAGAAACAAACCTCATTTCCTGACAGGAAGTTGGGAGGTTGATAAGGAGGTCTCAGGGGAAATAACAGAGGACAGTCTCACGTGCTGAACGAAAAGGCAATCAACAGAGGAGCCAGGACTCGGGAAAACGCGATTGAAATGAAAGGAAAACAAATTCGTTCTTAAATCAGGGAAAAGACGGGGGATTTGCCACGAGAAGTCCTGCGCTGTAACCTAACTTAGAAATTGTTCCGCTTGAGTGGCAGCCATTCCTGCTGGAAAGCTGCATGGGAAAACCGGGCTGATAAGGTCCAAACTCAGGGGGAGACGCCTTCCCTCTCCCCTCACATTCTTTCGCACTCACCCGTTGCGTAGGCGTGGATGGATGCCCCGCAGAGAGCTGAAAGGAGGCGAAAATGTACATTGGCATAGCCAATACTTCTCTTTCGTTACCGTCTGTAACTCCCCACGGGTGAATTCATCTACAAATTACCACAGGTTTAAAATGACAGATTATCTAGCAAGAGGTAATGGTGGTAACCTCTCTCTTCCCACCTTCCTTTCCCTTTCCTTCTGCCTCCCCACTCCCCTACTCTCTCTTTGGAGTATACAGGTTTGTGTACATGTGTGTCCAGGTACATGTGCCCTGCATGTGTAAGTACAAGCCAGAGGAAGACGTTTGGCTGCTTCATCTATTGCTCTACCATAGTCCCGTCTAATACCCCGAAGATCACTATTTCAGTTAGACTTGCTGGCCACTTTGCGCCTCCCGGAACCGACCTGTGTCTGCCGCCAACACTGAGGTTACATGGATCTACAAACAACAATGCCTAGGTTTTACCTGGGTGCTGGGATTAGAACTCAGGTCCCTCTTGCTTTCACCGCAAGCTCACTTACCCACTGAGTGACCCCCCCGGCACCATCCCCTTGAATGGTGAGGTGTTCCTTTCTTCACCAGGCTGGCAAAGCATCTGGCGAGAGCTCTGACCCGAAAGCAGTAGCTTACAGCTCAGAACACAATGACGTAAAGGAAAGCTTTCACTTATTGATCACCTGGCACTGAAAACGTCCTCTTTTGCAATTTAGAGAAAACATTTACCAGGTATTTTATTCGATTGATACTAACAGCTTTCTGTCTCAGATTCCTAAAAGTTTCAGGTCAACACCGTCACAAACGAGGGAATTTGCTCATGAAACTGATTATTGAATACGTCAACTAGTTTAAAGGAAAATGTCCATGAAGGTATTTCTGTGAGAAAAATATTTGTACAGAAATCACACATAGATCCATCATACTTTTGCTCTAAGATCTAGTTAAATTTCCGAGGAACAGAAAATCCACAATTAAAAAGCCTGTGTCAGGATAATCACTGCCACTTACAACCCTGAGGATTGTGTCATAGAGAAACAGACATCTCGGAAATCTCCTACAGAGCCAGAATTTGCATCAACGTATCATAAAAACAGAGAAAACACCGTAATTGCCTCTTACTTTTGTCTGTCATGATTTATCAGTAATCTGATATTTAAATATTTTTCAAATTGTGATCAGAAGGTGGGGGGGAAGGTCCTGGCTTCTAGAATTGTCTCCTGATCAAGAGGTAATGCCTGTGTTTCTGATGTCAGAATGTGATAAAGGCCCAGAGATAGCTTCACATCACTCTTGGTGGGATGTCAAAAGCCAATCGATAAAATCTGACAGAAAACAGTAGTTGAGAAATTTAATGTTTAAATTTTGCTGAAGAGCTACTAGGGTCTCTGTAGCCACAGCTGCCAGCAGAGTAACTATCTGAGGGAGGAAAGAAGGCAGTTTGGGTCAACACAACTTAGTAGCCATTGCTTGTTCAAGTGTCAGGAGTCTGACCCTGAGTAGTTTATTATATGTGTACTATAAAGTGTATATGAACAATCTGGTGAAAAGTTTCCTCATGATGATTATCTTATTCCCGTATGCACAGTGAAGCATTTATACACCACCTTGAGGAACAAAGTAAGCTAAATAAAGATAAGACATAATTACATCGAAACCCTTTGTAAGGTGCAAATCCATAAAGTACATCCATAAAGATGGGTTCTATAAAATTAGGAAACAACCTTCCTCAAGACCCAGTAATACCACTTTTGGGTATATCTCCAAAGGATGCTCAATCATGCCACAAGGACATGTGCTCAACTATGTTCATAGCAGCTTTGTTTGTCATAGCCAGAACCTGGAAACAACCTAAATGCCCCTCGATCGAAGAATGGATGAGGAAAATGTGGTACATTTACACAATGGAGTACTACACAGCAGAAAAAATAACGGCAGCTTGAATTTTGCAGAAAAATGGACGAAGCTAGGAAACATTATTTTGAGTGAGGTAACCCAGACACAGAAAGACAATTATCACATGTACTCACTCATACGTGGTTTTTAAACATAAAGCAAAGAAAGCCAGCCTACAAACCACAACCCCAGAGAACTTAGACAACAATGCAGACACTGAGGGAGACTTAAATAGATCTAATCTACATGGGAAGTAGAAAGTAGAAAAAGACAAGCAAGATCTCCTGAATAAATTGGGAGCATGGGGACCTTGGGGGAGGGTTGAAGAGAGGAGGGGAGAGGCAGGGAGGGGAGCAGAGAAAAATGTAGAGTTCAGTAAATATCAATAAAAAATGTATTTTAAAAGATGGGTTCTATAGATTGAGGGAGAAAAGCAAGCTCCTGATAAGGGTCTAAGGGAGGATCTGGTGTGCTCTCTGTCACACAGACAGTGCAAAGGTCACTAGGCCGTGAACCAAGTCTGCTCCCAGCCTCCTGGATGGATAACCCGTTAGGCATCTCTTCCTTTGGAGGTACTCCTCTGTGTGCGAACACTCCTGGTTCCCCTGGTGCTGATCTCCATGCCTCCTACAAAGAACATTGATCAGTGACACCAGCCAGTCAAGGCAACACTGGTACTCTACAGGCTGTAGGCGGGAGATGGAATCAAGAGGGGAGCGGGGAGAGAAGGAGAGCAAGGGAGGGAAGGAAGGAGGAGAAGGAAGAAGAGGAGAAAGGGAAAGGGGGATTGGATGTGGATAAGTGAGTGATGTGTTTGAAGGAAATGAGTGCCTTGGTTTTCACCCTGCTGTATTTCATTACGAAGTTAATCAAATCCATATTATTTCACCCTGTTATAGAACCACTCCAGGTGGGCCACTACAGAAGTGGACCTGAGACCATGGAAGCTCTCTCCTCTGTTGGTTGGACCTGCAGCCACACAGGCTTCCTCCTCTGTTCACTGGCTCTGGGGTTTCCTTTGGCAGAAGCATTTGTCGTAAGGTGCCTGCAACTCTTTCGAGAAATACACAGTCCTCACTCTCTGGTTCTGGATCCAAGGGGACTCCGCTCATGTGAAGCCCCATCCACCACCCACAGCCTGCAGTTCCTTCTAACCCCAGTTCCCCAGCCCACAGCTTTTTCCCTGCATATTACACGTGGTCCCCACAGCTCCCAGTCACCTCTATCTATAGCTCCCACAGCTAGGCCCCTGTAGGGAACAGCGAGTGTTACCCTGAATGTTCCTAGGGACTGGGTGGACTCTTCCTTGGAGTGTCATGGCTGAGGTCCCTCTCCATGAATTGCTACCCCAGTAATCTGGGAAAATGGGCAGAGTGGCGAGTCATGACCCATTCCCAGGCATAGCCCTGGCCTCCCATGGGAAGGTGTTCACGAAGAACCATTGGCAGAACACCTAGGTCATTCTCTCCATAATACTGCCTGTCATGGGGAAAAGGTCTACTTCCTGGAGTGCCTCTGCCTGAGAGGGACCATGGGCCCATGCCCCCCTGTTCTCTTCAGGATTTTCTTTCACCCTGTAGTTGATGTCAGGTTCTCCAAATCTCCACCAGTAGCTCCCATAGTAAACTCATTCTTGTTACTGACCACGTGGTTTAGGTTCTTCCTGGCCAGTAGATCAGAGAATAATTAAGGGAACATGTTTCATGCCCCAAGGTACCTACAATGAACACCCAAAGGACATTTGCATGATACCACAGGGCAGTTATGACACTGTAACATTACTATAACACAATGAAAATAAGGTGAGATGACACACACGTGACCAGGTAATATCAGGACCAGTCACCAAAGAAGGCACATGTGGGTAAGGCAAGGGAGACTTAGTTAAGGCTGAGGATCACCTGGTTTGGGGACCCCAGCAAAGATGCATTCCATCTCTTAGTGGGGTGGGTAAGTACACAGGAGGACAAAGCAACAGATATTTAAAGGACCTCTTATCTACATCACATCAGCCATGTCTTGCCTTGGGCAAACAGCTCACTAAACTTGAAGACATTTTACTATTTATACATCCATAAAAAATTCCCATGAGAAGAATGATATAAATATTGTTTTTTTTCAAAAGTCAAATCAATTTTTATTGATCACTATTTTTTTATTAATCTTTTTTTTTTCTAAAAAGGGTGGGGGTAACATTTTAATGAAGAACACCTGGCAACCTTGCCTCCATCAATTGTCCATAATGTGCTGTTCCTGAGTGAGTTGTCATCTCCTGCAATACCAACCCCTGCCTGCTGATGGAAGAGCTGAGTCATTGCCTGGAAGAAAACCACAGTCATGCCTCCAAACCTAGAAGAAAATGTGTCTCTGTAGGCCCAGCCATGACAAGCTCAGTAGTGGCCTGGGTCCTAGTAGTTTACCCTGAGGCAATACCTGGTTGCAAGAAAGACCATAAAACACCACCCAGGAACAGACCATTCAAAAGAAATTCCTAACATTCCAACCACTGTAGGTAGAGTCACCTGCCAGCACACACCCATCGCATTTCACTAGGACACCCCTAGACAAATGTCAGCCAACCAGGGGTCCTAAACCTTAGAAATCCCTCACCCCCACCTTTGCTAGTATAAAAACACAACTCTAACTGAGCTCGGGGTTCAGATCACTCCAATATGTTGGGCACACGGAGGGACCGAGTTTCCAACTTGTGTAAGAATGAAGGCTCTTTGCCTTTACATACAGGACAGTCTCCTGGTTGGTTTTGGGGGACTCTGTGATCTGGGCAAATCAGTCACCAATGCTGCTGGCCTTCTCCTTTACACATCAGGTGTGTGGCTGTCACGCACTGCCAGCTGCATTCTTTCTCCTTACAACTGTCCCAAACTGAACCACTCCAATAAAAGTACTGACAGATGGCATCCTAGACTGCCTCTAGAATCTTCTGTCTATTGCAGCTTTTCATCCTTGGATTTTGGTGTTTGGTGTTTGGTCCCAGCCCTCCTCCATTTGAACTTCACAAAGTTCCTGACACTCTTTGCTTGGAAAATGCAAGCTCGCTGACACACAGAGTAGACAGCTCTTTGTACTGTGATTCAGGCGGGCGGGTCAGAAAAGGGATGGAGTAGGAAAAACCATTACTGGGTGCCGCTGCCTGAACTGGAGTCACACAAGGATAAACAGTGTTCCCCTTTCAAGCATCAGGCCATGTGTTCGGGCAGGTCCTGAACTAGAAAGAGAAGGGCCTCCTTCCCTCCAGGAAGGCCCTCCAGTGTTTCCTATGGAAAGTGGTACCCATCCCAAGAGTGTGGACATAGTGAAGGACGGTAGGAAAGAGCACATTTGTTATCCCCAGGAAGCTCTATTACATCTTCCTTCCAGGATGCAAAATCCCTATTGTTTGAAACTGAATTATTCAAGAGTCTCACTAAGTAGGCAGCAGACAGCCTGCTCTAAGGAGGCTGCTTTCTCACCCAATAGGTGAAGCATGGCTTGCCAGAAAGATATTGCTATCTCTGACTACAGTTGGAGCTTAAACTTCAAAATGTTCAACTTCAGCAGACATCCCTTTAGTAGAAGAGAGAGAACAAAAAATTATTCCTAGAAGAGTAATGGTCTTCTGTTTGTGGAGAGAGGAGAACATGGAAGATGCAGACTTGAGAGTGAAAAGCACCCCCAGGAATGAGAGCTGAGGAGGAGCAGCCAGAGATGAAGTTCGTCTGTAGGGTGCAGTCAGTGGAGGGGAGCCCATCTCAGGCTTGCATCTGTCATATGTCACTACTCGACAGCGACACATAAAGATGGCATTCATACCCGACTCTTTATCTGACTTCCCTGTATCAGAAGAGCCATGTAACCCTGCGAGTCGCGGTGTGAGTTTTCAGAGTCTGTGCACCAGGCAGAGGGGAAGGGATGGAAAGAGGAGGAGAGATGGAGCATGTCTCAGCACTGGCTACCCAAGAGCCCCACCCTGGGCTCTCAGGAGCGAAGGGAACACACTTGGGCATGTTCTGGTTTTCCTCTTTGCTTGGAGCACTAGAAAAATGTCATAGACAAAATCATCCATTCATGTAACTATTGTGCATTAATGATTATGACAAATATCACACAGCAAATAAAAATAATCTGAACAGACAGGCCTTGCTGGTCTCTTGAGTCTATAACATGAGCTCATGCCCCTTTCTTCCAAATACAATCTGTGGTACTAGAGCTTATCCAACCTAACCACAAAAATTGATGTTTTCCCTGCAGCTCGAGTTTTCATTCGGGAAGACCTTTAATCTAATAATTTGCTATACTTTTCTGTGGTTAAGCAGGCTTCCTTAACAGCGGTATCTCACAAGATCCTTGGGAATGATGGAAAAAATGGTCCCCAAAGGGAGTGACACTATTAGGAGGTGTGGCTTTGTTGGAGTGGGTGTGGCCTTGTCGGAGAAAGTGTGCCACTGTGAGGGCAGACTTTTTGAGGTCCCCTTTGCTCAAGCTACTCCCAGTGTCATGGACCATTTCTGCTATTTCCTTTTGATGGAGATGCAGCCAGCACCCTGTCTGCATGCACGCCAGCATGCCCCCTACCCTGATGATAATGGACTGGACCTCTGAAACTGTAAGCCAGCCCCAATTAAATGTTTTCCTTTATAAGAGTTGCCGTGGTCATGGTGTCTCTTCATAACAATAGAACACTGACTGAGATAGGGAGGGACTTCCCTTCCCCTCACACCTGCTGGGAGTTTCCTGGAATTTTGCACCTTATCTCTATATAGCAGTGTATTAGTCATTTTTCTCTTGCTGTGGTGAAAACACCATGGCCAAGGCAACTTATAGAAGGGAGGGTTTATTAGGATTTATGGTTGCGGAGTCCACCCTGGCACAGAGGCGTGAGAGCAAGCAGCAGGCCCCGGGGGGCAGGAACAGGAATCTGAGAGCTCACATCTTGAACTGCAATCAGGAAATATAGAGGGTGGAATGGAAGTAGATGAAGCTTTTTACTCTAAAAGCTCCCCACCCCCACAGCATGCTTTCTTCTATCAGGGCCACCCTCCTAAATCTCCCCAGTTGCTCCACCAACCCGGCAACAAATATTCAAAGGCCCCAGCCAGATCCATGTTATAACAATGTAAATCCCATCCCTCCAGTGCCCATTCTAAACAGCACAGAGTCTTCCAGTAATACCGGGAATAAAATCTCAGATTCTTCCCCCGACTTGGGAGAGCCCATTTGTGTGACCCATTACCTCCTTGCTGCCCCTGGGAAACCAAAACACAGTTTTGCCTTGAGTCTTCTACGTTTCTCTCCCCCACTCTCAGCCCTTGCGTGTCTCCGTGGGCAGCTGTGTGACTTAGCACCCGTACAAGTCTATGTTCAGAGGTCAAGGTCCTGATAGCCCCCATGGTGGCTGTGGACTACCTTCCTTGATCTTGGGATAAAATGCTAACTACTTCCCATATCTGTGTCAGCCCCTTCACAGAGGTTTCTGTTATAATTCGCCAGATATTATTTCCAGCGGAGACCATCCAGGTGCCATAGTTAAAAGTGTCATTTGCTTTTCTCTCCCCGCTTTGACAACTTTCCAATTCAAGATGAGAGCAAACTTTTTTTTAAATTTATTAAAAAGTTCTACCTCCTCCCCTCCTCCCATTTCCCCCCTACTCTCCCCTTCCCCTCTCTCCTCCCTCTCCAGTCCTAAGAGAAGTCAGGGTGCCCTGCCCTGTGGGAAGTCCAAGGCCCTCCCCCATCCATCCAGGAAGGTGAGCATCCAAACAGACTAGGCTTCCAAAAAGCCAGTACATGCAGTAGAATCAAAACCCAGTGCCGTTATCATTGGCTTCTCAGTCAGCCCGATGAGAGCAAACTTAATGTGTGCTCCTGCATCTATGAAAGTGCTCACACCACTCAGAACAGATATGACAACCCGTGGTCTGGAAATACAGAGTAAACAATACAGTGGAAGCTAAAACGGTCTGTACCCACTTCCCTCTGCTGCGGGGTCACTGCTGTCTCCACAGAAATCCTGTTTTCACTCTGAGCTGTCCCTAAAGTTCTAAAGTCCCAAATCTGCACAGAAGTCCCCCAGGTCGTATTGTACGGCTCCAGCATGGTCTGGAACCACGAGTCTCGGCGGAGGGTGTCCAGGTTGAATGAAATCCACAGAGCACAAGGTTGAGGTGAAACAGCAGCTCCTTTATTGGTCTGCTGGGGCTAGCTTTTATACCATGGCACCAAATGGGGAGGGGGCTGCGAAGGGACTGTCACCTGACCCAAGGAGGAACTCTCACCTGACCCCAGTAGGGGTCAAGGACTGATCACGTGCACTCCACCTTCACCTGTCCCCAGTAGGGACTGTCACCTGACCCCAGTAGGGATCAAGGAATAATCACATACACTCAAACTTCCTCATCCAACTCCAGGAGCAGAGGGAAGTTATGATTCTTTGCAGATAAGCACCTCAAATGGGGGCAGGGAAATATAACTAGGGGTAGGAATTCCCACAGTATTGTGAACTGTAGGCTGAGGATGCATCAGGCTTCATGTTTGTCTTGGTATGTTGTAACCAGTCTGGTCTATCTTGATAAGCTGTAACTGGTCCATGGCATGCACCTGGTCAGTTTGGTATGTTGTAACCCATCTATGCCATGTGCCTGGTCTGTCTTGATAAGTTGTAACTGGTCCATGGCATGCACCTGGTCAGTTTGGTATGCTGTAACTGGTCGATGCCATGTGCCCTGAGAGAGGGAAGCAGCAGGGATAAATGAACAGCTGCTGGGCTGCTCTCAGGTGGTGAGCAGGAAGACAATTGCCTACACACGCTCAGCCTCGCTAGTTCTATAGAAGGCCGAAAGAAGAGCTGCCTGAACGAGGAGCTATGTGCTCACAGACCCGATTATTCAGACACCCCTCTGTGTCTGCCCCCCAGAAGGCATTTTCCCAGGGTTCTCTGTAATGAGGCATAAAAGCCAATTACATTTGGAACAGGTTTCCAGAGGCCACTTTGGATGCTGGGTCAGGAAACAAAGACCACAGCTCTACCAGCCCGCAGAACTGCTAGCCCAGAGGGCAAAAAATGGAACTGAGGTTCAATGACTTGTTTACGACATGCCTCAGTGGGTTCAGCCAGTTAAAGGAGACACCTCTATCACTATGTCCTCAAACCATTCAGTGTGAACAGGACTGAGGCTGGAGGGGGCTCTGCCTCCTGCTGCTGGGTTGAGGTTCCCTGTCTGTTGGATGAACTAAGACCACAGTGACCAGTTCAAACCAGAGTGTGCCTCCTGCCATCTGCCACAGGGCGGGTACTTCTTTCATTAGACTTCATGGCTAATGCTGTTTGGTTGTTTACATAACCTCTCTGAAGGTAGACTCTTTTTCCCTGTCCTGTGAGGGGCAGAGAGTTCTCAAAAGCCCCAGGGGCTTCGGTGGGAGAGGAAGATCATTTCTGAGATGTGTCCTAGGTCCCTGTGTCTAACTCCCTTGCCTGGGCCAGCAGAATGTTCATCTAGTATGCAATGGTACTCTCTCCCATCTCTCAGATAATGCAATGGTGCTCTTCCCCATCACTCAGATAATGCAATGGTACTTCCCCCCATCACTCAGATGATGTGATGGTAATCTTTCCCATCA
Source organism: Myodes glareolus (assembly GCF_982192425.1). Lineage (NCBI taxonomy): Eukaryota > Metazoa > Chordata > Mammalia > Rodentia > Cricetidae > Myodes > Myodes glareolus. The sequence goes on along the minus strand of NC_142048.1, from coordinate 53,183,757 downwards.
CTCAGATAATGCAATGGTGTTCTCCCCCATCACTCAGAAAATGCAATGGTACTCTCCCCACCACTCAGATAATGAATCTCCTGCCTCCGAAGGGTTTAAACTCTCCTTCTTTTTAAAAAAATCTCTTTTTTAACTCCTACATTTTATAACTATATTTAATTTGCAGCTCTCTGAGAAGGGCAAAAGCAGGTGTCTTTTCCAGCAAAGACCCACTTATCTACAAGACCCTTACATTCAGGGCTGAGGGCGAGAACGAACACAGAGGGCCTAAGTCAGCATCACAGTATCTCAAGGACAAACCTAGCGGCCCCTTCTGAGTCACATCCAAGCTTGTGCAGATGTGCCCCGAAATGATAAGACTAAGCCTCGGCCAATTAGAAATAGACTAATGTAGCTGCTGATTGTTTAACCAATTATGCAGCTGACCCTGAAACTCCCCTTAGCTGTGCTTAAAAGGAGCCTGAGCGTACCTCTCAGGGTCGTTGCCATTTTGTACAGGTGAACGACCCACACGCAGTCTTCTATAACTACTGTTCTTTGCTGGGACATACTATTTGAATCTGGAGTTGTAGGTATGCACAATCGTGCCTGACTTTTATGTGGGTACTGAGGGTTTGAATGCTAACCCCTTGCTTGCATAGCAAGCACATAACTTATTGAGCTTTCTCCCTTCTCTCCGATTTTTAAAGATGATTTTATTTAATGCTATTTGGTACTTCCAGTATTTGGTGTTTACTGAGTGACAGAGGCCATCGATTCTCTTTCAGATGTAAAGTTTTGTTCAGTAACAGTTCTTCAAACTAAATACTACTCGTTAATATCTATAGTGTTTTAGCTTATTACGAAATCTTGGGACCCATCACAATTTCCAGTGAGTTAACAGGAAGCCAAAACTGAAAGTAGTATAGTGATTTGCTTCTTGCGCCCCTAGTGGATGCAGAGAAGAATAGCAGGGCTTTGCAATGCAAATGACTTCCGCAGCATGGACCTTAGATAGGGAAGGCTCTCAGGGAGGATATCAAATATCTACATATGTAGATGAGAGCTTGCCAGGTGAGTGCCCTTCTGGCAGAACGATTTGCATTTTGCGGTGGTTAAGCAAGCATAGCAAGCTGACTTAAAGGATGCACTAAAGACAGGCAATGTCAAAGCCGTGTTTGGGAAATTGAGTTGTTTCTTCCAAACTGGTATTAAATCAAGGGAAAATCAGCAACAAAATGAAGTGGTGGTATATCTCTGGATCTAATTTGAAATTTTACATATGGTAACAGCTATTGTTAAATTATCCATAACTAATTGGTCTTAAACTGGAAAAACAATTAAACATGTTCTGGGCTATTAACCAGCCATATTTTAGGTGTTTGCCTAATTAGACATTTCCAAAACTATTCATTTGCATTGGTTAATTTTTCTGGAAATTAGCTTTCCTGTTCTTTTCTTTTTTTCTTTTTTTAAGAATTTATCCTTTTTGAAGTTATTTCTATAAAATCCTTTGAAGTTATTTCTACAAAGACATTGACTTGATACATAATATAATATTCTGTAACCACTGCATCAATCTTTATTTCTATTATTATTATTATCTATTAATTATTATTAATATATATGTTATGTAATATATATTAATAGGTATATATTATATATTATCTATTATTATTTTTATTCTATACAGAAAAAGAATATACAATAAGAAATTACCAGGCACCTAGTCAATATCTTGATGTTTATCACATATGTGAACATGTATATATATCATAAAATGCCATGAATGTATCTATATGTATATGTATATACATATATACATAAAATATACATACATTTCTAATTTTTAAAAGGATAATAATAATTTTATTCTTGTCTTCAAGCAAGACAGGTTAAAATAAATCTTTATAATCTCAGGCACTCTTATTTATTTTTTATAGTGGGGTGAATTTAAAAGGAAAACAGTTCTTATCTATTTATTCCTCAGAGCTGTTTTTTTCTGAAGTGTCAGAAATATACAGAGACAAAGCAGCACAGCCTGGATAAGGTGGGCCAAGCAGAGACAAAAAAAAAGGTCACAGCAAGCCTTTGCCTGAGAAGGACATTCTTTGTCTAAGTTTCTATGCTATTTCCTAAACTCCATGTTATTCTTCTATCAAATAGATACATTATAGATCAAGTTTCCTAGTGACACACATGGCCCATTACTAATATCCATGACCATTTTAGATCTTTTAGAACAAATGAGTCATACTGATAGTTATCAGTGAAATTTCTGCTTTACTCAGTTTCCCCTCTTGTCACCCAGTGCCCTTTCCTATGCCAGCATTCCTGGGTAGGGTATCACATTTAGATTCCATGGACTTGAAGCTCCTCAGAATCAAGACAATTATCACTCTTTGGCTTGGAATATTTGTATTTATGCAAAGATATGTTACATTGCTTAATTATGTAAAGATGTGTTATTATTTTACCTTGCCTGCCTAAGGCATCGGATTGGTCTAATTAAAGTTGAACCACCAATAGCAAGAGCGAAAGGAGTTTGGGCAGGGAGAATAAGTAGAAGGAAGAATTTAGGTTGGTGGCAGGGAGGGGGAAAAGAGATGCCAGGGAGATGTCAGGGGCCAGCCAGATGTGGAGGAAGCAGAAAGTAGAATTTACAGAATGAAAGAAAGGTTAAAGCCCCAAGGCAAAATGTAGATGAAGAGAAACAGGTTAAATTAAATTAAAAGAGCTAGTGGGACAAACCTAAGTTAAGGTTGAGCATTCATAATTAATAATAAGTCTTCATGTCTGGGAGCTGTATGGAGGACCAAAGAAAATTCTTACTAAACTCTTCTTTTCCAATGGTTTAGAGCCCCAATTCTCAACCTGTAGGTTGTGACCCCTCTGGGATTGCCTAAGACCGTAAGATAACACAGATATTTACATTACGATTCTTAGCAAAGTTACAGTTATGAAGTAGCAACAAAATAATTTTGTGGTTGGGGATCACCGTTGAAATATGAACTGTATTAAAGGATTGCAGCATTAGGAAGGTTGAGAATCACTGCTCTAGAGAGCCCACAAGGAAGCAGTCTGGGGGTCTGCTGAGTCCTACCCTGCTGGGATCTGCCTGATAGCTTTCTTGGGGTGTGACTGTGGTTATAACGAGTGTGAGGTAGCCATAAGGGTCACATATTATCCCATCCTGTTTAGGTGCAACACGACTTCCCAATGCAGATATTAACTCCAACCTCTGCAGCAGTGGAATTTCCCAGAGTCTGTTCTCCATCTTGCTCTTCCATCCTGAACTCTCTAGGAAGGCATCATCATACACAACACAACCACTACAAGGTGGGCAGAAGGAGTTCTCTGTGAGGTAGAGAAGTCAAAGTCATTACAGAGATTCTTATACTCCAAAGAAATATTTCTTGGTGAGCACTATGCTTTGGATTAGATTTCAACACTGACTTATTTATTTATTTGCTGTTTTTTACTTATGTATATATGTGAGTATATCCTACATGTTTGTAAAATGCCTGTGGAGGCCAGAAGAAGGGGTCAGGTTCCCTGGAGCTGGAGGTGGTTGTGGGCCACCTGCTGTGGTTGTTGGGAACTGAACTCAGGTCCTCTGAAAGAGTAGGAGACACTCTTAACAAGTAAGCCACCTTTCAAGTCCCATATTACTTTATCTGCTGCTCAAATTATTCTGGTTTTGCTCATTGGGAGCTTAGAATTTTTGACAAATTTATAATGTCATAATGACCCAACTTGGCATAATGAGAACTATGAGGGAAGTCTATGAAATATAATTAGAAATCAAAAACAAACAAATAAAAATAGATGTGAGATTAGATTGACATCAAAGATGAAGTCCAGCAAGCGTGATCTGTAAGAAGAGTAGGATTTCAAAGACACAGGGGCCTGTGTGGGGGTTCTATCTTTTGTTAACACCTCTGCACCAATGACTCTGCCAGAAAACACACTGTAAGGAGTCTCAGGTGCCTTTAGAGCAGTGAGCACTTACCAATGAGGCACAGCCTGTGACTGCATCTGAGTAGTCTCATACGTTTACCCTGCAACTTTGTGTAGAGATAATTGTTCATTTACTTCTGGACTTAAAGTTAAAAAACCTTTACATTACTAACGAAAACTAAACTTCTAAGACATCCAAAAGACCCCTTGCCTCTTTTGGTTGCATGTTTTTAATATCCTTGAAGTCCTAGGCAGAACAATGAGGGGCAAGAGAATGAGTTATGGGAGATACAGAAAGAGAAGGGCGGTGCACATCTCAGCTCTGGGGAGGAAGAGACCAGCAGATCTCTGGGTTTACTGCCCAGTTGCCCTTACCAATTTGGAGAATCTCTGATAATGAGAGGCCTTCTCTTCAAACGAGGTGGATGCAGTCTGAGGAACAACACCGGAGGGTATACTCTGTTGTTCGTTACCCTGCATATCTTCATAAGCATGAAAACATACACAAGCCATATATGTGTATACTCAGACACATAGCTCACCCACATAGACATGTGCACCCACATCCATGCCACACACATGTGCTATAATGTGCACATACAGCAGGCACACCCTCCCACGCATCATACACAATGCACACCTACACACAAGAACTAGAGCAGGTGCCTAACAAGCTACACTAAAGAGGACCACACCCTGCTCATTTGCAAGTAAAATTACAAGATGCAGTTTCTCTCACATTCAGGTTAGCAAGACGAAGGCTGCAGGGCTTGTGCAAACCGAATCATATCACATGGTCAATAAGGCACAGAACCTCTCCTGTAGGTTAAGCACAGTGTATTCAAGCTGGGGTTTGCCAGATTTAAACATTTCCTTTGGTAGCTGACACCTCATGGAGCTATGAAGATCTGGGGTACCACCCCAGTGGAATTACAAAGCACTCTGCTCAACATCATGATGAAGTAGGGAACATTCCACGAGGTAGATGAGGACCAAGAACCTCTTGCTGGTCCTCGTGAAACTGGAGAAATTCTCCACTGAGCATGAAGACTCCCTCTTAGAGGCCCTCAGGTGACATTCAGGGTTCACCTGCTCAACAGGTCTTCTATGTCTTAAATGAAGATGAAGTTTAAATACTTCATAGTGATTCAAGAACTAGAACCATATTATGGAAAAAAAAAATTCAGTGTGAGCCTCAAAAGATGCCTACAGATGAAAGCCTACGGAAACTGAGCAGCGGAACTCACAAAAGGACAAGCCGACAAGACCTTACCAATCATCAGGAGACTAAACACAAACACATGCACACATACTATCCAGAGTGAGACCAAAGAAGCTGGCTTAGGAAGGAAGCCATAAAAAAACAAGGTGGTAACATTGGGAAAACAGTCCAATGTAGCTTATTTCAGTGTACAAAATAATGCTTAAAACACTCTGTGACTAAATACAATAGATGGGGACAATTTTTTTAAGTTAATGAACTAGAAGCCTGAGTTAGAAATATGACCTTAAAATCATTGCTCTGGCAAAAATCACAAAAATGATTGAAGCTGAAAACAGAAAAGATGAATGTAGAAAAGCCTGAAAGACATGAGATGAAATGTTTTAAAACACAGTCATTCATGAGATGCCAGGTTCTGAAAAGATTAATTTTGTATTTAAAACACTAGAGGAGCCAGAAACATGCTCATTAAAAGAAAACTTCACCTAGACAGTCCTGTGGCGAAACTGCAGAACATCAAAGAAAATGCAGTCCAAAACTTACACAAATGCGTGGCAAACCTCCCTTGGATATTGTGGACCAAAGCTGAGGAGCATCAGTGAAAAGGAGCCCATGGCAATGCACACAGAGACATAAGATCAGGTTGCAATTAAGATGCCAGCCAGCTTCTCAATGTCACTAAGGCGAACATAATTCTGTGAAAGTATAGCATTAAGATACAGTTTAACCATCAAAAGATCTGCCCCAATTTTTCTAAAATTATTTTTAGGATAAGAAAATATTCAAAATGGAAATGCTGATAATCTCAACCAAAGTTTCTAAAATGTTTCATAAAATAGAATCTCTGAGATGAAAAGCTGCAATAGATATTAGGATGCTGAGGTGGTTTAAATGAGAACTATCCCACATGGGCTCATGCACTTCAAAACTTTGTCCTTAGCTGGTGGCACTGTTTGGGAAGGTTATGGAACCTTTAGGCGGCAGAGCCTTGCTAGAAGAACGAGTTGGTGATCTTGCCCCACTTCCAGTGTGCTTTCTGCTTTCTGTGTGTGGTTGAAGATATGGTATCTCAGGTTCGATGCCTCGCCTTCCCTGCCATTATGGGACTTTCCCTTTAGAACCTGAAGCCAGAGTAAACTTTTCCTTACATAATTTATTTCTGATCATGGAGACTTATCACCACAATAGAGTGGAAGTAATACAGATGTAGGGATAGTAGTGAAATTCAGAAAGGATTAAGAAAAATATATTTTTAAAAAGTTGAATTTTCTAATATTCTTATGTTGATTTTGATGAGAAGAAAGAAAAGATATTGACTAACTTCATACAATATTAAGAAATTAATTATTTTAAATCAACAAGCAAGCTATAAATTACTCAAATGATTACTAAATTAAAGGAGAGAGAGAGAACAAAAACTACTAAAGAAGTTATATAAATTTCAAGACTTATTTATTATATTTGAGTAGGTGTGTGTCTATGTGAGGGTGTGTGCATATGAGTGCAGGTATCACAGGACCCAGAAAGATGGTTTTGGATCCCTGGAGCTTCAGCTGCAGGCGGTTGTGAGCTAGCCACCTGACTTGGGTGCTAGGAACCCAGCTCAGGTCTTCTGGAAGAGTAGAAGATGCTCTTTCCCACTGAGTCATTTCTTTTGCCTCAAAAGATTGTTCAAAAAATATCAACTTCAAAACCAACAGTAGTGAAGAAACAATAAAACGATCTGCAAACATTGGGTTACTGATATAAATGGGAGTAGATTATCAGCAGAGTACTCATTTGAACTGAGCCAACAACAAGAAAAAGATCACTAGGGGAAATTAAAAAAACAATATATGGGGTTACTAATGCTGTTTTGCTAAACGAAAGTGATGTTAGATTGTCTTCTAAATATTTATGTTTGCATCTCTAGATAAGCACCACTCTCAGCCTCGCCCATGACTAATGCAGAGACTTTCAACTGGCCAAAGAGCTGAGAATAAGGGAGTGAAGAATGCTCACCCCCAAACAGAACATTTACATCACTTCCTAGAAGGAAGCATCTTGGAAGAGGAAGTAAAAATAGCCAAACAGATGGAGGATGGGAAAGAGTGTTGTGAGAGGCATTGATTATAACACCGTGTTGCATTCTGGAATTCACAGAAGCAGTGGCTACCAGCACAAGGCTGAGCCCCTCTGCATTTCCATCCCAGCCAGGGAAGCAGCTTAGAAACTGCTTGTGGTGGCTTGAATAAGAATGGCTGCCAGAGGCTCCTGTATTTGAGCCTTAGCCAACTGGAAGTAGGACTATTTGAAAGGATTAGAAAAACTAGAAGGGGTGACGTGTTGGAGTCAGTGGGGCCTTAATGGAGGAAGCATGTCTCTGGGTATAGGCTTTGAGGTTTCAAAATCCTACTCCAACCACATTCTCCCTCTCTTTGCTGCTGGTAGATCAGGGTATGAAGTTCTCAGCTTCAGGGCTGTGCCTGCCAGCATACTCCTATTTGCCCATGTTGGTAATAGGCTAACCCTTGAAACCACAGGCAAGCACCAATTAAATTTCTTCCAATAATGAGAGTTGTCTTGGTCATGGTGTCTCTTCACAGCAATAGTAACCCTGACTAAGACAGTGCCACTCCCTTCTGGGAGAGGGAGACTCATATCTCTCAGGGGTGTAGGCACTTATAAGTTGTTGTTGCTCCTACACATACTCATACAAACAACCCTTCTTAAATACAAGGACACACACACACACACACACACACACACACACATACACATACACACATTCACAAAGATATTAAAGTGGGAAGGGTACTTGTTGGGAAAAAGAACAGGTGCAGAGGTGTATGAGGAGGGTAAGAGAGGGTAATGGGGCGGGTACAGGATCAAAGCATTATATGTGTAATTGATTATTAAAAATTAAATGCATCTAAAAGGAAAGCATAACTGTAAGTGTGATAAAACCTTGGAAGCAGAACAACTAAATTTATGGATTAAAAATATTTCAGCTACACAGGTAGTTATATAAATAGCTTGAAATACATATGCTAACATAGATTCAGTCTTCCTTGATACACAACGTACATATTATGCTATTACATAATAAAAAATAGATTACTGCAGAGGATGTAGCGCTCAAAGCAAGTATGAGTTTCCCATGCAAAATTCCAGAGGGAGGAGGCAACCAACAGTCCTACCCATGACACCTATGAATTAGAACAATGACCAGGGTGGCACTAGAATTCCAAGGGTGAAGTGGTAGCATACTTATCTTGATAGTAACCAACGGCTCTCTAAATGGGGTTAAGACTTACTCAATGAGGCGGAAATCATGTTGAGCACTAAGAACTTAGCAAACTAGTGAAATGGTGGCCCTAGAAGAGAACCTACAACCTCTATATCACTAAACCAACATAATACCTAAGTGTAGTTCTCATATAACAGCCAGGAAATGACGGCGATTATTACTGAAAACCACAACAGATCAAAAGGCTCAGCTGTGATGCCCACCCCCAATTGATAAGTCTGCAACACAGCTTTTGTACCTAAGGCTAAGGGATCACTGAGGAAGAGGCGGAAATCCTGTAAAGGCCAGAGGAATAGGGAGTTTGCTGTGTGATTGTATCTCCTAGAAATATCAGAAGTGACACCCATAAAGTTTTATTAACACAGGGGCCTAAACTTGACCTGAACAACATGCTGATAGGGAAGGATAGGGAAAGCTCACAAGACCTCCGTCCTACACGAAGAGCTTCAAGCAGCTAAGGAATGCTGAGAGCAGAAGAAACAGTCTTCTCTAAGGAAGACCACAGCAGTGGCTTATCTTATCCAGTTTTAAATAAATGTGATTAGCCCTGGGAATCCCCAAATCGTCTACACTTTCAATTACCAGGAAAAGGTCAATTTTCCCTGAATATCATAAACTGTAACCTAGAAAGCATGACCTAAGGTGTTATGATTTTATGAAAAGAACCCAAACAACTAAGGAAGGAGAACACCTCAATCTGAATTCACATTTATTACCAGGAAAGTTTCCCACTTCCTAAAGAGCTGACTGATAGGCTCCAGCTGCTACACTGCTTTGTGGAGCTGGGGGAGCAAACACTGAGGCGGTGGACTCCTGAAAAGGTGGGCAAGCGATAAACTCTGGGTTTGTTTGCTTTGTTTTGTTTAATTTTCATTTTGAGTCAGAGTCTTCTACGTAGCTTTGGCTGGCTTAAAACTCACTACGTTGACCTGGCTGACTTGGAACTGATAGAGATCTGCCTTCCTTTGCCTCCTGATTTCTGGGCTTTAAGCTGTGTACCACCAAGCCTGACTAATATAAACTCTGATACATTGAAAAAATTAAATGCAAAAGGCCCAGACCATGCCTGTTGCTTACATTTGAATTGCTGTGACCAAATACCTTCTAAAAATAACTTAAAGAGAGTATTGTTTCTTTTGGTTTACGGTTTCAGGAATATTTCAGTCCACTGTGGTAGTAAAGGCATGGTGCAGAATGGCACCATCCTTGACAGTTACTTCTATGTCACCTGTGTTATGGGGAAGCACAAACAAGGAACAGGATAGAGCCAGGTGGGTGCAACCTTCAAAAGGCCCCCTCTTGCCAATAGCCAGACCTTACCTCATGAGGTTCCACAGTCTCTCTATAACAACCTCTGCTGTGAAACAAGCTTTGAAAACAAAGCTGTAGGGGGCATTTCAGATTTGACCCATCGCTATGAGATAGATACATACAAAAATAGACTGTCCTTAAAGAAATAGATCTCATTGCATTAATAACAAGGATTAGGGGCAATCTTGATTTCTGGTGCCTCTAGTCATGTGCTAGAATAAATGGCGTGGCTAGAGAATGGTAGTGTCAGCTGAAGTAATGAATTTTCTCCATTTCTTCACCCAGCTGCCATCATGCATTCCAAATAGCCAGGTGCATTAAAAACAAATGCCAACGTGATTTAAAACCAAGTTGTTTCTTTAAAAAACCAAGTCAGATTTATTTTCGACACATAAAGAGCTTGAGAGTCATTAGTCCTGTTTTACAAGTAGAAAGGGGAACAAACTGAAAACCGATAGAATTTCTTGGCCACAGGAGAGATTTGAGATGGGAGGGCAAGTAGACAACCTGAAGTCTGAGGTGACAGAGTGCAGAGACTCATGTGAGGTGACAGAACTCAGAGACTCATGGTGAAGGTCAATTTGATGACAACAGAAGCCACTTTGGGCATCCATTGTGGAGACGCCTAAGTGATGACTATGGTGAGTTTCGGAGGCTGTGAGGTCAAGAAGAAACATAGGAAGCTCCGGGGACGCTGAGGTTAGGGCTCTACCCCACGTGTGCTATCAGAAACACTGATATGCTATCATAGAGAGAGAAGGAAAAACACTGGAAATGAATCATGTGGCTATCCCAGGCATTTTCTAGGATAGACCTACTTTGTCTTGGAGAAGATTCCCAGCAAAGCCTTCTCCCAGTTGGGGCCACGGAATCCCTAATTCTGGCTGCTGTGGGTTTCCTGTCTCACAAGGGTGGGAAAGAGAAGCTAAAAACCACAAATATCCCATGAGGGCCACAGGCCCAGGTAAAGGAGAAACTGAACCATAGGTGTTCACCATGAAGCAGACAGGCATAGAACATAGTGCTTAGAAGAAATGGTTGCATTTGGGAGATATATAAATCTAGCATCTATCCATCTATTGTCTATCTATGTCTATCTAGATATAGAGATATCTAGATAAATAGATATCTAGATGCATATATAAATAGATATGTAGACAGACAGATAAAAAATAGTTATATATTTAAAAATACGTAACTTTAAAAAGCCAAGTTAAAATTGTGAACTTCAGTTCCATCTCTGAAAATGAAAGAAAACAAAACAATCTTGTAACTTTAGCAAGAAACTTAAAAGAATTAACACCTCAACCACTGTAATAAAGAAACAAAACACAAGTAGAAATTAACCTAACATTTTGTTCTTTCAAAGAATCATTAAAAACAAACCTCTGGCAATATCTTTCCCTGCAAAGGAGAAGTGAATAAACTAGTAAAACTATAGGAGGCGAAAAGATGCTATGAGCCCAAAAGGAAGAGGCTGATTGGCCCAGGGCTGTACCAAGAGAGCATTTGGGAACTTAATGGCACTCGTAGGATCCTGGGTATCAACAAGACCAGAGGGTGCTCCAGTTTTCTTCATTTCAGGACGACGTGGAGGATGTGGAGTAGCTTCTGACGGCACCAGGATTCAGCAGGAAAGCAGCAGGCAATATGCTAAGACTCTCATGAACTTGTCATGTGCTAGGAACCTGGACAAGGAGAGCCCACAGAGTTCTCAGGCTCCATCAGGGCAGGCAGCACCCAGCTGCATCCTTTCAGCCTGAATTCCTGCTCCACACTGTGTGCTCTGCAGTGATGGGGACACACCATCCGGATCTACAGTGTAGAGATGAGGTTAGACTTTTTACACATGCCTGAGCTGGCATGAAAGAAGGAAGAAATTAAGCAGTATCTATGCAGCCATATAAATATGTGGATCAAATTAGAGAGTCAGGTGCTTAGGCCTATGAAGAGGAAGCAGAGGTGGTTCTGTGGGAGCAAAATGTCTGCTGAGAACCCAGGGAGTTCATGGAAAGGTTGGGTTTTCACTTAAGCTATCTCAATTCTGCACATTTATTTTATTTTACTTTTTTGTTTCCAGTAAAAATTGTATATTAACAGTTGAATATTTCAATGGAAACTGTTTATGGACTTAAGAGTAGTATATGTGCACAAGAACTATGTGGATGGGACATAGAACATTAACATTAAGAGTTATAGCAAAATCTCAGGAGCAAGAATAGAACCTAATTGGTCTGGGGAGTGTGCAGGGGGGCAACATAAATGGGAGAACCTGTCTGAGTGAAGTAAGGGCGTTAAACCTATTCCATGTGATGAATGTATCTAGTGCCAGTCATCTCTTCGCCAGAACCCATTGCATTGGAAAGAGAGAAGTCTCAGTGAGATAGTTGAACATGTCCCGAGGGAAGTCAAATCTGCCTAGAGAGACAAGAGAGACAAATTTTATATAGATATAAAAATGATTGAAAAGCAGGTGATAGATGAGTGGGCAGATGATGTATGGGTAGATAGATGACACCTTGATGGGCAGATGATGGATGAATGGATGGATGATGATGGATGGATAGACAGATGATACATTTGTGGATAGAGTAGAGATGGATAGACAAGTAGATTACACATAAATCACAGTGATAAATAGATGCATGGTGGATGTGTGCTAGAAGATGGATGACGAGATAATTGGATAATAGGTAATTAGCTGGATGTATAGACAAGGGATTAGGGAGATGGAGAAGTGGATGGATGGGTAGACAGACCATGCTTAAAGATCCTGATAACAGCTTAATCACAACAATCAATAATTAAACATACTCTGTCCATTGTCCACCAGAAAGCCTGAGATAACCAACTTCTACAAAGGAAAGGGTTTGGGGGCTCACCTTTTCAGAGGTTTCAGCTCAGCGCTGGTTCCCACATTGCATTTGGGTCTGTCAGCATATCATGGTAGAAAAGCATGGCAGGGAGGTTTGTTCACTTTGTGGTGATCACGAAGCAAAGAAGAGGCTTGGGGAGGGCTGGGGTCTCATAAACACCCTCAAGAACAAATGCTCCATGACCTAGCTTTCTGTTAGCCCCTACATCCTCAATTCCCACAACACCCAAGTAGTACCATGAGCTGATGACAGAGGTGTTAACTCTTGGGTCTACAGGAGACATAGCCAAAGGACAGCATCTGCAATCTACAAAAGTCATAAAAACAAAACCAGTTCCTTACTATTCTTTAAATGCCCCAATCTAATACACAAAAGGAGACAAAATTTCACTCATGCTCTGAGAAGTGACTGGCGAAGATAGAAATTACCAGCTTATAGGGACAGAGAGGAAGATTCGGAGAAAATAGGAAGAGAAAAACATCAAAGCATGATTGGGTTCTCTTTAGAAGGCAAACATCTGAGAAACTTAATGGTGAATCTAAGTTGATTCTATTTCCCAGAGTGTAGTAAAAGAGATGGAGAAACAGGTAAGGGAGAAAAAGTAATAGTTTCAGTAGATGAGAGTAAGGTGTAATAGCCGAGACATTCAAGGCAGGGCAGTTAAGGAAGTGATTCCTGATTTAAGGGACCCATGGCATAGCTACCCACAGCCTCAAAGGGGAGAAAGTCAATGTCTATCACCTTTACCTTGAGAAGATGGAAGAAAGCTAATGATTCAGCTGCACAAATGTGAGCCTGCTGTGTAGCACACCATGATGAAGGCACTGAACTGTCAATGGCATCACAGCTAGAAGACAGATGAGCTAGAATCTGCCACAAAGCCACAGTTAATGCACAGTGGACAAGCGGAGTCTCAGAAGTGTGACTCCTACATGGTCACACTCAGATGTCCTGGGAGATCCATGAGAGTGACAAGGAGAGCTATGTGAATTAAGGAAATGTAGAGATTCCAGAAAGAGAAGAGATGGCCTTTAGGAGGGGAGCCCAGGAGAGCATGTGGGGATCCGGTCCAGTGAGAGCCTGTAACAGGTCTATAACAGGCCACACATCCCAGGAAAGAGTTCCTATACATATAGATGAGGACCAAATGTCAGCCTGGAAGAGAATTTACTGTGTGTGCAGTAGGGGCTAGGATCAGACCCTTGAGAGCAATAAGCCAGTTCGGGAAACTCAATGGTTAGTTAGTACGGTGTTTTCCTGTTTTGTGTCAGTGCTGAGCTCAGGAAAACTATGCTATGGAGGATGAGGAGAAAGGAAGATGGATTTTACTGTAGAGGAAGAGCTAGCCAGATGAGCTGCCATTTCCTGTAATTACAGTGTGTTAAATGCCACAAAGAGGAAATGAATGAGCACCACTGGAGTATCTATCAGTCAGGGCACCTGAAGATGCGGAATACTGAGGGTAGGCTACACAAAGTAAATGCATATTTAATTAATAGTGTAATGCTTGACAAACACAGTCCCGAGTCAATCTTAGCTTCCAATCCATTCAGTGATTCTGGCATATGAGTTTAGGGGAAAAACTGTATACACGTTATTTGGCGCAAAACGTAATGAAATCACACAATAATTACAGTTTGTTTCTACTGAACGATAGAGCCATTTGGACACCTTTCGAGTCAGCAATTAGACTTTTATGTGCAATTAAGTCCTGTGGCTAATTACAGCACAATGAAACAGAAAAGGTCAGCCAATGAACAATGAAGATTGCTACTTGAGTCATGAACCCCATCATGAAGCAAGGGCTCCCACAAAATGTCATCCATCCACGCAGCTACAGTCCTAAATCACAGTTACATTTCTAGTCTCAAAATGTTCATTTCTTCCTAATCAACTAATTAGACAATAGCTTTGCAAGAAAATGAACAGAGAAGGACTTCATTTACATATGGAGGTTCTCTGCCAATAGCCCACAACGTGGAAGGATCTTAAATAGTTTACAGCACATCACAAATGCTCAACGTCCATCAGCTATAATAGTCACTGCTTAAAGCTTGAAGAGGCAACTGCCTTGCAATAGGCTTACACAAGTAAATTTTACTTTCTAAGCAGCTACACAGAACAGGAAGGGGAGTTTCTTATTATTTGTTCACATGTATCTGCCAGTTCTTTAGAAGCAAAACTGATAGGATGAAACAATCACTCGCTCTCTCTCTCTCTCTCTCTCTCTATATATATATATATATATATATATAGTCATGAATATATATATATCCATTCATCATCTATCTACCTATCTATCATCTATTTATATGCATATCTCTATATCTATCAATTAATCATCTATCTACCTATTATCTATTTATCTATCTGTATCTACTATCATCTATCTATCTACATATGTATATATGAAGAATTTATTAAATCAACTTATTGTAAAATAGTGACAACAGTTGAGTTATGCCCTAGGGACTGAGAATCTGATAGCTGTTGGGTCTTTGTCTTGGCTGCCCCACTGGTTCTAATCTGGTGCCAGTCTGGAGGGTTCTTGAAGGGAAGCTGGACCTTAGTCAACAAAGAAAGTCTGGAAAGTTTGGTTCTGATATCAGCAAAGGCATCGGAGAGGGATCAGGTCAATATCAAGCGGGAAGGCCATGTGAAGACTAATCTTCCTTTGCCCCAACCCTTTCCATCTGGCCTGCAAGCAGAAGCTGTCACCCACATTCAGGGTGACTCTTACATCAGTTAGGACAATCAGGACAATTTCTCAGCCGAAGCTCCAGCCCAGGTGATTGTGGCAATTCGATATCAAAACCAACCACCGCACATCCATTGCATTTTGATGACATAAACACTATCTTTACTTATTTCTGAAACATTTAGACTTTGAAAGAAGCTTCAGGCACCTCCAGCATCTGAGAACTGCCAGTTGTCTCCTGCTCTGACACTCATCTCTGGGATTGCACTAGCAATGATGCCTGCTGTTCTCTCCGTAGCTCCATCTATTTCCTTCCTCTTGCTCATTTTCCTGAGATGGAGGAGTTATGCTGTCTGTGTGATGGATCCCATGCTAGGCTTCCTCCCACCCTTTAATTCACCAAATGTAAGACTGATTTCCTTCCAAATGCCATCAAACTGAGTAAGATCCAGCTGGCTCTAATACGTTGCTGTGCCTAGGGAATGTGAAATTTGGGAGTCACAGAAAGGGGAAGCTGAAGGTATGGGATTTTGTGTATTTTGAGATATGCTGAAAGCTGAGGTGCATCTTCCAATCAAGAGTGCTCCATCATCATTAGCAGCACTCTTTTCTAATTTTGTTTTTTTAGAAGCACATAAAACGACCATGCATTTTAACACTGGTTTTGACTTAGATGCCATGAAGCATAAAAGTCCATGGCATCACGCCGAAGACTGTGTTTGCTGTCATGTGACTGTACATGCTGCTAGAGTATTGTATACTCCATGTATATGGTAAATATGCAAATGGTATTTTTATTTTTGTTTTTATTCTTTCTCTCTCTTTTCCTCTGTCTGCACGCATGTGCAAATGCACACACGTGTCATATTATCTGTGCAGAAGCCAGAGAACAAGAATCATGGTGAAGTTTACCTGTCCCAAAGGACAGAAGGGCCACCAAGCACAGCACCATGGAGGACATTGGTTTTACCTTGCTGCATGGTCTTCTGACTAAAGATTCTGTCAACTTGAAGGCTCCCTTCACACCATGGGACACAGACAGTGGTCATGTGAACCATCTCTAACCATGGGCACCCCTAACTGAGTTCCCTAGCAACAGTACTATCATAACTTCCACTCATCCTCTTCCTGCTCAGCACGGTTGAGCCTGAAGTGGAGAAACAAGAAGGGACAAAAACAGGCTTTGTGGGGTCCTCAACTTCCCGACCCATTATGCCTCTGCAGGACTGCTCTTGAACCACAGTAAGGCCTTTATATCTCCAATTATGCACAGAGGCCCCCATCTTCTCTCTCTCCCCAAAAGTCATGCATCTGTCTACATTCAATCTTTCTCCTCAAATGCAGTGGCTTTCAATCTTTTTACTGATACAGCCCTTTAATATAGTTTCTCACAGTGTGATGACCCCAACCCTACAATTATTTTCATTGCTACTCCATAACTGTAATTTTGCTACTGTTATGAATAGTAATGTAAATATCTGATAGGCAAGATATCTGATATGTGACCCCTGTGAAAGGATCATTTGGCTACCGAAGAGGTCATGACCCACAGGCTGAGAATCACTGCTCTATTGTCTCAGGACCTATAGGTGTCTGTCTTCCCTCTCCTTCCTACATACCCTGTTTGTCTGGGAGGAGACATCAGACTCCACACTCAGAAGCAAAGAACTAGATCTATTGCAGCACACCCAACACATGATTCTGTATTTTCTGGAGTTCCTCCTGACCCAAACTCTGGGGGGACACAGGACAACCAGGGGGAGGAATAGGTACTCAACCCATCAGAGGAGTGCTTCAGGCTCCTGGGACCTGTGGGAGCTACACAGCACACCCTGAACAAGTGAGTATTGCTCATATCACGTGGCCATCTCAAGGTTCCCAAGGCCTCAGACCCATGGACATGACAAAGCCTACCTTTGGTCTGTGTGCAGATGTTCACACATCTGCACAGAAATTGTCTACAGTGGGGTCTTCTTCCCAGATGTTTACAGTCAGAGTCTACTCCCCTACACAGACTACCTACTGAGATGAGCTAAACTCACTTCCTTCTTCAGATGTATGAAACAAATGTGCGGTAAGGCCCGCCCTTTCCAAACTTTTCTCTTTGAGTGTCTGTCATTTCATCATTCCTCAGTGCCTCAGTTAGGTCAATGCTTAAGCCGTGCAGATCTCAGCAGACTTTTTTTTTTCTCTTTAGAATAACTGTCTGCTATAAAAACACCTAACCTTTTTCCTCTGTTGGAGACATTGGCTTACAAATGCTATCTACTCTATAATAGTCTTTGAAATGACTTTTCTGGAACAAATGCTAAGCAACACCTTCCTTCTAACTACACAGATGAATACGAGAAGCCCCAGAGACCCATCACCGATGTTGAGGTTCGAGCATCTTCTGTGAATTGCAAGGCTGCACCTGTCAGTGTCCAGCGCTTATGAGCAACTGTTTTGTCTTTTTCCACCCGGTTTTCACCATGTCTTTAGCAGAAGCTAAACTTACACAAAGGCAATTTCTCTTCTCATTCCTAGGACCAGAAATACCTGAGATAATTTTTAAATAAAATTTATTATGCCCATGCTATACAGAAGAGAACAGAGACTTAGATCTAATTAAGTTATAAGAGCCCCTCGGTGGGCTGGCAGAGTCCTAGTAGAAATGGCCACATCTCCATGTAGTTGCTATGGACACATCCCTATGTAATTTCTATGCAAAGCCATCAACGTCACAAGAGCAGGAAAGAGACGTGCACTGCTGATCTGCAGGCAAGGAGCCCCTAACATGCAAAGCCTGAGCCAAACCAGCAGGGTCCTCACTACATTAGAGGACGAAGGGGCACAGGTGCACACAGCAAAGACAAAGCATGGACTAGCTGAGCAAGCAGCGTGGCTGAAGCACCGCTGGCTCTCACTCGTGGATAGTTCTCCTTACTCTATGTCTTGGCGCATTCATCCGTGTGAACCCCGTGACAATCTCCTCCTAGAAAGTTCTTGTTCACGTGCTAAGACAGTGGTCCCAAATAATCCTGTGCATCATGCTGATTTTAAGTCTGCAGGCTTCCTGGAACATCTATCCATTTTAATTCCCCATCACTAGTCCATCAAAAGATCCCCTTCATCCTGCATCTTCAGTATCTTGGGCTCTTGCGCTTCCAGTTTAACAATCCCACAGTCAATGAGAAGATGGGAGCTTGAGGAAACAGTTCAAATGGCAAGGCAATGGGGAACCCCTGGAGGATGATTCATTCATATAGTTTATGTGTGTGCATATGTATATATTCATGTGAGTATACATACCTACATGTGTGTGTATGTATACATGTCTGTATGTGCATGTGTGTATATGTGTGTATGTATATATGTGTTGAACTGTACTGGGGTGACCCAGGGATTTGTCAGGTGGAGTACAAGTTCTGCCTACTAAGCTACAGTTCCAGACCTGCCTTTTAAGCACATAACCGAATGAATGGTCTCAGCTTAGATTTCTATAATCACTGCATTTCATTTCTTTTTTTAATTTAAAAAAATTTTAAACTAAATTTAAAATTTTTATTTTACATCCTGGCCAAAGTTTTCCCTCCCTCCTCTCCTCCCTGCCCCTTCCTGTCCCTCCTCCTCCCTCTGTTCCTACTCCCCAATCCACTCCATTTCTGTTCAGGAAAGAGCAGGTCTCCCATGAATATCACCAAAATATGGCATATCAAGTTGCAGGAAGACTAAGCACCTCCCCATGTATTAAGCCTGGGTGGGACAACCCAGTGCGAAAAGTAGGGTCCCAAAAGCCAGTATAAGAGTCCGAGACAGCTTTTGTTCCCACTGTTAGGAGCCCCATAAGGGGACCAAGCTACACAGCTGTCACATATATGCAGAGTAAGCACTTTGAACAGCTGGAGCTACGACAGGAGATGAACACTGTTCAGGGATGGACAATGAAATGCTCACACAGGTGGAGCTGGTGGGTGGAAGGGAGCTGGGGGAACAGGGGTGAAAGGCAACTGTGGGAAGGGAGGTGTTCCTTTCTAGGCAATGCTGTGAGGCTCTCCCGGCAGGGCAGGAGGCTGCTGGTATGTAGCCTAGGGGGTGGCAGTGGCCTTGAGCTTGTCCTGTGTTCCTCCTTGGAGGTCGTGATGGGGATGGCTGTGTCTTTCTGAAACTCTTGTGCTGAAATCAAATTGCGCACAGAATCTGGCCTCATTTGCAGCTGAGGGGAGTTAACACCCTGGAGGAAGCTGCCTCTTCTTCCATCGTCTATATCTGCCTAGGGTCCAGAGAGCAGACCCCACAGGTCTCTCCTTCATCCTGTACTTTCAGCTTCTGGAACCACAAAGAACAAATCTTTATTACTGATAATTGTTTTGTCTATGTTATCTTTTAAATTATTGATAATTGCTCATTCTGTGCCCCCCCCCCACAGCATTCTGGAAAGAGTGAGGAAATTGGACTCTCACACAAGTCAAGAGTTTGCATAGTAGTTACCTAAATTTAGCATTTTTCTCATATTTTCTGGTCGATATTTTGGTTACATTTAATCTTAGAGAAAGGGATAATTTTATTAGATGTGAATTCTCAAACGAAACAACCATCCTGTGTGGTGAGGGTTTGCTTTCCCACTCTAAGGAGGAGCTGAGCCTTGGTCTGCCTACTTTATTAAGCAGCCCAGATAATGAAATCATTTAGTTGTATTTTACAGGAGAGTCATGGTTTGTTAGTTAGGGTTTGTATTGTTATGGGGAGTCACTGTGACCATGGCAACTGTTATAAAGAAAAGCAATTAATTAGGACTGACTCACAGTTTGGAGGTTTAATCCACTATTGTCATAGTGAGAAGCATGGTACGATGTAGGCAGACATGGTGTTGATGCTGGAGAGGTAGCTGAGAGTTCTACATCTGGATCAGCAGATAGCAGGAAGAAAGAGTCACACTTTGGAGCTATCTTCAGGGTCTGAGACACCAAAGCTCACCCCTAGTGACACATTTCCTCCAACAAGGCCACACCTACTCTAACAAGGCCACACCTCATAATAGTGTCACTCCCTATGGGTCTATGGGGGCCATCCTTATGCAAGCCACCAAGCGTGGTATGTTTCTTGGAGAGTCTATATTACAATGAGGTGTCACACTGTAAAGGGTCCCCTGCTTTTAATAGTGATGATCTGTATGTGATTACTACTTGCCTTCATTAGAGGTGTGTAGGGTCTTCAAGAGACAGGTTGAGTGACAGGCCTTCCCTAGCTTTGCTCTGTGTTTAGGTTGCTTTATCTAAGGCAGAAAAGGAAGTAGATTTTGCTATCAGCACTTCCAGCCGAGGAGGAATTTGGGAGTCTTTTAAGCACACACTCAAGTATGCTAAGTTAGAAATGAGCAGCGGCCAGCTCTGTAGTCTGTGGGGTTATTTCCACAGGGTTCATTTATCTTTCCCTGTCAAGGCCATGGGCACAGACGGCACAAGGGGACTGAAAGGTGTGACGGGTTACAGAAGCAGCTGTTTTTACCTGGGTTCTACACAAACATTTCGTGCCACAGTTTCATAAACATCGAAAACTTTGTGTGATGATGATGAAGTCCAGCATTGAATTTCCACAGGACAGGGCTCTTTGGAGGGGAGTACCCAGAGTGGTACCACCAGGGAGACTCCCCCACCAGCTCTTCATCCTCTGCCCATCTTTGTCTCAGCTTCCCTTTGCTGCAATGCCCTAAGCTAGTTGAAGCTGCCTGGAGGCAACTCTCCAAACATTCATGAAGAGAAGGGAGAATGTGTTTCCATCAACATTTAAATAAAGAGTTCTTAAGTTCATTTTTTTTATCCACCAGCCTGCTACTGAACCAATGACTGTGCATGCAGGTGATCCAGTCCTCAACTGATGAAGGCCTGAGTCCCACACTGTAGTTTTGACCTAGATGCACAATTGTTGACCCACTAAGAGACACAGAATTCTGGACAAGGAACAGTGAGATAGCATTAATGTAGGCAAGGGAAGGAAAAGCTGGGAAGCCTAGCTCAGAGGTCCTCCCCTACAAAGAGCAAGTATTTAATGTACCTACTAATGGTGTGACTGGCAGTACAAGGGGCCACACAGGAATTAGTTCCTTTATAACTGTGTCTTCGCTTTGCTTTTATTGCCATGACAAAATACTCCAACAAAAAATCATTTATTTTAGCTTCTAGGTCCAGATCACAGTTCATCATCATAGAGAAATCAGTGCACCAGGAGCTCAAAACAACATCACTTACAAAGTGAAGAGTGGAGTACTATGGGATAGTGTTCTTGCACATTGTAAAGATTTGTCACTTGTATTGGTTTAATAAATTCTGATTGACCAGTAACCAGGCAGGAAGTATAGATGGGACAATCAGACTTGCAGAATTCTGGGAAGAGGAAAGGGAGAGAGAGTCAGTTACCAGTCAGACACAGAGGAAGCAGATGAAAATGACTCACTGAGAAAAGGTACCAAACCACGTGGCTAAACATGGACAAGAATTGTGACCTAATTTAAGTTTTAAGAGCTAGTTAATAATAAGCCTGAGCTAATAGGTCAAACAGTTTATAATTCATTTAAGCTTCTGTGTGTTTTCTTGGGTTTGAACAGCTATAGGACCAGGCAGGACAGAAACTTCTGTCTACAGTGGAGAGAATTACTGCATGTAAGCTTAACTCATTTTCTTTACTCTTACACAACTCAAAAATGTTCTTTGCCTAGGGAATGGTGCTGCCCATATTGATGGTGTGTCTTTCTGCTTCAGTTAATATACTCAAGACTATCTCCACAGATACACCCATAGATTAATGTGACCGAGGCAACCCCTTCCTGAAATTCTCTTTCTGAGTGATTCTAGATTGTGCTACACTGACAATCAATACTCGCCATTGCAAACTGTCACAGAGTTTGCACTGTGTGGGAATATACCCACGGTGTCTGTTGCTATGGACAGGGAAGCTGTACAGCACCACAATTTGAATATTTTTCCACAGTGAAAGTAAATAACACATCTATTGACCAGCTTCACTAATCACCTGAAGCTTTCTCTCTCTCTCTCTCTCTCTCTCTCTCTCTCTCTCTCTCTCTCTCTCTCACACACACACACACACACACACACACACACACACACGCACACACACACGCACACACATACATACATCAGTAACTTCAAATATATAGAGGAACATTAGGAGGCACGTGCTTCAGATTCCTCTCTTGTGATGAGCAGGTTTTGCTATTACATCACTTGGTTTACACAGGAAGCTCATGGGTACATCCTCCACCCATGGCCAGGAGTGTCTAGTAGATACACAAAAACCCCACACTCTTACCACAAATGGAGCTTCCTCCACAACTGCTCATGGGGCCTTGGAGGCTGGGTGTCCCTGAAATCAAACACGGACAGCAGAGGAGGTAAAAGGCTAGCAAAGACAGAGATGCTAGAATCTTGCTCACGCATGTTGTTTCTCTGCGGGGCACAAAAATGACAGGCAGGGTGGGGGAGACAGTCCTGAGCCTTGCCTTGTAGCCTGTGTGTCCATCAGTAACTGAGGTGGAAGAGGGAGTGTGGGTGGAGCCTGCATAGGGAAGTGGCAAAAACAGCCTGAGTTCTCCTCAGGGGCTTTTGCACATATGGACATGAATGAGCTACAGACTGTGGACATGCTCTGTCTGCTTAAACTTTTATTTGACACTAGCCTTGACAGCATAAAATAAAAGAACAATAATCATTTAGAAATTTGGTTTCACTTTCTTTGGAGGGACACTAAATAAGGTATGAAAAGACCATTTCATTCTGAACAGGGTAGACAGAGAAAAGCCACACACTCAAGCTCTTGAAGAGCACTTTAATCCTGGCCCCCTGCAGGGCCTCACGTGGCCACCATTACTGGACAGGATAATAGGGTGCCTAGCACAACAGGAGGTGAGTGGCATCAACCCCAGGAAGCCATCAGGACCTCTGCACAACCCTCCAGGGCAGCTATGGTGGGGCTGGAGGGTGGGGGATGGTGCACAACAATATGCGCGAAACAGCTTTTGGGGCTCACACCTCAAAGCTCATTTTTTTTTTTCTTTTTGGTTTAAGTCCTCTCGCAGGCCACAATATCTGAAGTAATAACATATCCGTGCCTTCACTAATTTACATCCTAAGGCCATCTGCTGGGTTGATTGCAACGGTCGCTAACATTAACATTATCTTTCCCTTTCAGTCTAGTACCAGAGGAGAGCCAGGGACCTGGGGTTTCTACAGAGGGGACATTTATGCTGATTCTAAATGACAGATTTGCTCTCTGTAAGATATGACTGACAGGCAAATGGAATTGAGTCAGGTATAAGAAATTTGTGTCAAGGAAGAGAAGCTTTGCAAAGTTGAAGAGCTGTCAATATTTTACTAATTCTTGGTGTCTTCTAGGGATCCAGGTAGAACTCTCTAGTTTTCAGCCCTGGTTTCTCTTGCCTGGCATCTCTGCCTTATAGAATTCCTTGACCACAAATTAGAGCATTTTCTGGGACTTGCTGGTGAGCAGGTACACGCATATCAGCAATAGTAAGGAAGGTAGTGAAGGTCTCATACTGCTTGGCTGTAAGGTAGCATTTAAGAGACTGACCACATAGCACAGGAACCACAGGCCCCAAACAGGACTCTCACGGTGCCCATAGACCACACCTTGGAGAGTACCAGAGTGTGCATGTGGGACTGTGAGTTCTACACGTGTGTAACTGCATTCTTCTGTGATTTTATAAGCCACTCCTCCATCCAGAAAAATCATTCCTGGTTTGTGATATGAATTATTCCCAATCTGTCCAGCTTGCCGTTTACGCTTAGACTTTAGCACATTTTCACATGGAACTGTTTTAAATTTCTGTTCAGTCTAAGTTTTCAATCTTTTATGGATCCTGGTTATTGAATAGTTGAAAGAAATGTGCTTCTTAGTCTGGAGGAGATGGTTCGGTGATTAAGAGAATTTGTGGTTATTGCCGAGAATTTGAACTTGGCTCCCAGTACCCATGTAGGGCACCTCATAGCTACTCACTCAAACTCCTGCTGTGGGAGGTCTGATATTCTCTTCTGTCTTCCACACACACACATACACACACACACACACACACACACACACACACATAGATACACACAGAGATGCGCACGTGTACATAGACATATACACACGCACACACATAGACATGCACACATGTACATGGATATGAACACACTACACAGACATTCACACTCGTATGCACATGCACACACATAGACATACATGTGCACACACACACAAAATATGCCTTTTCACTTATATCAGCATCAAGTGTTTTTTTTTCCTTTCTCCTCTTGTTTTGGGAATCTTACAGCATTCCCAAGAGGCTGTGTTTACATGTACGTTTTTAAGGTATTCAGAATCTAGCTGTGTGAGCAGGCCAAGCATTGTTTCCCTGATTTCTCCACCTTAGCAAAATTTATTCATTGTGCACCTTACCGCTGCACTTCATGCCCCTTCTTCCTATTTTAAGTTCCTTCGGCCGTAACACCATTCCTGTATTCTTCCTTTGTCAGGTGGATTCAAACACCATACTGCTAGGTTCACAGTCTGCTTTAAAATGGGATGAGGCTGGCCTTCACTCAGAGTTCTTCGTTTTAATATCTTTGTCAAAAAGTTCCCAAGTTTCTAGTTCATGTTTTCCATATTTCTGGTTCCAGAAAAAAAATAGTTTGCACATTCATTAGGTCCATGACAAATCCCCAAACGAACAGTTCTGCATTATCCTCAATGGAGAGATTTCCCATGCGGTACTGCATTCATCTTTCTCTCGCATCACTCTCCCCTCACTCATTTCCAAAGTCTGTTAAAAATATGACAGTAGAAGTTTTATCAACTTTATTGCTATATCATTTCTCAGGAGTTTATATTTTTTGATTGCTACTATAAGTGAAATATTTTGTTGTAGTTTATGTCCTAATTTATCATTATTGCTACTTGGGCTACCTACAGCTCCTCTAGCCTTACCACAAACTCATTTCTCCACAAAGCTCTCCTTTAGCTTCTCGACTGAACTGTCTAGGCACCCTGTTTCTTCCTTCTCTCTCTTTGAATTTCCCTGTCACACCGTTCTTGTTTGTCTAACTGCACTGGCAATGTTCCTACCAAGACCAGTACCAAGGGTCACAGCTCAGGGCCCTGTGTCATTGCCAAATGTGTCCCGAATGACTGGCACTCTGGGTAGGGATGATCTAGGCATAGGCAGACGGGGCGCATCTTGCCATCTCTGCCATGGAAACTCTGTGGGCAGTTCGGGATGCAAGAGTGGTTGTGCCATACCTGGGGTGGTGCAGATAGAGAAGTCTTTTTCTGGAGAATATTCTTAGCCAAAGTCATCTGGTGGAAGTGGGCCTCTTAGAAGTGGTACTTCCCAGATGAGCCTGTTTCACCAATGGTAGGCTCACCTTTCCTGTGTCAGTGTGCATAGCTAGTGAGCAGATACCATCTTGTGGGACAGTTTGCTGGATGCTTCCACCTTCCTTTCTGTTCCAAGAGTAGCTCACAGCTGGTATAGCTGTGTCCCTCTGGGCAGTTGAAGTAGGGACAAGTCCATATTCTGGGTGACCGAAAGTCTCCTATCTACTGACAGCAGACACCAAACTTTACTTTCACTGGACCAAGACATAGAAACAAATGCAAAGGAAGTTGCTGTATGGCATCTGATAGGTGTTCAGATGCTTGCCTATTTGGTTGGCTTCTTAAGTATTAGAACTCTCTAGAAGCATGGTGTGCTCACACCAACAACCAAACTACCAACAAGTGTCCAAACCTTTTCGTTAGAAGGAGGAGATATCAGAGATAATTCACAGCAGGCCTTATATTAAAGAAAACTGGGATCCCAGAAAGGTGCCAGGAGATGACGGACTGGTGAATACTTCTCAGTATGACAGCCAATTGTTCCCAGGTGACAAAATCCACAAGTGGGGACAGAATATTGGGCCAGATGACACTTATGGCCTTAATAAAACATTGCACCCAACAGTTGAGTTAGATGTCAAGCATCCCCTTACACCGGCTCGTAGGTCACCCCAAAGTGTTGGGAGCTTTCCTGATGGGCAGATGAAGGTATGCTGCTGGTGTGAAGATCAACAGTAGGTGGTGACAGACGGGTGGCAGTGTGGAAACTAACAGGCATGTGGCTGAGAGTCTCTGCCTTGACCTGACATGGGCCAGCACCATCAATCCGTCCTGTGGAATTCGTAATTTATCTTGAGAAAAATCTAACTTTATAATCTGCCAAGTTGAGGTTTAATGGAGACCCCAATGAGACAGAGTCTTCCAACTTGGCCACTACACTGCTGATTAAATTCTCCCCCTGGAAGTAGAGAACTGCTTGATATTTATAATGTGTTCGGGAGATGCCAACTCCGTTGGCCCAGGTTTGACAGGTCCATTTGTCAGAGTCGTGCACCCCACATTCTATCGATTCCAGCAAGGTTCCCGCCTCTCCAGGTTTGTAATCAATCAAGCCCAGAGTGCAGACACAGAGGGAACTCCGCTGCATAGGCTGCCTCCCTTCGCCATGTCCAGCTTAGACTGAGGTAGCGAGGCCATGACTGCTCACTTCCCGTCTCCATGGTTTGTAGCAGGGGCCTGTCACCTGTTCTTGTCAAGATTTCCTAGATTGAGTGCCTCCCAAGATCACCTTTGGAATGCCTGAATACTACATCTGGAAATTGCCATTGTATCTAGGGTGTGTCCAGATGTATCTGTAACGTCACAGAGTGACATGTGAGAAGGTTCTAGGCTTGCGGTTCTTACTATGCTAACCCTGTTCTCCTGTGAAGTTCAAGGTCTCCAAGATCAGCACAGAATAGAGAAGACCCTGGCCTAGGGGACATAGATAAAATGAGTCGCTAAGGACTCTCTGTTAGCCCAGATCCCAGAAACAACAGCTTCTCAGGTCACTGCTAGCCAAAGTCTTGCTGCTTGTGTGCCAGCTGTTCAGACTGCTGGGAGATTCACTGGTTCCTGTTATCTCAGGGGTTTTGGAATGTGGCTTGTTCATGGGTAAGCAAACCCTTGGTTGTGGCTGCTGAGATCCCAAAGGCAATCTGTTAAACCTTAAGTGTGACCAGGCTCTGGGAAGGCTCCCAGCTTTCATTGCAGCTAGGAGATGCCCCAATGAGACACCATCCACCTCGGCCTCCATTGCAGGAAGAAAATTATTTCTGCTTCTCTCTTCGAACCCATGCTCCACCATGAATAAGCCACAGTTCAGATATGATGCATTTTCCAGCCCTTTCATGAATTAGTTTTTGTTCTTCTAATTTGGGGTGTATTTTTTTCTGATCTATTTTTTGTGGTTTGATATACCAGTAGGAGCACAACCTTCTGAAATTTAACAGTAGTAGATATGAATGGAGATTCTTATTCTCATTTAAAATGTCTCAGTGTTTGTTACATTTTCTTAGGAAAGCTCTTCTCTGGGCCATTCTGTCTGGACCTTGTATCATTTCACAACTGCAAGTTCTGAGAGTCATGGAGGAAAAGACTAACAAACATAAGGGAAAGGGTTGGCCACACTTCGGCCGTTTATCCTCCTTAGCATCTTACTCTGGTGCTCAGAGAAAACATTACCAACAACACTAGCACCCTCTGACTCACTCCAACATCCCCTTTTAGAACCCTGATACCCTAAGTGATACTGGGGATACCAACCACACAAAACCAGTTGGGATCCTGATGTACCCATAGTATATTCTGTAGACAACGACACTGGAACACTTGAGAGAAAATTCTGCCCCCAAATCCCTACCATGGATGTTTTTCCTTGTGAGCCCATTTCTCTCCCACCAATTACATCATTCGTCCATGGAGGTTTCAAAGCTACACAGGGTGCTAAGGAGGAGAAGGCAGACACACACGCTCTTCACATCCCTCCCCCTTTTAGGTCCAGGCCATTGACAACTACATCAAGTTCTTGGCTTTCTGCTCTGGCGCTGCCTCTTAACACATGTCAGAGAGCTGCAGGGTCATTCTGTTCTGGAAGCTTAGACTCCAAATGACAATATGAGTGTTCCTTAAATAATTGCCCAATCTTTCCAAATTAAAGGATGGATTTTATCTAATCGTGTTTAACTCTGATTAGAAGTTTTCTTCGGGGCTTAGAAAAATCAATCAAAATAAGTAGTCTACAAACAGAAGCAGATGAGCCCATCTCCCAGGAGGGCAGAATGAAGAGGTCAGAAGTTTTCTTCCTCTCCCCAAACAAGAATAAACATTGACATAATGATAAAACCCAAACAATTCAGTGCTCTGGAGATGGGCTCAGAGCAAACACCAAATCGAGAAGTGTTTGTCCAAGATGAGTTGTTGGACTGAGGGTCAGAAGAGAGAGCAGAGTCTGGGCCTCTGTCCAAGATCACACTTCCGCCCCCTCCACTCTATCCCATGCATTCACCAGGCATTACAGGCTTGGAAAGGCCAATGGCTTTTGTATGCTCTGTATGCACTGTGCCTGAACAGAGGGTAGGGAGCACAATGGCTCTGCACCAAAGTGAGCATTCATTAGACTCTTTCTCCTATGTATTGACCACGATAATAGAAAGATAGCAAACACAAACATCAAAGAAGGAAGAAACATAATTAATGATTTCCAATCTACTTCAAATTCAAACTTTGAATTTCAAAGTTTAAGTCATAAGAACTAATGAGGCAAAAGACTAAAGATATGGACCACTTCAGTAGAAGGGAGACCCCAGGAGGAAACTCCTGCACATATTGCTACATGACTTTCTTCTTTCTTAGTTTTAGAAAGGAGACCACACAGTGGGAATAGGAGAGTCCTTCATATGTGGTGCTGAGGAAAGCCATGCCCCTGCACAAAAGTGCAGCATGGCCCTTATCATACCCCACATCCATAAGTAGCACAAATAAATGCATCACACCAAAAGTGAAACAAGATACAAGTCAATAGAAGGGACAATTCTTAGAATATTGATCTTGACTATGATTCTTTGACTGTGACACAAAAGCACAAACAGATAACTCATAATTCATTCCCATGAGTGACTTTGGACACCGAAAGCCATCAAGAGATTGAGAGAACAAAACATAGTAGGGAGAAAAATTATTTATCACAAGAGACATCAGTTTTTTAGAAGGTATCAAGGACACCTGTAATCTCACAATAAAAGTAACGACCTATTAAAAACTACTCGGAGGGGCTGGTAGGTTAATTAGGAGGTAAGAATACTTGCTGCTCTTCTACAGGCCCCAAGTTCATGTCCCAGCACCCAATCAGGTAGATAACTCCCAATCACCTGTATCTCTGGTGTCTTCTGATACCTGCACCTATGTGCTGCACATATCTAACTTAGGCACACACACACACACATATATACAATATAAAAGATTCAAAACCAAATAATTACCAGAACCTCAAATTTCACACTTAGAAGTTAAAAAAAAATCTTAAGAATAAAACTGGCCAGATTATTTACATAAATATTTCTTGAATACACACAAATGATGAACACAGTCCACAGAAAGATCTTTGTTATCAAGAACCATTCAAGGTTGGGGTGCATCAGGACCTCAAGAAGCACCCTTCATACTCGCAAGAATGATCACGAACAACAAAATGGAATATATCTTGTTTTAGTGAGGGGCAGAGAAATTGGGACCCATATAAACCCCACACATTGGAATGAAAATAAATTAAAATGTAAATTTATCATGTGATCCCCCAAATTTTCCTGCACACATTCCAAAAGAGCTGGAAAGGAACTGACAGAAACATTTGCGTATTGACGCCAACAGGAACATCGGTCACAATAAACAAAGGCAAAAATCCCCTTAGATTCTGTTAGAGGGAGAATGACTGTCCAAGGCAGTGAACCAGCAGCAAGTCTTGAGGATGAGTATCTGATACAGATGAACCTGGTGAACACGCATAAGCTGGTTACAGAAGGACAGATGCTGTGTGACTTGTTACGTGGATGCAGAATTTCTTACTTTAGTTGAAGGGTTTGGATTGATGTTGTTGGTTTCATAGCAAGACAACTGTAATGAAAGCACTTAAATGATGAAAATATTTGTTTTTATGCTGTATATATTTTCCCACATAGACCTATCAGGGAAAATCACAATTAAGAGACTCCAAGTTGGCCCAGATGTTTAATTTCCCACAACAATTTGGTAGGATAGCTTTATAAACTGTTTTTAATGTGTTCCAAAAGATATTAAGACAACACTGGTCTAATTAATTAAAGGAAAACGTCATTCTGATTCAACACTCAATACTCTTGTCTTCTGGATTTTAAAACAATAGTATCTGAAATAAGCAATCCACTTGAAACTGGAATTCTGAGTGCATGAAGTCTGAGGTGGATCAATAGGACAGATCCAGGATAAAGAAGAGAGGGGTGTGTACCCTGAATCTCTCACGTAGCTCCCTCTAGTAACAGCTGCATTGGATGTCCTGGGTCTTTTGGGTTTCTATGTGAATTTTAGGATCGTTTGTTCTATTGTGTAAGGACTACCATAAGAATTTTGATTGAGATTGGATGGCATTCATATACGACTCTAGGTAACATGGACACAGCAACAGTCTTTGCGCTCCCAATCCAAAACACTGTCAGAGTCTTTCTATTATCTCATGCCTCCCAAATGTCTGTAGCGCCCTCCTGTTTACAATGAAGTGATATTTACCATTATTGGTTAAACTTGTGTATTTCTTGTTTTGAAGCTGTCATGATAGGGGTTATTTCCCTTAGTCCCCTTTCAGTGACTTTGGTATTGGTGCATAGAAAAGTTGATGACTATTATATATTGATTTTGCATCCTGATACTTCACTGTAAGTATTGAGCTGACTTATAAGCCTTCTGAGTCTGCTAAGTATGAATCATAGGACCTGTGAGGATAAATTGGCTTTTTTTTTTTTTTTTTTTTTACTATTTGTATTTCTTAATCTTTTTTCTTGCCTTGTTACTCTGGCTAATAGTTTAACTACCACATTGAGTAAGAGTAGTGAGAGTGGATATTTGTATCTCATTTCTGATTTTTAGAGGAAATGCTTTTAGTGGTTGTCTATTAATTATAAAGTTGCTATAGTTTTATCAAATATAGCTTTAAATTTGTTCAGGCTTATTCTTTCTTTGAGTTTCATCAGGTATTTTATCACGGAGGGTTTTGGAATTGAACAGTGTTTTTCTGCATTTATTGTGATGATTGTGAGGAGTTATTTTGTTTATATGGTAGATTATATTTATTATTTAGATAGATTGAATGATCCTTGTGTTCTTATAAGTAAATCTAGTTTGTCAAGACATTATTGAAGCTTTTGCAAATATAGTTATCAAGAGACTGGGATTATAATACTTTTAAAATATTAATCTACTTACTATTAATCTAATCTAATATTAATCTACCTAATATTAATCTAATTAATCTAATATTAATTAACCGGTGTTGGAGTGATCTTGACTTTGTAGATTGAGCTTTGGAGTGCCCTTTACCTTTCTATTTTGTAGGATAAATTGGAAAGGACTTACATTAAATATTCTTTAAGCGTCTGTTAGATGTCAGCAGGGAATCAGTTTGGTCTTGAGCTTTTGGTGGAAAGGCTTTCTTTATTAGACTTTATTCTTACTGTTTATTACTGATCTGTTTATTTTATTGATATGCTTGTTGTTTATCTTCGGGAGTTTAGCTGTGTCTAGATATTTATCTTTAAAATGTTCTGCAAGTTTGCATTCCCACTAGCAATGCAGGAGCGCTCCCCTTACCTCACATCCTCTCCAGCATAAGCTTTCAGCAGTGTTTTTGATCTTGGCCATTCTGACAGGTGTAAGATGAACTCTCAGAGTTGTTTTGATTTGCATTTCTCTGATGCCTAAGAATACTGAGCATTTCCTTAAGTGTCTTTCAGCCATTTGAGATTCCTTTGTTGAGAGTTCTCTGTTT
The DNA here is from genome assembly GCF_982192425.1 of Myodes glareolus. NCBI lineage: Eukaryota > Metazoa > Chordata > Mammalia > Rodentia > Cricetidae > Myodes > Myodes glareolus. The sequence goes on along the minus strand of NC_142048.1, from coordinate 53,151,501 downwards.
AGGTCTATATCTCATTTTTTAATTGGATTATTTGTTCATTTGATGTCAAACTTCTTGAGTTCTTTGTATATTTTGGAGAGTAAGCCTTTGGAAATCAGTATGATGAGTTCTCAAAAAACTATGAAGCAATCTACTTCAAGATCCAGCAATACCACTTGTGGTTATATATCCAAAAAATGATTAATCATGCCACAAGGACTTGTGCTCAGCTATGTTTATAGCAGCATTATTCATAATAGTCAAAACCTAGAAATAACCCAGATGATCCTCAAGTGAAGAATGGATAAAGCAAGTGTGGTATATTTACATAACAAAATACTATACTGCAGTAAAAAATAATGTCATCTTGAGATTTGCAGGTAAATGGATGGATCTAGAAAACATCATATTGAGTGAGGTAACCCAGACTCAGAAAGACAAATATAATATGCACTCATCCATAGTGGCTTTTAGACATAAAGCAAACAAAATCAGCTTATAGTCCACAACCCCAGAGAACCTGGACACAAGAGGACCCTGAAAGAGACATACATGGATCTACATAGGAAAGTGAAAAGACAATATTTCCTGAGTAAATTGGGAGCATGGGGGTCATGGGAAAATGTAGAAAAGGAGAGGGAAGGAAGAGAGGGGAAAGGAAAAAATGTATAGCCCAATAAAACAATAAAACACATATAAAAATGTTCTGAAAAGCCACAGTAATAAAAACAGCATGGCAGTGGCACACAAGGCAACCATAGACCAATGGAATAGAATAAACGATCTAGAAGTAAGCCCAGGCAGCTGCCATACAGTTCATTCTCTAAAATTATACAGAGGAAAGATACCACCTCACCTGAGCTTGGTTATCATCAAGAAATTCATCAGTGAAAGCTGGGGAAGATGTTGGAGTATATATAAGTACAGCCATTATGGAGGTTCCTCATAAAATTAAAAGTAGAAGTATTATATGGACCAACTATACCACTCCTGGGTATCAACTCAAAAATTCCATATCCTATCACAGAAAAAGTTGAACATTCATGTTTGTTACTGTTATAGTCATAATAGCAAGAACCAACTCAGCTATCCATCAAAAGATACATGGGTAACTAAAATCTGGGACATATACACAATGGAATTTTACTCAACTGTGAAGAAAAATGAAACCATAAAACTTTTAGGGAAATGGATAGATATAAAGAACATAAAATTAAGTGAGGTGACCCAAACTCAGAAAGACAAAAAAACACATGTTTTCTCTCGGATTTGAATCACAGCATATAGTATATCACACATATATGTGAAATAGTGTAAGTGTGAGTAAAATCTAAACATCTAGAGAGGAAACCAAGCTGGCGGAATATGGGGTGATGAGGAACGATGGGGAGGGTGGTGGGGTAAAGGACACAGGGCACATGAAGAGGAAAAAAATTGGTGGATGAAGATCTAAAAAGGTGATAGGGACAGCAGAGGTGAAAGAGACTGGGGAGAGAAGAAATGTAAAACTTACTTTGTTTAAATATGTTATATATTATGATATATATGTATCTATCATACTATACACACATATACACATATGCATATACATACAACACACAATACACACATATGCATATACACATACACAGCATATATGCATATACATATATGCACATACACACATACATATATGCACATATACACAACACACATATATGTATACACATATATACACAAACACATGTACACAATACACACATACATATATGCACATATACACAATACATACACATACATACATACATACGTACATATACATATACATACATATACATATACACACCCACCCACATGTACACATATACATACACATATGCACACATACATGTATACTCATATACATATATGCATACATACACAATACACACATGCCTATATATACACACATATATATATACATGCACATGTACACAGCACAGCATACATATATGTATAAAATTACATTACACATACATATATGCATATACATATATACACACATACACACATTTATATATATGAGAAAAAGCTTCAACAAGTGATATATTAAAAACCAGAGTACCATCTATAGAAATCCAAGTCATAGTCTTGTATATATCACTCTGCAGAAAGATAAAGTGAAGGTGGATCAAATGCCTTCAACAACAACAACAAAAACAAAATGGCCCAAAACTTTGAAACTTGGAGGGAAATCGAGGAAACAAATCAAAGTACAACACAGGCACAGAAGGTAACTTTTCCAATGGGGCTCCAATTGCTCTGGATATAAGAGGAATGGTTGGCATACAGGATTGCTTCAAATTAAAGATATTCTGCCTGAAAAATAAGCAGTTGGCAGAGTAAAGAGAATGCCTGAAGAATGGAAGGAAACTCTTTGCCAAATAATTATCCATCTGGTTAGATTTTTGTCCTCCTTGACAGGCTAGAGGCATTTGAAAAGAGGGACCCTCAATTGAGAAAATGCCCCCAGCATGTTGGCCTGTGGAGCAGCTTCTTGATTAATCATTTATGTGGGAAGGTCAGTTCAGTGTGGGTGGTGCCAACCCAGGGCAGGCGGTTCTAGGCTCTATAAGAAAGCAAAATGGAAAGCTACAAGAAGCAAGCCAGTAAGTAGTGTTCCTCTATGGCTTCTGCGTCAGATGCTGCCTCCAGGTTTCTGACATGCTTGAGTTCCTACTCTGAATCACTCGATGATAGACGTGGGGCTCTAAGCTGAAATAAACACTTTCAAAAGCTGCTTTTAATTGTGAAGTTTTATCACAGCAGTAGAAACCATAATTAATATGTTCATGCAGCACAGGATTAATATTTAGACTCTATTAAAAGTACAAAACCTCAGACTTCAGAAGCATAACTAATTCAATCAGTAAAAGGGCAATGGAAGTCAGCAGGCACTTCAAACAAAGGCAAACACGAACAACAAACACCTGAGAACACGGTGAATAACTACAGTGACTGGGGAAACTCGAGACGAATGTACACTGAAATCCCGCCTCGCTCCCGTCCGAGTGGCTAATTAAGTTAACAGAGGCGGACTGGAAAGACGCATCAGTGCTTAAGAGCACTGGCTGCTGCTGCAGAAGTCAAAGTTCAGTTCTCAGCACCCACACGACAGTCTGTAACTCCAGTTCCAGGGGACCCAGTGCTCTCTTCTGAACTCTGCAGAGCCAGGCACATATGTTGTACATATGCATACATGATGGCAAACCCTCATACACATACAAATAAAAATAAATAAATCTAAAATAGAAAAGAAGGAAAACAAATGACATAGGATGCCGGTGCAGGAGGATGGAGAAAGGTTTCCTAACTCATGACTGATGGGAAAAAATTTAAGGCAGCCACTATGGAAATCAAATAGATGTTTCTCAAAAAGTTAAAACAATGATCTAGCCATACCCTTGTGAATATATGCCCAGGAAAATTAAATCAATTCATAATAATCAAGTTATGGATTGTGCTTAGGTAAGTTTCAATTTCGAAATGGATTAAAAAGATGTGATATAATATATAAATATATTATATATTTATATATAAATCTGTACCACACAATACACACATACATTTATATAATATATATTATATATACATAATCTATGGTATTTCTTTAGTCATAGAGAAGAATAAAACTATTTGTTTTTAGGAAAATGAACCAGAGATTTTTATATGAAGTGAAAACTCAGAAAAACAAATATATGCTTTCTCTCATGGGCAGAAACCAGAGAGACAGGATTTGAAACTCAAAAGTTAAAAGAATAGGAATGCAGAAGGTAAGCAGAAAAAGGAAAGATAATAAGATTGACAGGTTCCTATGTAAACAGCACACTGAAACCCCTCAGATGCAAGTAATGTACACCCATTAAAACCAATCAGAAGAAGAGGAGGAGGAGGAAGGAGAAGAGGAAGAGGAGGAAGGGAGAGAGGAGGAGAAGAAGGGAGCAAAAGACCCAAAAGAAGTTGATGTTCTCTGAGACAACGATTAAATAAAGAGCCATTTGGGACTGTAGATAAACAGAGAAGAAATAAAATGCTCAAAGCAACAATGATGAAGATTTTCCTTAACGTCATCAAAACTAACATGGAGAAGACTGCTATAAACTTAATGAACCCCAAACTGGATAAACACACAGAAACACTCAGAAAGGCATATGGAGGGCAGCCAGAGCAACAAAGCCAGCAGTATCGCATACTCTACGTTCATGCCATAGCATGTCTTAGATGTTCTCCCAAAGGCTTGACTTCCAGCAGGCTGTACCACTGGGAAATGACAGAAACCTTAAGGAGGATCAGAATAGAGAAAGTGGTAATTCGGGGATTGTTCTCTCCTCCTCCTCCTCCTCCTCCTCCTCCTCCTCCTCCTCCTCCTCCTCCTCCTCCTCCTCTTCCTCCTTCTCCTGCTCCCTTCTGCTTCTCTTCTCAGCTGCCACCAGGTGAGTAGCTTTGCTTTATTATAAACGCCCACCCCCCACCATGATGCTCTGCCGTGAACCATAGCCCTAAATGATGAGGTCAAGCGAGGATGGGCAGACACCTTTTAGGTGTAAATCAGAATTAATTTCTGCTCATTTAAGCTGGTTCCCCCAACTGTTTGGCCATAGTAACAGAAAGCTATTTGTCATAAGACGGTATTCTCGGGAGATTTTCATAAAGACTAAGTGACCTTATACAGGTGATGCTAAAGTGACCTCATGAAGTGACCTCGTGTGAGTATCTATGCTGGCAACTTGGAGTTCAAGCACCAGGATCTGGTGTGGGCCTGGAGACTGTCAGAAGTACAGTTCTTCTGTGATTGACACAGCCACATGGGAAACCACTCCTTGTATTCTAACTCTCAGAATCAACAGCGGCACTTGTTTCTCGATGGCTTTCCTCTGTGGACCTCCCTTTGCCCAGATCAGCAGCAGAACTGCCTACTGCCTGACTCCGTCTCTCCCAGGTAAAAGTTATCTAACTGAATAAAATTGCTACAGATTTTTAAGGCTTAAATCTTACTTGTTTACTTTATGTTAGCCTTTCCATTGGAATCTGAGGCTGCAATTTAGGAGTCGGAGGAAGATAATCTATTTTCCCACTGTTAACTCCTACTGACAAGAAGGTTACCAGAGCCACTGCTCCTTGTGATGAAGGGACAGTCATGCAAGTTTCATTGTCCCCATTTGCTGTAGACATACATCCTGGATAGCCCGGGCCACATGCCAGCATGCTCAAATGGTCACGGAGGCATGTGTGCTTATAAAACTTGTACTTTATTTCCAAAGCAAACATCTGCTCTAGTGTTGCAAACAAGCAAGCAAGCAAGTCAGTATCACATAGGCATGCATAAGCAGATATGGGCACCCACCTCCCCCCTTCATACACAATGTACCTAAACACCTGTGGTCATCAAAGTTTCAGTATTCTTTCATTTCAACACCCCTCCCCCCCGCCAAGAAAAAGAGGCAGGACAACGGTACCATGATGATAATATACTTCCGTGTGAGAACTGAGCCATGATGCTGAATAGGGGTGAACATGGATAGGCAGAAAATTTTCTAATGGAAGAAAGTATTTTAAAGCAAATCACTTCATTGTGTTGCTCTGAAAATGCACATTGTAACTGGGGGGGATTCCTGGCTCTTCTGCAGGTGGAAAACCCTGATGCTATTGAACAATTAGGTTGCACCCATGGGTGGCCTATGGCTACATTGTAGCAGAGGAGATGAACAGGGGAACCTACTGGAGATGGGAGAGGAAGTGGGGGAATCTACCCTGACACAGTGGCTTTCTTGGACACAGGAGACTATGGGATGCCTGTTGCAGGTTTCCCTTGCTTCCTGTTTGAACTTTGCACCTTCTGTGATGACCAGTGGGAGCTAATCTCAGCCATGAGGTCAGCTGCACTGGGCGATTTGTCCCCTTCCTACAGTATGTGGACCATTCCGAATCCCACAGAGGAGCCAGTAATATCCCAGGACCTACCAAAGGGAAGACCTGGGAGTCTTATCCCAGGCTGCTATGAGAATACAAACCACCTGGGGTCTATTGACATTTTTACAGAAAGAACTGATCTCCAAAGCTCCAGAAGGGAGCTGCTGAGTGGAAGGAATTGAATCAATGATAACACAACCTTCATCTCCCTCACCAGCTGAGGAGGCACGGGGCTGTTAGGGCCATCGTGAAAGGACACATTCAGGATTCTTAATACCATAGTCACCTGCTCTGGCAACAAGTGTACTTAGGCATCTTTTCTCCCTGGTCCTGGGATGCATTTCTCAATGCAAACATGGAAAGGTGTGTTCAGCACATTTTGCTGTGCCTGTTTGCACAGTCAAATCTGCAGCTGGACTGCGGTTTCCAGGAGACCTGGCTCTCTGTTATTCGCTGTGGGCACTACGAACCTCGCCGGAGCTCGGACATTGGGTGACTGCTCTCTAAACACGAATTAACCACACCGATTTTACAACTGACAGGATCACAAAGAGCGCCTGCTGCAGAAAACTCATCAGGGTGAGTTCTGCCTCGTCAGGAAAATCTTCTAGGGCAGATTTATCAACATCCCACAGAGTGCAGACCTTGAAAGTGGATTAGTTCTTTCCGACCTTAGCTCGCCCAATTTCTGCTCATAGTGACTGAAATGGACGGCTTAATGTTTACTTCTTTTTTAGAATTTCCTTTCCATTATTGCCTTACTTTTAAGGCTCCCAGCCTGCAAAGCAGAAATTAATGCGTTTCAACTTGGCTTTGGCCAGTTGCTGTAAAAATTCTGAGAACAATTGAACAGACAAAGATGGGAGTCTATGAAAACAGAAGGAGTTCAGTGGCCCCAGGCCCTTCAACGGGTGCAGAGCTCATCGACAGGAGCAGTAACGCTCTCCACATCCCACATGGTTCTGCTTGTTCCTGAGATCAAAGACACAAGACAATATTGCATGCAGAGTCACGGTCATCTTTCTCTACTCGGAATGAATGTGTTCATTTCCTTAAGGAGGTAATGATGTACATGTTAGACTGTAGAATTTTACAGAGGGGAATGTGAGACTGTCTTGTCTTAGACTCCCACAGCAGAGAGAGCTATTGCTTACTTCTCAGATATTCTTTTGTGTGTGTACATATTTCCTGCATGTGTGTACACATGCAAACACAGATGTGTGCTTGAGCATGCCAGACATTAACCTCAGCTATCATTCCTCTGGTGCTGTCAACCTTACTTATTTTGAGACAAAGTCTGTGATCATTTGAATGAAAATGGCCCCCATAGGCTTGCATGTTTAAAGACTTGGTCCCCAGTCAGTGGAACTATTTGAGAAGGATTGGGAGGTGTGGCTGTGTTAGAGGCATGACTTTGTTGGAGGTGTGGCCTTGTTGCAGATATGACATTGTGGGAAACCCTTCAGGTTTCAAAAAATTCGCGCCATTCCCAGTTAGTTCTCTCTCTCTCTCTCTCTCTCTCTCTCTCTCTCTCTCTCTCTGCCTAATGGCTATGGATCAAGATATAAGTTCTTAGCTGTTCTTTTGCTTGGCCATCATGGTTTCTAATCCTCTGAAACTATAAAAGTTACCTTCACCACAGTGCTTTATCACAGCAATAGAAGAGTAATTTATACAAGATCTCTCATTAGCCTGGAACATCTCAAGTAGGCTAGGCTGTCTTGTCAGTAAGCCTCAGGGATGCTCCCGCCTCTCCTGCCTGGCACTGAGATTACAGGCACAGGCTACCATGCCCTACTTTTTCCTGTAAGTTTGGGGGATTAAACTTGGGCTCTTGTAGGTGAGCACTTTACCTGCCTAGAGACTGGAATCCACTAGAAATGCTCGTCTGGCTCCAACCTAGGTTCTTCCCCAGTTTAGCAGATTACAAGGAACGTGTTAAAATCCCTGCTACTGAATTCCACCAGGTTAGTGCCAGGCAAGGCTAGGCTTCCTGTCACTTACATCCTTCCTCTAATATATCTCCTTGAAGGCTGAGAAATTGCAGACAAACTAATCCACCTATTGTCTACACCCTTGTTTGTGCCTATGATGATACCCAATGAAAAGAAATGTATGTACTCACAGCTTTGGAGGCAGACATCCAGGATCAAAGAACCAGAGTCTGCCTAGGACCTGCTTGATTCAGCATCTTCTGACAGAGGGACGGATGCTCTCCTGCGGTTCTCTTAAGTTGTACGTGATGGACGCACTGTACGTGTTGATGGGTCAGTCAGGAGAGGGCCTGCAGCTTGCCTTTGGATGATGTCCTCCTCACTGTGCCCTCCTGTGAAGAGAAGGGACAGAAGCCTCAGTATCTCCTCTATCAGGTCACTGATCTCATCCCTGCTCCCACTCAGGACCTCATCTGAGCCTGAGCACCTCCCACAGGTTCACCTCTAGTACATCTGTACTTAGACATCTTAGGGCCTCTGACAATGACCGAGACTCCAGTACTCTGTCCAGCATGGGCTTGGACATCCAGCCTATGCAGGAATGAGACGCCAAGTATGGGAAACACTAGGATGTAGACTACTGACCTGCCTCAGAACAGGTGTCTTCCAACCTCTCTGAGATGGGAGCATTTCCAGTGAATTTACGAAAATCCTCAAAAGCTGATGCTTTTGAGAAAAGGACACAGCTTTGTAGCTAAAGCATGACACTGTCATGTCATGGCTACAACTTAAAAGAGTGTAGTTCAGAAGACGGGGCTTCCGCCTCTCAGAAACAGGACAAGGCAGAGCTGGTTTAGAACTCTGGCCTGCTTCACAGCATTCTTAGAATGTAAAATACAATGTACTTAGAATTAATTATACAATATGACGAGTTGAAGGCATACAATGAAATTAATACACACGGAACAGAAAAAGAGTTGTCCAAGGCAATAATTGGCGAAGATGCCTGCGGATTGTGTTTTTCATATACGAGGGATAAAGGATTCCATGGATGATAGGTATTCAGGTAGAGGTGGGTGAGACTGAACGGTGATGGTGTGACGATAAGACTGACAGGTGACACAGAGAGATGACAGACAGATGGCTCAATATTTGTGGACACCAAATACTATACTATACATACTATAGTATTGAATATCTATGTTCACATGTTTTCCTCATAGCTGTGTGAAAGAGGCGTATTTTCAAATCATGCTAAGTTTCAGAGGGACTGTACCACAGACCCTCTTGGCCATTGGGGTGCCTGCTCCGCCCTGCCACTTAGCTCCCACTTCTTCTGCTCATTCTTCACCCATTGGCCCAAACACAACAATCCAGCTAATTTTTACAAAACGTAGAATCAAAATGATTTTAATTCTCTTATCACACAGAACCACATGAACCATGTTCTACATCAGTCCTGTATTCACAGGACCAAACAATTGACCCGTGAGTGCTGGAATGTAGCCAGGTTATTCCTATTTACTAGTGATTCCAGGTAGGAAGGCTGGCTACAACTACACACTAGAGTTTTTCACAGAAGTAGAGAGAAGACAACCAGCGTCCTATGTGCACACCCACGCAGCAAGGACTGACAACACAGGTGTCTAGGACTCAAAACTGCTCTTAAACCTATGAACTCTCAGTGCCTGGACATAGTAAACACGCTCAGTGTGGAAAGGAATCCGGTCTTAATTTCCTTGGTACAGCCCTTCAGTCCAGTTGCATTCTAAGTTTAGACCCAATCCTCTTACCTGCATACTATGGACAAACAGGACCTCATCTTCTGAAGGACAGCATCCCCATGGCAGGGCTGCTGCAGTCTCCAAGCTGGGATGCTGGAAACAGAAAAGCCTTCTGAGAAGGATTACAGCATTGCTCTGGGTTTCCTCTGAGGCAAAGATCTGTCCTCACCGGAGAACTTCGCCTTGGATGTTTTCTTCTCCTTCAAAGAACCAAAATATTTCTGGGAGTCACTCTCCGCTGTGTGTTCTCTCAGTGGCTGCACACACAAAGGAATTTTGTTCTCTGAAAGCTCATAGATTCAATGTGCTTGGAGGGTGCCTGTGACTTCTTAGCCACCGTGAGCAGCTCTGTCGCTACGGCCCAGGGTTGGGCAGCATCTGTGCATGTGGACCCCTGAACTGGGCCTGGGTTTGGAATGGATAGAGCACTTTGACGGTCTCTCTCCATCTGGATCTGTTGCAGGTGCTGTTTCTTAAAGCACAAGTCACAAAAGCTGGGAAGCTGGAGGAAGAGAGAGCTTTGTGAAGTATGGGCACTCGCTCTAGGATCTCAACTGTACAGTGGGAATACCAGGGGCAGGGGAAATGAACGGTGGCTCTAGTTGAGCCGGGTGGGTGTATTCGTCAGGGTTCCCTAGAGTCACAGAATTTAGAAAATGAATCTTTCTATATGGATAGGCTTCTCAGAATGACTTACAGGCTGGGGTCCACCTAATCCAACAATGGCTGGCCGTGAAGAGAAAGACCAAGAACCCAGGAGTCATTCAGTCCACAGGCCTGGATGTCTCAGCCGAGCTTTGGTATGCGCTGGAATCCCAGGGAAGCAGGCTCCAATGCCAGCGAAGGAATAGATCTGATGGCAAGCAGAGGTCATGCAGGCAAACACCAAAAGTTTTTTCCTTCCATGTCCTTACATAGGTGTCCAGCATAAGGCAGGGCCCAGATTCGAGGTAGTTCTTCTCGGCTCAAAAGGTCCAGACTAAAGGTGTGTACCTTCTGGGTTCAAAGATCAGGATTAGAGGTGGATCTCATGACTTCAAAGGAGGCAAAAACCCTTCACTGGTGTGCCCTCCATTTGGGGGCTATAGTTCCAAGTGTCGTCAATTTGACAATCGAGAATAATCATCACAGTGGGTATATCAAGGTAAGTTTAGTTAGATATCCTATGCCTGTGCCATGTGGCTTGGGCTCTGGTTCCTGGGACAATGCCCTAGTTATCACAGTGAATGTCCTTGTCACCTCCGGGCTGGGACAGGTGGTGAATAGTACTGCATGTCCATCTAGGTGCACTGGAGCAGGGAGAGAGACTCCAGAGATGAATGGATTCACTGATTTCAAAGGAGGGCCTGAGCTGGCTTTCTGCCGCCACTGTTGTCCAGAGCTGTGGCTGTTAGAACAGGCGGCTTTATTCCAGTTTCTATTAGCATGGCAGCCTTGTAGTCCTGTAAAACCAAGTCCATGAATGCAGAGAACAATCAGATGTCTCATCTCTCAGAGGACCGTGGCTTCAGGAAGCCTGTGGTCTCACTGTGACAGGGGCAGCCCAGGACTGGGCTCTCAGTCCAAAAGTGCTTTGTCAAATCACACAGCCATGAGAACAGAGAGGCCAAGGTACTTGGTTCAAGTTCGGCAGCTGTTAGAAGGCCTACCTTGTACAGAGAACACCGCCCAGGAAGAACACTGCAGAGTTAGGAGGCATTTACTAACTCATAGGCAACTTCTGGGCTTCACAGGCAGAAAAAAAAAAATCACGTTAAAGATTGAGCTATGCTGTGCCCTCTCTTTGGAGGTGCTTGCAGATGCTGGCAGAGCCGCTGTGCTCCATCCTCAGTCATCAGATGGCCCTGGAGGGCAGGCACATCATGAAGGACCACTTTAAGAGCTATAAACTCAAATAATAACAAATGTTTGTTTGTCTTAGGAGTCTTAATTTGCAGTTACATACAGCTCAAAGGGTGTGTGTGTAGGGGGTGGGATTTGCACACAGAGTTACAGAGACATTCAACAAAGAAATTGCCAAAGAAGGGGACCATGATATTAAGGGTGTGACATACGTGGTGAATGAGAAGAATGTCATAGCTAGAAGAACTCACCTTTACCTGGACATGTGTCCATACATGTGTCTGGGAGTGAACGCATTTCCTCTGAATTCTTGCTTCTTTAGTTATCATATCAGGACAGCAAAGCCTGCCTCGCTTTGACCACTGAGTGTCATCAGCACTCTATACAAACCACTCAAGTCTCCAACTCCCAGTCATGGCAGCCATGGACAATCAACGGCCCAGAGAGCCTTGGCGTGGCTGGATGGTGGTTCTCCCCGTGGCGACATGCTGTCAGCGAGGATGGCTATCTGCTGAGCTGTCTTCCAGAGTGAGCTGTTAGTGGCACCCATGGGCATCCGACATGCCACTTCTCAGGGTTGTAAAAGCTCACTGAAAGACACCACAACCGAGGAGGCAAAACCAGAACTGTTCCTTCAGCCCCATCACACTCACCTGTCTTAGAGCCGGTGTGGCCAGCACTTCCCGAGGCAAGCATTGCCTCAGCCTCCTGTGCTAATTACCATTGGAGACCCTGATGGGAGGCCTGGCTTGCAGAAAGATTGATTGTCATTGTAAATATTATAAAGGATTACTGAGAAAACACTTCTGTTCAGCCCCTCCACCCCCGGCAGAGACTTCCCTGGACACAGTAAGGTTAAAATAAATTCACGCAAAAATAGAAATCTAAAATTAAATATTTAATTAGAACTCTGATTTGCTTTAAAGATAGGTGGCATTACACAGGTTATGTTACACTCTCTTTATAATTTTTCTTTTGACAAAAAAGATACTGTTCATTTTAACAGGCCGCTTTAATATTAATACATGTCGAACAGGATTGGAACTGAAAATCGGCTAGAGAGGGTGATTTTACATTGTCGGGAAAATTACAGTTTTGCATTGTAAAAACATTTATTTTTTAACAATTTACCTACATGAATCAAAAAATTACAGCATATTTAATAATTTTACAAATTCTTCATAAAAAATATATCTCTGTACAAAAAGGTCTTCCGCACCTACGTTGTGACAGCAGCGTGTGGAGGGGACAGGAGGGCAGGGTAGCGACGATGGATGGATGGTTTTCCTGATCATAATGCCAGCTTTATTTCCCCCCTTTTTTATAATAGCTTTTGTTGTTCTTCTTGTTGTTGTTGTTTACAAAATATTTTACAGAAGAAAAAAATTATTGCAGCTAGCCTGAAGGCAAGATGGGCAAAGACAAGCAACAGTTGAACAGCTTCGAAGCATATAACCTGTCCCACATAGTGCGTCCCCTCACTGTGCTCTGGGCGCCTCAGGAAAAGGCTCTAAGACCTCACTGAGGAAGGTATTCTTGACTGCCCTGCTGGGTCTTCAATGCCTCTGAGACTGGTGAAACACCACACACACACACACACACACACACACACACACACACTCTCTCTCTAGGAAGGACTGGGCTAGGCTCTCACCTGAGAGTGCCCCTCGGTGTTGGTGTGTTGGTCTGAAATACCTTGATGCAGTCTGGTAGCTGGAAGTCAGTTTGCACACAAAGGAAAGCGACACAGGTCTGATCACGTGGCTCCTTGCACGTATGGATGCCCTGTCTGAGTTGTCTTCTTCGTGTAACTGGCCGGCGAAGAGGCCAAGGGTGTGGGGAGAGAGACGTTAGTTTAGACTCCAAAATCAGCATTTTGCACCTAGTCAGAGTGACTCAAACTTAGATATATACAATATATATTTATATATATATATACGTGTGTGTGTATTTCTATATACATCTAATATATATATATATATATAGTGACCCTGTTCTCCCTTGCGCACTACATACAGTCCTTGGACCTGCTGACATTTTCTGTTTTGTTTTGGCTCAATGTGTGTTTAGGAGCACATTCTTGATGACATCATCTGAATTTCCCAGGGATCTAATGAACCATTGTGTACCTAGAAGAACCTCAAGGATGTCAGTTGGGCCAGAGGAACCTGTGCCAGTACCCCTTCCTAGGACATGGACTCCTCCAACATGGAACCCAGTGGACTGAGTATTACCAGAAGAGGTCAGGAGTCTGACCTATAACAGACAGCCCTTGGAAGAAGAGCAGGCAGGAGGTAACCCAGTGGGGCCTCTGGAATACTCAGAATCCAGAACCTTGAAAGCAGCGATATATATGATATATATGATATCCTAGTGAGCTCCTTTGCCCACAGGTCCTCTGGGAAGTCCTGCATTTACTCGTCACGCAGATAGACAGATACATCCGTCTTAAAGCTAGGCATGAATGTAGTCACCACTGCAAACAGAATGTCCGCATGGCATCTGGACCCACCTGCCAGTGCAAATCTGGGATGTGCAAAGGGGAAGTTTTTACCGTGTTGGCTGTGCATGAAACATCAAATAATAAAATAAGCATCATCTTTCCAAAAATACTTTTATCAAACAAATATAAATAAAAATAAACATGATCTTCTCTTTGAATTTCTTACAGACATTTCTCTGGCCCTGTCTTCTCTCCAGGCTGTTTATTTTATCCTGTGGGCCGTGCCACCTGGCTTATTTATACCATAATGGATAGTCTTTTGTTGGCCATGCCACCGGGCTTACTTATGCCATAATGGATAGTCTACCAATAAGGAACTTTAGGTTTGGAAATCATTGCAATAATTTTTTTTTTCAAGAAGGCAAGTAATCTATACAACAGTCACCACAAGGGTGTGCGAGCCACGCCTGCCCTTCCGATCCTGATTGCAACTTGGATTCCCTTCTGATTTCCTCTGAGCTTGGGTGTGGCTGTGAGATAGACTTTCAGGGCAGCTGCGCAGGTGATGTTACAGAACAGAGACAGCAAGCAACCCGGAAGGAAAGACTGCACTGTGAACTGAGACCCGGGGGTTCACAAGCTACCTAAAATAAATTACTAGTCACATCGATACATGGAAAACAGACATTGTTGGAGACCTCTGTTGCCAATCAGTGTGGCACAAACAAGAGTTGTGTGCACGTGAAGGAGAGAAAACAAAGGAAAGGAAAGGCTTCGTTTCAACCACCGGTGGTTGGCAATGAATTTGACACATAAACGTGGCTAACAGAAATGATAATAAAATAACTTCTTCACAGTACAGTCTCCTTTTCAAACTGCCCTGTCTGGGGCTATTTCCCCTTCAACCCAGCTTAACTGATGGTGGCATCTTCTGCTTGACAATACAACATGAGAAAATGCTTATGTACAATGTAGAGCGTATATAAACCCTGTGTAAATAGTCTATTTAAAAACCAGACTCAGTCATTCTTAACACCCTAGTGCAAAATGTTGAGATTCAAAAATTCTGGGATGGAACGGCTTGACTTGTGAGACCTGCAAACATCCCTAGTGATTGATGGATGCCCAGGGAAGCCTGAAGGTCCTCCGAGCTTGTCGTGTCTCAGGCAGGGCAGAGGGAAGCAAGCGTGTGCGGGTGCACTTCCCAGAAGGCGTTTTCTCCAGGAAGGTGTTTCTTTTGTAGAGAACTCTTGTCCAGTGAGGAGGGATAAAAGGAAAAGAAAAACACAAAACACGTATCGAGTCGCTACCATTTTGTCGCCGCACCTGAAGGATGTATCCGTGTGCTTAGAAGACTCCATTCAAAGGCATCCTGGCCACACAGAGACACAGAAGTCAGAGGCATGAAGGACCACCTGTCTCTACGACTCCGCAGTCTTCTTTGCCCTCGCCGGTGTTGGCTTCTTGATTTCCGGCGGATGCAGCAAGGTTTTGATAATCCGCTTTCCCGATGACAATGTGTTTGCAAGTTTAGCCTCAGAAGACTTGGTCATGACTGAGAAGAGATTCCCACTGTGTTATGCCAGCAGATGATGGCCAAGGTTGCTGCAGCAAGGCAAGAGTAGAAGGGAGGGTGGTATATGGCACCAAAGGATTTTACTGCTTGTCCATCAGAGGTATGGCTATGAATCGGTCCTAGGGGGCACTGAGGGCTATACCACTGTACACACTGTGTTCAGAGTCGTGTCAAACCTCACAGCCTTGGCCTCTGTGGGTTTTAAGTTTGTATCATACATGGGGTTTTCAAATGAAGCTTGTCCATTACTGTTCTCATGGCCGGCGTAGCCATTATATTGAACTTTTGGTCTTGTTCTACAGAGAAAAGAGAGCACACAGTCAGATCAGACCCTTCCCTGCAACGACACAGGCCCGTTTCCCAGCCTCCTCTCAGCCTTTGCGCTTCCTCGTCAGGAAGTTTTTCTGTCAGGTTCTGAGGCGGCGGGCAGAGCAGCTACTTCAACACTGTTGGTTCTTTAAAAATTGGTGGTTGACGTTCTGTGGGCTTGGGCAGTTCTGTGGGCCCAAGGGCAGTAGGACCAGGATTTATCCCTAGTGCAGGAGCTGGTATCTTACTCAGCCTTGATGAAGGGAAGAGCACGGGGTAGGGGGCCTTTGTTCTGCCTCAGCTTAATGTACCAGATTTTGTTGACTCTCCAGGGGAGGCCTTACCCTCTCTGAGATGTGGATGCGTGGGGGGGGGGGGAGGGACACGCTTGGGTGCACGGAAGGTGGGGGAGGGAGCCGGAGCAGGGGAGGGAAGGAGAACAAAAAACAAAAAGCTTTTAAATATAAAAGTTAAAGAAATGATCCCAGGTGGCAGTGGTCCACACCTTTAATCCTCAGGAGGCAGAATCAGGCGGATCTCTGTGAGTTTGAGGCCAGTCTGCTCTACAAGAGCTGGTTCTAGGACAGGCTTCAAAGCCACAGAGAAACCCTGTCTTGAAAAACCAAAAATAAGTAAGTAAGTAAATTAAATAAATAAAGTGATGGTTGGGGTTATGAATAGGACATAAAATTAGTAATAATTTTCAAAAGTAAAAGAAAAAACCCTCTTTATGTGCTGGATAGAGGTTTGGAGAACCTTCCAAGGTAACAGCGGAAAGCCCTCTCAGCCCAGTAAAGCTCTGCTTCATTGTGAGATTAATGCTCACTTTAGTGGGGAGGGGCGGTCACCCAAAACCATTTCAATTTCAAAGCAGTTCATCTCCAGCCTTAGCAGCATTCACTGAATGTTGCTCACTTTTACAATAGAAGTTGTGTTTCTCTTGTGGGTCAAGTGTAAACCAGCTTGGGGCTGGAGCGATAGCTTGGCACTTAAGAGCACTAGCTTTTGATGATCCAGTCATGGCAGCTCACAGTTGCCCTCTCCTGGCCTCCGTGAGTACTGCACACACACAGTGCACAATGCATGCAAACAGACAGAAAAACCACTCATATACAAAACAAAAGAAATAATTATCTTTGGAAGAGCCTGTTTGTTGAAATGAGACTCATGATTAAAATGTTTCTATATGTGTGGCTAAAGAAAACCCTTTCTTCACAAGCCATGTTTAAAAAGAGGGGTTTTAGAGTATAAAAAAAAATAATTAAAAAAACGAATTAAATGTGGCACTGGGCAGACGACCTTGTCAGTAAGGGTGTCTGCTCAGAGCATGGGGGTGGGGGTGGGGCTGAGTTCAAATCCTCACAGAAAAAGCCAGATGTCGTGGCACACATCTGTAATCCCTGCACCGGGGAACACAGAGACAGGTGGGTCCCTGGAGCTCTCAGGTTTGCAGTCATCCTAGCCAAACTAGTGAGCTGGTTCAGGGAGTGACTGTGTCTCCAAAAGAGAGATGGAGAGCTGTAGAAGAAAAGACCCAGTATGGACCCCTGGCCTACACACGCAGATGCATGTATGCATGTGTACTTGCAATGCATACCTACACACACCCACTGAAAATGTACATATAATACTCATATATCCCAGAACACACCATGTAAGAAAGAAAAGGGAAAAATAAAAATCTAAACACATCTGGTCATCTTCCCCCTCCCTTTATCTTGGAAGAAACCAGATAAAAACATATGTCATGTGGGAAAAAATGTCACGTTCATGCAAACAAACACACGGGTATCACAACCACCTGAGGGTGGAGAGAAAAGAAATTCATCTAAGGATGTACTCATTGATTAGCTCAGGTTTTCATCTGTTCATTAATAGAATGATAAATAGAACATGTGTGGTCTTCAGAAACCTGGTCTCGGTCAGCAGGATGTCTCTCTGTGGTTGCCCCAGGAGTTAGCAACACTAGCGACATTGAACTTGGAAAATGCTTGAGGAACGCTAGTCAGCAAACCCTTCTCATTCAGTGCTAATGAACAAAAGACCTGCCTGAAGTTTGTGATTCATCACTTGAGCCAGAGTGACCCTGTTCTCTCACTGTTAAAGGATTTACAGGGACAGGAGAAGAGATACCAGAACCCAGACCCAGTTCATTGAGAGGTGGCATCAGAACCATGAGCTCTGACTGAGAACCTCTTCCCAATACAGAAGGATGAGGGACAGGAACTCCAGCCTGCTGGGACTTTGGAGCACCTGAAAAGCAACGCCCAGCCATATCATTAAGGAATATCTCTATCTGCTGAAGCTGAGAGACAGGCACTATATGAGCATGGACTCAGGAGAGGCTCACCCAATGAAGGCCTGGGACACTGGCTTTCCACATACTTTCTTTAATTTTTTTTTTTGCATCTTGCTAATATGGCCGGGAAATAGATAACAGATCCTGTGGATTTGTTCATCACAGTGTCCTCTCTGTATCCCCAATGAGCCCGAGAGGAAAACCTGCTGACTTTCATATTCACCATGCAGCCCTTTCGTTTTATATGGATGGAGGTGGAGGGATCCGTCATTGTGACACCCAAGGCCCCACTCACTGGAGAAGGTGGCAGCTCACTTCCCTGTTAGCAGGTGTCAGTGTGGGAGCTGCTACCCTCATCCCTTCATGGAAGTACCTAACCACTGAGACTTGGTAGGAGGCTCTTGGATTTAAAGGAAATGATGTAGCGTTCTAAATCCACCTCATGCTTCCCCATCTAGGACTTCAGATATAATCAGGACTCATTAAGTCACAGACGAATACAGGTGATTGTTCAGTATTGTTGTTGGCAGGGACAATTGTTCCTGACCGGCAGAGCTGTTAGCCTCTCAGAGATAGGTTGAAGTCTAGGTCTTGGACACACAGGGACTTGTCCACCTGGTCTCAGGGCTGAAGAAGACCAGAGTCTGACCTTTGTAACAGCACAGACCCGTCCTTGTGGTGAGGACGCTAGGTGGGTGAAAAAGAATTGACAGGGATTATGAATTCCTGTTGTTTCTTTCAGCTCCAAAAGAAGAACATTTTAATTTCATCCTTTTAAAAATAAAACTGCTCCCTGCCATGGTACTGTGGGACATGGGGTGGCTGTGCCATCAGCAGAGAGATGAATTAGTGTACTGTTTTCTGCAAAATAAATGATAACAATGTGGTTTGTATATCTGTGGGGAACCAAGGAAGCCTTGCGTAAATGTGTATCTTTTCACATGGGCACAGCCGTTATCCAAGACCCAGTGACTCAGGCGCACGGAAGTGGCAATGCCTTCCCCGTGGGAGTGAAGCTTAGAGCGAAGGCAAAGTGTGTGCAAAAATTAGCAGCTTCCTCCTTCAAAAACTGCACCCTGCCACAGACCTCCTACCAAGAAGAGCTAGCCTCTCTCCATTGTGCTGGGTGGGATAAATGTGCTGAGCTTCTGACTGACTGCATGTTGGTGCTGCTCCAGGTAAGCAAGTGTGACCCACCTTCCCGGTGCATGGATCTCCACGTCTGATCTTTCCTCATTCCTTTATCACCTTAGTCAGGGTCCCAGGACCAAGCTGCGCAGAAAGCGGCTAACCTCTGGGGTTTCTTTCCCATGGTTGTGTTTTTAAAATAAGAATACTGACAGCCACAGGCAATGAGGACAGAGCTACAAACTACGGAGTCTTAGAATCTTGTGTCACTTAAGAATAAGGCAGTTGCACATTTAAAGACATTCAGTACATAACTTATTTAAAGATCCCCTCACTTCAATTTTGTTTGTATAACAAAGATTAAATGGAAACTTGTGCATTATATTAAAACATGTGACAAACTTAAGAAATCACCTTGTTTCTGGGGCTCATAATGGTGCTATTTTTATAAAATGCTACTACTAAAAAGCCAGTAGAGTTGTAGAGTGATTTGGCACACAACTTTTTCCAGAATTATATTATCCACACAGAGAAAATGCACACAAGGACTTTGAATTTTTCACAACCGGTGTTTGCTTGCTTATTTTGTCAGGGTCTCATGAAGCCCAGGCTAGCCTCAAACTCTCTATGTAATTGAAGGGAACGCTGAACTCCTGGTCTACCTGCCTTGACCTCCAGGATGCTGGGATTACAGGCATACAGTAGGAATAGGACCCTGAGTTTTGTACATCCCACACGAGTGCTCTGTCAGAAGAGTGCATCCCTAGACTGCCTAGAATGTTTCCTTTTCCTTTAAACTCCATGCATACATAGTAACTCCAAAGAAAAGAATCAATTCATTCAAATTTCTTCAAAACCCATAAATTCTGACATTTCCCATTAATAACGATTTTCAAGTTAATAGATGTCAATGTATCTTTTCAAGGGATGGAGCACAGGTAGCTAGCTATTCAGACATACTAAGAACTTTCGAATTTGCTGAAGCAAGAAAGCCATCAAAAATATATAAATCTTTGATTCATACAGTTGAAAGGGCCACAGAAACCATTTCTTTGCCTCTCCTGCTGGAAGGCTGCAACTCTCCCAAGGCTCTGAAATCCTTAGGACCGATGACCAGCAAGCATATGCTTATTTTCAGACCAGTCATTCACTCTTTTAAAGCTAGCTACTTAGACATGCCCTGCTGACAAAACAGATAAAAATCAAACAATGAAAAAAATGGATCAAAACAAAAATCATCCGCAGACACTCTGGAGTCTACACATTCATATCTACAGAAGCATGTCTGCATTCCGCGTCAACTTTTCGGCAACGTACAATACTATGTGCATGAGAATTCAAGCACACCGCTGTTCAAGCCGACACACCACACCAAGAACCCTTGCAGGGAACTCCCGTCTCTGCCGTACCTGTGTTTGTAGAGGTAAAATGCAAACCCTGATAAAATTAGAGCAAAGAAGGGAACGAGAATTGCAGCTGCCACGGAGCCGCTGCTGGTGCCCTGGTAATGATTTGAAGAATCTGCATCCGAGTTGGAAGGATCTAGAAGACAAAAAGAGTTGGAATTTGATGGTATTGGGTACTGCTTAGGCAAAAATAGGCGTCTATGATATATTTTAAAGGTGAACACAAGAATCAGAATTTCTGTCCCACGACAAAGCCACCCAGTGTTCTTCCCTGAAGATTGCTCATCACACTTGCTCTTCGTGGACTTTCCTGTTCTGAGCTAGCTATGCAAATGGAATCCTCTAGACTTTTAATTAGCCTCATGGCTCACAGGTCACCCCTGTCTTATCAAGCATTAGTACTTTACTACTTTTCTAATGTGGACTGATAATTCCTGCATCGATGTACACACCACACTTTTTCTTATTTTTTAGCTGATGGACTTTTGGAACGTTGCTTCTTGAGTGATGGATGATACAGATGATGCTAAAAGAATCTGGGACATGTGTGTGAGGACGTGTGCTCAGTTCTCTTGGCAGGTCAAGGACGGGTGCCGTTCTCTGTTTTACTCTGTGTCTAATTCCTACGAACTTCATCAGTCAAAACAGTTGAACGGCTTCACATTCTGCTGGCAAAATCTGAACTCCAATCTCTTTGCCTCTTTGACAAAACTTGTTTTGATTTTGTTTCCCAGCCGTAACGGGGCCTGCGAAGCAGTGTCCCCATGCAGTTTTGCTTTGCACTTCCCCTGTGACTGATCTTCTCTGATATTGTTCATCTCATTTGTCAGCTTGATGGGATCTATAACAACCTGACAGAGAAGCCTCTGGGTATGCCTATGGGGAATTATCCTGATCACATTAATAGAGGTGGTACGATCCACTCCCCATGGGTGGTGGTATCAGTCCATGTCTGGGATGCTGGACTGTATGAGTCAGAAAAGTGAACGGAGCATGTGTTCATTGCTCTCTGTTTCTGATTGTGTGACATGTGTGTAAACTCCCACTTGAGTGTAAACTCCCACTTTACTTCCTGCCATGATGGGCTATAACCTTGGCTGTGAGCCAGCATGAAGCCTTTCTCCCTTAACCTACTCCCGGCAGAATATTTCATCTCGGCAATGAGAGAAGATGTTAACAAAACGTCCAACATCTTTTGTGGGCTTGTTGTCTGTTTGTATAGGATCTGGGAAACTTATGCTCCCCAGCTCCTGTGTTGTTGGCTTGGTCATCGGCTTCTATGATACAGAGCCATGAGTCCTTTATGTCCTATAGATGCCCAGAAGTGCTCAAATTTATCATGTTCACATATTTTCTCTCATCCTGTGTGTACTGGGGACATCACTCATTTTTCCTATGGAAACCAATTCATACTTAGCATCGTGCGGATGTTCCCACAGTAAAATTGTCTTTCAGATTAACTTAATTTCAGTACCCATTCAAACATAATCACTTTTATTTGGTTTATCTATTGACTGAAAACAATTAGGAGGTTGTTATTTTCATCCATAAAAAATAAAAAAGGTTTTATCCAGCATTCTTAAATGAATGATGACCACTGGGGCATCACTAGAACACTGGCTTTTCTAATTAGCTGAAAAGGAGACTCACTTGGGATCCAAATTATTTTCTAAAGCAAATTGTTTCTTTCTTACAATAAGGTCACCATCCCAGGGGGATAAAGATTTCTTGTTAACACAAGCTGTTGTTTTGTTCTGTTGAAAAGAATGGGGGAAGATGAAGCAGACATGCTGGGAATCAATGGCGGCTTCTGCCCTTCACCGCAGAGGTGAACCTGACACGCCTGTTGTCTCTAGAGCAGCTCATTGGTGGCTGTGACCCTTGTCGGAGGGTGGGAAACAGAAGAAAAGGAGGACAAATGGGGGCTGGATTTGGCCTAGAGCAAGGGACAAACTTTAGCCCTGGCTAGTGTTAGTCGGAAGCATTTGTTCGGTTTCATTACATGCAGATAACACAATCCTTTTAGAAAGATTGCCTCAGCCACAGCTGACATGCATTTAAGTTCTGATTAGGAGACTGAATTCAGGATGGCAGAAAGGTAATATTTTATAATGGCTTGTCCTTACTGATTAGGTTTTGTTCGGTAACCTATCGATGGACGACCTCTTTCCTTCCCTGTCTTGGGTATCTGGGTGGCAGTCCTGCCAATGCGCCATCAGTGGCAGTCATCCCAGTTCGCGGTCTCATGCTGGCTTCCTGTGTCTAAGTCTGTAGGACCAACATCTGCACGGCAACATTCTCCCCCCCGCCACACACAAAAATCAATGTGCTGATGACAGCATACAAGCAAGTAAATCAGTTTATTCTGCCCAGGTTGAAATACAGTACTAATCTCATTTCACAAATGCTTCTGCTTCCTTGTTTGTGGGCGTGGATAATGACCTCCAGGAGAGGAGAACTCAGCACACAAAGCAAGTCCTGGTTGGAATCTCACCTAGTGAGTCATTCTAGAGTTGGCTAGGTAGGAAGGTAGGAGTGGATGGGGAAGAGTTGGGGAGAAGGGGTGAACGTTATCTATTATATGAAATTCTGAAGGAATTAATCAAAGCACTATTTATATGATGCAGCTGATACCCCAATTCTTCCCGATCACCTTTTTGGGTCACCTCTTTGCAGCTTCTTCTCAGAAGGGTCATTTAAAGGCCCAACTGATTGCTGCTTTAAACAAAGAAACAATGAACCAACAGTAGGTAAGTTTACCTTGTCTTTCCAGCTTGAATTTCCCAAAGTCTTTTCCATGTATGTCACCCTGAAAGGAGAATCCCCCTCTCTCAAGTCCTGAGGACACCTGGTATGCAGAAAGGAGGGCAAGGCATAAGAAAAAGGAGAGAAAATGTAGCTGTCACCCAAACCTAACTGTTACCACTGCGATTTAGACACCGCATGACCAGAGCATAATTTTCCCCCAACTAATTTTAGTGACATAGGGAAATGGAAAATCAGGATTGAGCTGAAGTAAAAGCAACAATGGGAAAATCAGGATTGAGCTGAAATAAAAGCAACAATGGGAAGGGTCATTGTCCTAGTTGGATCCCTACCAGCACTGGGCACGACCTTCCCTAATGAGGAACACTGTTTATCAGCGCACAACTCTCATTATATGATTTCACTGGGATGAACTCCAACAGCATCATGGGAGGCTGTGTAACTCTGTTAGATAGTGAACGGGAACATAACAAATGTCAAACTTGCAGAGAAAATTATGAAGTGGAACATGGCCACTTTGCTTTCTGGTACAGGAGGGTCTTCTGTCTATGTGTTACTTTCATTGGTTAAAAAAGAAATTGCCTTGGCCTTTTGATAGGACAGAAAATTAGGTGGGTGGAGTAGACAGAACAGGATGCTGGGAAGAAGGCAGACAGAGAGGGCCACCCACCATAAAGCTGCCAGGTCAGACATGCTGATTCTTTCCCGGTAAGTCACAGCCTTGTGGTGACATACAGATTATTAGAAATGGGTTGAATTAAGATGCGAGAGTTAGCCAATAAGAGGCTAGATATAATGGGCTAGGCAGTGTTTAAATAAATACAATTTGTGTGTGATTATTTTGGGGGGTTAAGCTAGTTGGGTGGTGGTAAGCAGCCATCCACTCCTTTTACTACAGCTTTCTATGTTTTCTGATCATGACTCTCTTGAAGCCTTCAGAGATTTTTTTTATTTTTTTTATTGAGCTCTACCTCTTTCTCTGCTCCCCTCCCTTCCTCTCTCCTCTCCCGCTTCAATCCTCCCCCAAGGTTCCCATGCCCCCAATTTACTCAGGAGATCTTGTGTTTTTTCCTACTTCCCATGTAGATTAGATCTATGTACATCTTTTTCTACTTTCTACTTCCCATGTAGATTATATCTATGTAAGTCTCTCTTAGTGTCCTCATTGTTGTCTAAGTTCTCTGGGATTGTGGTTTGTAGGCTGGTTTTCTTTGTTTTATGTTTAAAAACCACCTATGAGTGAGTACATGTGATAATTGTCTTTCTGTGTCTGGGTTACCTCACTCAAATAATGTTTTCTTGCTCCATCCATTTTCCTGCAAAATTCAAGCCACAGTTCTGACAGCAAAGCTGTGGTATTAAAGAGCATCACCTAGACTGAAGAACCGATTTGTCCTCTGCAGCAACAAATCCCTTAACTCTGGAGCAACTTATTTCTCATCTCAGAGAGTTGGTTGCTGCCAGCACCAAATGATGTGAACGGTGGCCATACTTCAGAGGTGCCTTCTGAGTTCCAGAGGGATGGGCAGTGTTTCCCTTGCCTAGAATTCCCAGTGCATCACGAACTCCTCTGCCCAGGCCTAAGTGTGGCGACTGTGTGAGACACTTCCTGAAAGCACTTACATAACCATCGAGTCCCCAGTTGTCATTTTCAAACTTGCTCACGAAAATATCTGCTGGGCCTTTGATATGAAAAGCTTTCAAAAGCAGGTGGGCCTCTTCCTTCTTGTAGACCCCTGAAAAGATGTTAGAGTCGTCAGTCCTGCCCTGCAGAAGTCAGAGTCTGTGACCTGATCATTCACTGACCCAACCAGGACCAGTTACAGTGGGGAAATCATACCACAGACAACAGAACATTTAAACATATGTTTTATCTTGAAGATTGAACCTCAGTATTTTTACCACTGTGGGACCGGAGAAATTACTTCTTTTTTTATATTATTTTATTGATTTTTATCGAGCTCTACATTTTTCTCTGCTCTCCTCCCAATCACTTTCTACCAAAGTTCTTGAATGACTCTTTCTCAAACAGATGTATCATTACACTATGCTCAACACTGCTATCCAATGAGAAAATTACTACGAACTCAAACCTGCTGATGGAAAGAGCCAGCGTCTTCATGTATCTTTTATTTGCTTCTGAAGACAGGGGTATGGAGAGAAAACAGACCACAACCTTAACTCAAAACACAGCTCATTTTAGAGATGGCTGGCCCAGTTCGTAGGAAAAGCATCATGGGGGTGAGGAGGTAAGAATAACACAAGAGGCAGGCAGAGGGACCAAGCAGCTGCACCTGTGAGCTACACCTGGCTAGGGATGACTGTGGTGCTGCCCAGAGACAGGATGGAAATCTGCCTTACACTGACAATTAGGGCCCCACCAAGGGAAGAATACACAAACCACAGACATTAAGCAAATAGTGTTGAACCTGTCATACATCCCACAGGCAGAGAGGACACAGGGCTAGGGGCCGTGCTATGCAAAGTTGCACAGGAAACATACTAACTCACTATCACTCCCTAGAGGAGCACATCCAAACATCCCAGAGGTGAGTTCCACAAGCAGACACCCCAGAGGGAGGGACCCACCGCTGCTGCCAACTGACAGGAGCCACCTGCATCTCACTCTGAGCAGCACCTTCCCTACTGCAGGCAACGCTCTGATCTTTTTTTCTTTTCATGAATTTAACCTCCAAATTTTTGAATTTGGACCCAAGTTCTACACGATGAAAGGAGAGATAACAAATATATCTTCATTTTTCAGATTACAAAAAAAAGCACAAAGAATGAAAAATGTTACATATCCAGCAAGCCGCTCTGCAGATATCACTTCCTTCCATCCTCTGGCCGGTCCCATACTGTGGGGCACCATACTGTGGGAAGCCTGAATGCTCCTGCACCTCCCAGGTCCAAACCACTGAATTCCCAATTGTCTGTGGAGTCAGAGGGCTTAAATACCATTGGATCTTATTCTCTCTCTCTATCTCCCTCTCTCTCTCTCCCCCATCTCCCTCTCTCTCTATCTCCCTTTCTCTCTCTCTCTCTCTCTTTCTCTCTCTCTCCCCCCCCCCCGTGTGTGTGTGTGTGTGTGTGTGTGTGTGTGTGTGTACAAATGAGCTCACCCATCCACGCATAAAGACAAGCTAGAGGTTGATGTTGAATATCTGTTGAATACCTTCCTCTATTGTTCTCCAATTTAGTTCTGAGACAGAGTCTTTCATTGATTGAACCTGGAACCCAGCGCTTGACTAGTATGAATGCTAGCAAGCACCTGGGATGTTCTTCCCTGTGACTTCCAGTGCTGGGGTTACAGATGTATACCAGCACACAGAGGTTTTGAAGATGTGCCGAGGACCTGAAGTCAGGTACCTATGCTGGGTTGTGAAGGTTTACCTACTGAGACAGCTCCCAGCTTGTATTAGAGAATTTATTTGAAGAAAAAAATACCAAGTTCCCAATTCTATGAAGAGGAATGTCCAATCAGAGTGAGACTAAGGAATTTAAATATTTAGAAGTTCCACACGGGCTGGGTGTAGTGGTGTACTACCAGAACCGGGAAGGCAGAGGCCTGGTCTAGAGAGTGAGCTCTCAGTCAGTCAGGGATATATAGAAAGATCTCATCACACAAACAAAAATAGCTCTTTAGTTTCTTTTTTGTGTGATGGATTTCCATAACTCAATCTAAATCATTTACTTACAAAGACTGGTTGGACATTTCTCCTCACAGTACTGAGTCATTCAAGGCAAGCTTAAGTCTTAAGGAGTCATTCAGGGATAATAATATATCCCTAAAAGAGGGGGAAGTAATATAAAACAACCCTACATGTCAAAGGTGATGACTTACACCCATACTTCTGGCACAGGGGAACACGGGCAAGAAGATCCCCACAAGTCTGAATTTCTAGGCTATCCATGGCAACGCATCAGAGCATACTTTACAAAAAAGCATCCGTAGATGTACATATGATGGTGCCGTCCTTTCTGAGTACCAATCTGAGCTGAGGTTAGATGGCTTAGTGCACAGCTGGACTCTGCCAGCTACTCGCCGGAACACTTGGGAAAGAGGTTGGATTTCCCTTAGACTGAATATATGACCGAATCTCTCTTTACTTCTCTCTCTGAAAAGGTCTATTGCAAAGTTCTTACACCATAGCATCCATAAAAAGTGGAAAGGATGCTGCATGGGAAGTGCTTGAAGCATATCCGACATATGTGTTTATGAACCACAGCTTTCTGTGTTACTCAGGCCTTTTATCAACCTGTGATGAGACTCATAAGGAACATGCGTGTCAAGAAACAAGACACCCATACGACTTAATCCAGAGACATGGAGTTCTGGATAGAAATAGGGGGGTTCTTAATTTAGTATGTCGTGTACGCAATTAAAAAAAAGTCCCATTTCTGTGTCAGCTCCACAAACCTTGGAAAGAAAAACTAGCGCAAGCAGGCCACAGTTGCTGAGGACTCTAATAGCATTTGGTGTAGGCAGAGCCAGCACCATTTCTAATGACATTAGAAGCTGTACTGCCAGGCCCTCTCCAAGGAGACACCGTGGCCCATACCTGTCAGCTCCAGCTGCACTTGTGAGGCTGCGGAGAAGGTCGCATTCACCTTGCTGCTGGTTGCGTTGAACCAGTCCACAGTGAGAGTTGCGGGCTGCCTTTTTCCTAAATATTCGTAATATCCTTTCCATACCGAATTGATGAAAAACACATCAGAAGGAACTGTTGATAGAAGTGTGGACAGAGCAGAATTAAGACAGGCATTGGCGTGGAATCTGAACATTTTTAAAACACAGGAAGGCCTAAGACTGCCCAGTTAGGAAGCACTGTGAAGAACAGCGTAAAGCCAAGGGTGACCTTGAGAACTGTGTCCCAAGTGTGTGCCAAACAGCAAAGGAACAGAGACACCAAGGCTGTGGCTCTCACTGCTTCTTGAGAAGTTATTTATTAAGAACGGCTGTGCTGGATTTACTAGACATGCCAGGTACAGAGGGTTCAGTGAACTGATTGTGTTAGCTTTAGCCAGTAGGAAATGTGCTCTACTGACCCCGACTGCTACTGCTAAACCTCCGTCTTCCAGATTTATTCTCTGACAGCCATGGAAAATCTGGAGGAAACGACACTAACAGTCTGTCTGGGCCCCACTCCCAACAAATCGGCACTTTCCAGTCCTTGATGGCTCCTGCCTTGAGAAGTCAAGAGGCATACCCCCAGCTAGTATTCTATGCTAATTTCTATGGGGAAAAAATAGTCTAGTGTTAATGTGAAAGGCAGACAGGGCAATCTCATCTGTCACTTTTATATATGTTGCTTAAATATGGACATAAAAGAGACAGGGAGTCTTTGTAACGTAAAATTCCTCTGTGACAAGAATTTGCATAAAGGTAATTGGGTTATTCCTTTAGTTTTCAGTGTTTATTACAGGTATCAAGCTTGTCTTTTATGTCTCCCTGGCAATAGTCATATATAAATTCCTGTTCTCCTGACCATATCAATATAAACAGACAGAACGACACATTGTAAATACCCACCAACATTAGCACCGTGAGTCCCAGTGATTTCCACCTGAAAACATGCCTTTATCATTTAATTAGTCAAAATCGGCTGAGGATAGCATGGGCCTCAACAATGTTGGCATTGTTGGGAGAAATACTTAGCTCTCTGTAAATGTATAGCCCTTAGCAAACCTAATGATGTGATGGATGATGACATCACAGGCATGCAACCCCTACATCCATACTTCCCTTCCACTCCAACCGACCACCTTCCCATCTCCCTAGACCAGCCAAGCCTACAAAAACCAGACTAGCAAAGTAATCATTATGGAAAAATCCAGTCTGATAGCCGCCTATGGGTTGGCTATGCCCAAATTACTAATAAAGATAAGAATGGATTAAAGTTAAATTAGTAAAAAGCTGGTGTGTCAACCAAGTATTGAAGATATTTATAAATAACCAACATTGAAGATTTCTAATTATAAACAGACGTAACAGAGACTTTCATTTTAAGAAACCCACAAAGTACCTTACTTTACGTTACAACAGCCCCTAGTGTGACCATTTACCCATTAGAATTTACATGGTCTGCTGAAGATGTTGTTTGTATATGGTCCAACTACTGCCCTGAGCCACCACTGTGGGTCCATTGCTATAACAGGCCAGCCGGGCTGTGTAGAATTAGGGGGAACCTACAGCTTAGATACTATCTCAATCTCTAAGCTGAGGTGTGATCATCGGTCAGGGAGGAGATGCTTTTAGCTGGGGGTCCTTTCCACTTTACTCTCTTACTTAGAGTCACGGGCAAGAGCAAGGCAAGGATTAGATTTATAATATACCATCCTGACCAACACCATTTTCATTAGCATTTCCCTTTAGAGGAAATGACATACTGATGCTAATTTGTGTGCCCACAAAGGCGTTTATAGCTATTCCAACATCTGGAACAACACAAAGTTGGCAAGCAAAAGTGAGGATGAAAATCTACAATAACAGAAGCATATTCTGCTTAGTTCCCCAGGGTAGATGCTGCCTGGCAAAGTGTTGACTTTGTCATCGATTTATAAGTTGTATTTAAATAAGATCACTCAAAAACTCAAAGCACATTTTTCCTCCTCATGTATAGACCGGGAAAAGTCCCCTGATCCCACTGGTACTTCCTTTCTCATCAGAGAATTAAAGAGTAGGCAGAATTCGAACTATCAGCATTGCAAACAACCTTCCAGGTGGATTCTCGAATACCGTTTTATATCTGAGAAACTAGGGCTAAAAGCTGAGTAAAAAAAAAAAAAAATACTTGGCAAGTCGTCTTGTATTTTTACAAAGCTTTACTATTTTTGGTTAAAAGCAAAGTCAATCATGGCTTAAAACAAAACTGGTGGCTACGTTTTGTTCATTCAGTGCACGTTTGTTTCCCACATAGATCCACTATGCAGATGGTTTCCAGCTGGGGCACCTTTTCCCCAGGGAACAGCGTGGCATCTATTCGATTCTCCACATGACACATTATCAAGGGGCCATATCTGATGGCGGGCTGAAACCTTCATTCCAGAAGACAGAGGATGCCTGAGCTATGGAGATACTGGAAAAATAGGACTCCGCATTGGAACCGCTCAGATGGTAACTTTTGAAGTTGTCAACCGCCTCGCGCGTGCTATTTCCCTCGAGGAAGGGGACTGCAACCCTATTTATAAGGCTCTCCATCATACCACATGTGGGGCCAAAGTGCCCAGTGTGTCTTCCAATGAAGTCCTGGGACCACACCATGTATGATGACATTACGTGGTGACATTCCACTAACGAGCCACTCGGGTGGAAGAAATAGAGATGTGTGCAGGCGTGGTGCTTAATGGGGGACCGACAGATTCAGAAATGTAAATGCTAAAAATCGTCTCACTGTGCAGGGCTGAGAACAAATCAGTTTGGTTGAAAGCTAGAGCTCTTCTGGAATACGAACCTGGAGTTTTAGTAACTGTTTCATTAACTTCTCTCACTCCTTTACCTACAAGTAAAAAGACAAATTATCATTTTCAAAAACATTTATTTTTTGGAATCAGGTTGAAAAAGAAATTGTCAATTTGAAGCGATTCTCCTTCCTCTGGATCTATAAAAAGGTACAAAATATAAATATTGTATGCGCAAACACTTTCGACCCGGGTATTCGCAGTAGATCCTCCTTGTGCGTGTGGAAATACTGAGCTCAGTGGTGAGGCCCGTTTCTGTCCATCTAGCTTGGAGGTGGGCCCTAAAGGTGCTACAATAGAGAGCCTTGCAAATGAGGGTGGCCGAGGGTGAGCTCCTGACAGTCTGAGTGGACACTGCTGCCACCAGCAGGAATGATCCCAAGAGAGGAAAATGTCACAGTCCCTCATTATCCAATCCCCCTACATCTGTGGACTTATAGGACAATGTTGCAGAATGTCAGCTTCCTTACCCCATACACCGTGGAGTTTGGTCAAAGCGAGATTTCTAAGGGCTCAGCTCTTTTCCTAAGATGCAAACTATTTTATTACTCTTTTTTCTCTTCTACTTATGAAAAGAAATGAGACTCTGACTTGAAAACTGTGAGCATGTGGGCTCCAGGGAATTCAGGCTGAAGTTGGGGTGCCTTGGTACTCTGAGGTATCTGCACCTATTGTCCAGTGACTGTCACATAGGGTGCCCCAGATCAGATGCCAGTGGCCTTTCTCATCAGATCCGACTCAGACCTGGTCCTCCCCTCAGTAAACACATGCGTGGCGTGTAAGCCATTAAAGGCACTCTTTCCATGCTGATTGAAAGTTTGCAGTAGAACCGATATCAGTAAAAGAAAAATTGCCGCTTCTCCACCCAATGGCGTGTGATCCTAAAAACAGCACCACTTATTTTATATATGCTCAGATTGCAGGTGTCACTTATTGGCTCTTTTCATTGTAAAGATATGCCATTCTCTGACGTCATAGTGCAAATGGTTCTTTGAACTCAGAATGCTTCCTTTCAGCCAAACAGCTGTCCTCTGTGGTCTAAATTTCAGTTAATAATGAAGTCTACACATCCATTCCGTCTTGCTCCTGGTGTTAGACACTTACTCTGCACACATCCAAGCACACAGAGCCCAGGCATTGTCTGTGGGGCACTGATGCTCCATCACAATGTCACATGAGGGTCCCCTGACCTGCACACTAGCCTGACCACAGGGGCAGCGCTTCCTGGCTTTTTAGAAGTACGTTTGCACACCTCAGCCAGGGACTTACTTTTACAGACCGGTGATTTCCCTGTCCATTTCATATCGGCCTTGCACGTCCTGTGTTCAGATCCACCAGCAAGGAAAAATCCCGGATGGCAGGTGTAGACTAAAGTGTAGCCAAAAGCTGGAAGATCGATGGCTCTCACATCTGCGTGGGCTGGGGTTTCTGGCTGCCGGCAGGCATGGGCTGAAAAGGCATTTACTCCGTTAAAAAACTTTGGGGCTGTCTGTTCATTGTTAAACTGTTACATTACATGGGCCCATAGGAACTAACAGAGGAAGATTCTACAAAGGGTTATCTACATAGGGATTGTATACCTGAGAAATGTGTGTGTGTGTATACACACAAGCATACATACACACACACATATATATGCATACATAGATACACAAACACATGTAAGAATAATTATGTATATAAATTTAGAGGAGAGATCCTAGCTTCATTAAAAACGGAATACTCTGGTATAATATAAGAGAAATAATATGTTAAAAATCCTTAGTGTGGGGTTGGAGCGATGGCTTGCTGTTTAGGAGCCCTTCTTGTTGAGTTTGGCTCCTGGTACCCATGTCAGGTGGCTCACACCCTCCTAGTACATCAGTTCCAGGGGTCCTTCTGGCCTCTGTGCACACTGGCATACATGTAGGCAGGCACAAATAAAAAATGAAAGTAAATCTTTAAAAATCAATAATAACCACTCCAATAAGCTAATGTATCTGGACCAGTACATGCTCAGACATATACCTGGATTCTCGTCAGGTGTCATCAAATATATTTATTGCTTAACTAAATGGGTGTTAAATTTTAATGTGTTTTAGAAATTTAGTCATAATTATAAGCTATATAAGTCACAATTATAAGTTCTTACTTCTTCTAAAAATGTAATTTAGGAACAAATAAAGTTGGAATACTCATGTCCTACCATAAGTAACCTCATTTTATAAAACCCACACATGTCTGTAAGTAAAGGACTTGCAAGATGGTTACAAAGCAAACCTCTAATTTTATAGTTGTGAATTCAGTTGCTTTAAGTACTGTCAGTAGCTCATATTTGGGCACATTTTCCATCTTTATTCCTGTATTATAACACGCTTCATAACACACACACACACACACATCTGAGTGTGCGGTGCACGACTGCACACTTGTATATCTAGCTTCTCCACATGGTTGAGTAGTGAGGTAGATGTGTCAGCTTTGAAACAAGTGCGCACCTGATCATCCTGACCAGTAAATCTCCAGTAAATTCCACCTTACCCGCCATTACAGTAACTTTGCACAGCCTTCAGCTAATGCTTTTATGCTCGGCATCACAAGGCAGGGGGTTGCCTAAGAGAAGTGGTGGGTGACGTGAATCGTTCGGTCCACATCCCACAGCACTTTCTCATTCTCGTGACCGAATCACAAAGCAAAAATTCAATCCATCCATCACTGCTGCGGTGATCCATCACGTCCAAGGGTCTATAGCCACAGCGCCACACTGAGCGCATATACTGAGTCCCTGGCTCATTCCCTGATCCAGAAAATGGCGTGCAGACACACGGAAGGACATCCTGCACTCAGGGATCTTCTGCCAAGCAGGGCTGACGTGGAAGTCACTCTGTGTCTTGGGTTTCTGGCGTTTGCCTCACATCTCCTGGGAACCTAGTTTCTGTCACCTACTACCTCATCCTGCCTCCCCAAGACTTTCTGACGCGGCAGAGCTTGGGGTTAAAGCCCCTCATTACAACCAAGTCCTTAGCCTGGTTGGTTTGACTGGTCGAGGAACCTTAGGAGCATTTTGAGAAATGCACAAAATGAGAATTAGGGAATGAAAAATAAATAAACCCATTGCTCTTCACAGGTTCTCAGGAAACTGTGAGCTCTTTTGGAGACACTTAGCAATGCCCTTTGTAGCCGCAGAGGGAGAATCCGGACTTACGTATGCATTCTGTCTGGATCCCACTCCATGTGAGGTTTGCAAGGCAGGTCCGTGTGGTGGAGCCTTGGATGTGGTAGCCCTTCCTGCATCTGAAGAACACGGTGCTTCCAACCTGAGGAGAGAATCAACAGGGCTGCAGACGAAGGCCAGCACCCCAGAACCAAGGGAGGTGTACCAGGGACCGATGGTGCTGCACCTCTGGAGGGACCAGCACACCACTTCTGCATGCATGGCAGAACATCACACTCAAAACAGACAACTTGCTGAGTCCTGGTGGTGGTGGCGGCGGGGTGTTAAAGAAGAGGGAACTAGATCTGACAATCAACGTGCTTGTTTATGTGGGTCAACAGAGTCTGCTTTAGCATAGTAACAAATGCCTGTCATTCAGGAGGCTGAGATTTGAGGATTGCAAGTTCAAGGCCAGCCTGGACTACATAGTGAGTTCCAGGTTAGCATGGGCTGTAAATTGGAACCTTGTCTCAAACAAATGCAGACGTCTGCATTTCAGAAGTCCCCCTCTTCCATTTACACCTATTGGTTTATTTTCCCTCCTCTTGCTCCCTATATCTGAAACCCCACAGACAGCTCCTCAGGGGGACTGCTTCCTTTGAAGGCTCTGGATGCTGGCCACCTGCTGTGCTCTCCTGGGACCCATCACACCTCAGTGTGTCAAGATCTGTGAACCATGTCGGTTACCTGAACATCTTTCCCATATGACACCTTCACTTGCGCCTCATCTCTCTGTCTCCCTCCACCCAGGAGCCCTGCTGTTCTCAGGCCTTGCCCTGAGCCAGAGTCAGTGCTATAGCTCCCTCCATATTCGTTCTCCTGTTCCCACCTAACCAGTGGCGATTTCTAGAAAGCCAGATTTCTTTTAGACAATGACCTATGGTTGTGCTTTGGGTACATCCAGCCTGCATCATTCCCACACTTGAAACATAACCACAGGCAAGGTAGAGGAAAGAAATGGCTATCACGAGAGAGCTGTCTGCTGAGGGGCAGCTCTGCTGGGGGCTCGCCGTATCCACGGCATTCCTTTTGCACCAAGCAAGAGTCCAAAGAATTCAAAAATCCGTCTTCACACAGCTCTGGGGTTTTAAACTGTTCTTTGTCTTCTCGTGAGTACTAGACTACACTATTCCTTGCTCCACCTCCACCTCCACTGGGGGATTTTGGAAAAACTATAATTAAAAACATGAGAACCCAGCTAACACGTTGGATGAGAGACGTGCTGGGGGGGGTCATGTGATCAAGTAGCAGCGAGGATTTATATATAATCCATGAGAAAGAATTCGCCTAAAGATCTAATCAGGAACTGGTACCAATTGGAGAGAAATAACAACCTGCTCCCTTTCCGGCAGGGATGGTTCTTATCACATATGACCCCTCAGGCTTCCTGGGACACACTGATGGGATGCACCAATAGGAAGAGGAAGAGAGCTCTGCCATTTCCTGTTCAGGGAAGCAGCTTTAGTCTGTTATGCCAACCCACGGGACGAGACTGTGTACCTGACCTGTCCCGTGACTCTATGGGACAGGGCTGACCAGACAGCTGACAAGGAGCTAATGCTCAACTTCTGCAATTAGCCTAATGCAGATGGAGCATTCCAGAACTTAAGAGGCTCCTTCCTGGAGGTGTTTCAACACATAGCTCAAGAAAAAAATATATCTGGTTCTAATGAAGAAGCAAACTCTGAGGCTGGCTACATCTCCCAGTTCCAGCCTCAGCTTTAAAACGCCATGTCTGTGTCTTAAACAATAATGAGTCACGTTGTTGGGAGCTGTCTCTTGTTAATTCCCTTTGAAGGGGTGAGGCATTTCTCCATCTTGTTCAGCTTCTTGGGGAAGGTGGTTACTTTACCATCTCTCTGACTCTATGCTGTGCCCGGGTAGGCTAAGAAGTTCTGAAATCCGTGGTGACCAATAGTAATCATTTTCCAAGGTGAGCCAATGAGAGCAACACCCATTTATTTTCCAAATGACCAGAAATTTGGAACTGAACATTTACCTGTCAGAAGGCATTTAACTGAAGCCTGAGGCCATGCCTGGACCATAATACACAATGCGTTGAATTCAACCCATCTACTGTGAGAATTATTCTGGGAGACTCCAAAGGGATGTGACAGAATAGCAAGGGAAGATGGATAGAGCCAGTAAAAATAGAAACACTCCAGTGCTCCTGAGAGATAGGATGAAGTGGCTGAGGGAAAAGACTTTTACTCTAGACTGGTGGGGCTATTAACTTGAAAAGAGCAAACACATCTAACTCTGGGTGTCTGAGTCATGTCACAGACAGCCAGGTGTCTGTCACTTGGGAGAAATCACACGAAGGATAGCCGGTGCTTGCCATATCAAAGGCATCATCTTCTGTTTGAAGTATTTCTCCATTAATCGTAGCAATGATGTAGAGCATATTAAAGGCAAAAGAACATTTCAAAGCGATGCTCATGTGCCAACAATCGAAGCTACTTTACAAGATCATCAGGAGAACGGATATCATGGCGAAGCTTGATATGGAACACATGTTGTATTCTGGTTTTGCTTTTCTTTCTGAAAATGTGTATCACTTTCTAGTGGCATTTTTATTTTAATGTCTCCGTACATTCTGACTTGGTAATTGTCCTTTATGTCACTAAACCAAAAGTAGAGAGTCATGTGTGCCTCTCAATGAAAATTAATATAGCTGTTGGCACAGTGCTAATGGATTGGTGAATTGGCTTCTGCTTAGAAGTCCTGGTTGAAAGAATCTTCTGTGCAAAAATGTAATACGCATATGCTAAGGAATACAGCAATGTACACATGTGATTGCTATCAACTAGGTGTCACGCCTCTAGGGCACAGAAAATGGAAGGGAAGTACCTCATATCCTTTAGAGCTATTCTGGATTCCAAAGTGGGGAGTGCCAGGGTCTGGGCAAGCGGTGTGGGCTGGATCTGCAATTCACAATTAAAAATAAATTGTAACACCTTTATTGAAAGAGCTTGCAAAATTAGACAATGCTTTCAAAATGCATATGATATTTTATATGACCTGTTAAAGAAAGTGGCTGCCTCCATTTCCTTGGATATCTTTGATTCTTTATCAGTTTTAAAGTAGATTTGCATATTCAAACCTAATCTGCGCCTTCACTTCTAATCTGCATATTTGCATTTGTTTGTGAATAGGTTGTTCTTCCTCACTCTCTGGCTAGGTCCCTCTGCTGATAGAAACTTGTTGCTGAATATTAAGATCTATCCAATCATTTTCTACTCTGATCTGGTTTGAACAGATTCGCTATTGCAGTTGCTCATCCATATTAGTCCCTCTTTCTTTTCTTTCTTTCTTTCTTTCTTTCTTTCTTTCTTTCTTTCTTTCTTTCTTTCTTTCTTTCCTCCTTCCTTCCTTCCTTCCTTCCTTCCTTCCTTCCTTCCTTCCTTCCTTCCTTCCTTCCTTCCTTCCTTCCTTCCTTCCTTCCTTTATCATTTTCTAAAGTTTTCAAGGTGAGAATCATATATAATATTCCAGTGGAGGCTTCTGGTAATATATCAGGGGCATTGTTCATATGTGTGGGACACACACAGACAAGTGGGTACATTGTTGCTGTTCCCAGCTGTCCAGAATAACATCGACAGGGCCTTAAAAGTGTTCTCCTAGGTCTCCTGAGACGTCTAGGAGACACTGCTAATCCAAAGTAGTCTGACATGCAGCACTTAAAACCAAATAGTAGGAGTTAAATCCTGGAGTCAGATGGAAAACCGTCAAGGAAATTATTTCTAATGCTGCCTTTAGTTTTAGATATAAGCAATTTGATTTCCGAGAACAGAGCTGAGGCGAAAGCTCATAATTCCTGTACTGTAAATTTGCACAAGAACCGTGATGAACAGTCTCTTCGCTGTGGGGATGGTTGCTAGGGGACGGTAATAATTGCATCATCCAGAAGACCCCTGCCCTGGTGACAAAGCTGTGAGCCCTGGCTGGAGATGGAGGTGCTCGGGTGGGAAAGAGTCCATCAGATTTCTCAATCAGTTTACATAGCCTGAAGGAGGCTGACCTTCCCTTAACTGTGTTGATCATACTCATTCTGACCAGGTCCTTGTGCGGGCTACCATCTAAGACGCAGCTACCAATGAGCCTGCGGGACTGTAGCTGCAGCAGCCCCCAGTCGCCCCTGTGCCTGCAGCTGTGCCAGCGCATTACCTATACAAGTTGGCTGGACTCCGCTCCACGTTCCGTCAGCCTGGCAGGTTCTCCTGGAGGAACCCACCAACACGAACGGGGGTTTGCACTGGATGAAAACCTCAGACTTAAAGGTGAAGCTTTTCCCGCTGAGCCGCCCCTCTGCCGGAGTGCCAGGATCACCACAGAACACAGCTGGGGAAAGAAACAGGCCACATCAGCACTCAGCACATCTGGACCAGGCTAGCCCGTTAAACCTGTTTAGAACCTAGGGTGGCTGCAGAGTCTGCCACTAAGCCAGCTAACTCCTAAGGAGAAGGCACTGCGACGGCTAATGTTATGGTGATGGCCAATTCTATGTTTAAAAGTTTAAAGTCTCTGTACCTAAGAGAAATATAAAGCAAAATCAGACCTCCAACTGTTAAGGGCTGTTAAGGGTTAAATTTTTTTATGGCCATTTCTGATTCTGTCAACAGGCCTGCTTTGCTTTGCCGGAGATGACCTTCTGCTTGCTAGAACGAATTTGAACTGTATTCTTTGCCTTTATAAATCCCTGACTGAGGTGGCTGGGTGCTGTGTTTAGGAATCCTGAGTCCCTGGCATGGAGACTTGGCACCAGCACCTGGACAGAAACCTCTTCTTTGTTATAATTTATTAATGGCCAGACAGGTGGATCTCTGAGCCACCTCAGACCCGTAATAGCACCTGCCTTTGGCCGCACATGCTCAAGTCTCAAGCTCACTCAATGTGACCACAATCACACACACTGCTGGAGGTACCTACCCCCCCGCCCCCACCCCGAGTGTCTGTGATCACAGAATACACTCTACCCTCGGACTTACGCAAGCACTGAGGGACTTCTCCTTTCCACACGCCATGCCCTTCACAGGACAGGATGGCCGAGTGGGAGAGCTGGTAGCCATCCACACAGCCGTAGCTTATGCTGGCACCCCAGCGGAAGTCTGATCCCTCCACCTTCCCGTTTGGCACCAGAGGAGGCTGACTGCATAGGACAGCTGTTGCCAAGAAAATAAACAGATCAAATACGGATGACATACCAGCAGGGCTATTGATGTCCTCCCCTCCAACCCCCTCCCCACCACACACACCATATCCCTCACGGTGGTTCTTATGGCTCTAAGCACAGCTTGTGCCATTACACCCATCCTAGAGCTTGCCATAGACCGTACCACCTAGCACACTTTATCCTCCACCACCACATCTTCCAGAGTGGCTCCTGTCAGCGCTCCTGTTACTAATGCTTTTTTAAAAAGAAAGAATTACTGACAGAAACAGTAACAACATGAGGGGTTTTCTCCATTATTTCTTCCCTAGCTCAGACCAAACATGTAAAAGTAACCATGAAGTCAAACCACAAAGCACTGAAACAGTATTGCATTCCCTGTGCTGGTCACGCACATGGCCAAAGGGAAAAAGAATTCTATGTCATTTTACTCCCGATTTTAAGAACAAACCTAAGGAGGGCTTAGTCATGTAACATCAGTGAAGCTTTCAAATTTATGTTGGAGTTGGCAAGACTTTCTCTTGACATCTATAATTTTATTTGTTTAAAGATAGCATATAATATACCTAAAGACACTCATGCACTTATGAACAGTAATTCTCTAAAGATTTTAATTACATGTATTTTTGTGTGCATATGTGCATGCGAATGCAGGTGCCTGCGGAGACCAGAAATGATAGATACTTTGGAGCTGGAGTTACAGGTGGTTCTAAGTACCCAGCATGGGTGCTGGAAACCAAACTTGGCTCCTCTGACAGGGCGATGCACTTTCTCAGCCACTGAACCATCTCCCCAGACACCCTGAATAATTTTTAAAGAGCTAATTCATACATGTCTAAACACAGTTCTGTGAAATGAGACTTGCTAGAGTTTCATTTGAGTTCGGGGGTTCAGTACTCACTTTCTGGGACACTGCAAGACAAAGCAAGAGGTGATGGCTCGTAGGTCCATCTGCCGCACTCCAGAGGTTATTATAAAATGGGAAAATTCCCCAAGCAACATGTGAACATCCCCTTTGAAGATGAGAAGCTTCCTGATTCGGGAATCAATGGCACTCTGGGTGGCAGAAGGCAGCAGGGAGCAGGGGAGGACATGTTTGCGAGTCTACATACTCACCCATGCCAGGTCTTGGGGGAAGCACTTGTGGGGCACAGCTGCCAACATGTGTACCTAGCAGGGGGAAGTGTGCCCTGGCTCTGACACTCAGCCCTCTGCCCATTTAGTCATTTGCTTAGTGAACGCTTCTTGAGAATTTCTCAGAGCTGGTGACAGAGGGAGAACCTGTATTTGTGGACCAGGCAGGGAAAGGTGGGAATAGGATGAACACCAGTGTTCATCACAGGATACATGAGAGTAGTGGGAAAAGGGCAAGAAGAGATGGAGTGGGAAGTGGGGGTATCAGGAGGACCCTGTGACTGACAATGAGTAGAATGGGTATTCCTAAAGGAACACAGTGTAGAGACGTACAGAGTCCAGCAGCCAGAGGGATTAATTCACCGCTTCCCACTGGTGAACCCTTGACCCAGCCATGTCCAACATAGCTGGAATGTATCATTACACATTCATTGGTACCGGTTACAAAGCAAACATGATGTTGGATCACTAATGATATAAAAAACAAAGAAGAGCGTGAAACCCTTAGACACATCAGGAAGAACAAGGGTGACTCAATAGCATGTCCTGTCGGGGGTGGAGGAACAAGAGCTGTGGGAGTCAAGGCATCAAATTCACAAGCTCAAGTGTCCCTCTGAGATCCAGACGACAGCGCCTTTCCCTAGACCTTCTCAGCGCCCCAGCTCCCACTCTTATGCCCTTGTTCCCAATCAGATAAGGAAAATGCCCTGTGTGTATGCATGGCCACCATAGCATCCTAGCCTCTGCCTTTCTTTCCCTTCATGTCCGATGCCAGATCAGTAAGAGGAGAACACAGTGGGATGCTTCATCTTTTGATTATGGGGTTTCCTGACCATGTGGATCCCTGGTGTCCACAGGACTCTCACAGTACAGCTTCCCTGTGAGCACACCAACCCTACCCCATCTAGCCAGAGCCTACCCGATCGCTGAGTGTTAGGCTGTGTAAGCCACAAGCCTTCCTGACCCTTCTGAGTGTGTGTTCCTCTCCCCTTTTTACATCTGACTCCCTCTAGAACACTCAGGTGCCGACCTTCCATCTGGATTCTGTTGTTGTCAGATGGCCAGCTGGTGTGCTCCTGCCTCAACATTTCTGAACTAGACTCACCACATGTCAACCACCTCTGTCCCATCAGCTTATTTATCAACAGTGCCTAAAACTGCCAGACCCAAACACCTTCTAGGGCAGTGGTTTTACAACCCGTGGGTCAGGACCCCTTTGGGAACTGAATGTCCCTTTCACAGGGGCTGCCCAAGAAAACACAGATCTTACCATTACATTTAAAACAGTAGCAAAATTACAGTTATGAAGATGAAGTAGCAATGAAAATAATCTTATGGCTGGGGGGCGTCACCACAGCATGAGGAACTGTGATAAAGGACCACAGTATTAGGGAGGTTGACAACCAGTGTTCTAGAGGTAGGACAAGTTACAGGGACCTCACCTTCTCCACTCAGAGAGTTCTAATCTTAAGCCATTCACTGTAGCCCTTTCCATGACTCAGTTCCCCATCTGTAAAACTGTTACCAGTGAATCAGGAAAATAAAGGGAGTCCATATTTACATAGGCTGAGAAGAGTTCCTGGGACTCCTGGCTGCTGGGTGCTTCCTGAGCACAGAATGAAACGCAGCACTGCCCTGTATGGACTTCTAAACCCACAATGCCAGGTAAACGATGGCACTCACCTTTGCAGACGGGCCTGCTCTGATTCCACGTGCCATCTTTGGTGCAGCGGATGGTGGGTGATATTGGGGGCTCCATCAGGTAGCCGGGGTTGCACTGATAGCTCACGGTCTTGTTGAACGTGAAGTCGGTCCCAAACTGGATGCCGTTGGGCAGGGTGCCAGGATCCCCACAACTGATGACTAGAGGCAGGGAGCAGGAAAGAACCAGACAGGTGCAAATTATCGCGAGTGTCCTTCTGGGATGCAGCAGGGAACCACAGAGTGGTCCAGCCCTAGGGCACAGATTGCATCCACCTGCTGTCAAGAGGTTGTGTTTGACATTGGAAATTGCTGCTCTGTTGATAGGTGGCCGGGTGGTTGCCAGCCCTTGCTGTTCCTAATCAGGACACACCCATAGCTACAGACAAGAACGAAATAGCTTATTTCTTTTGAAACTGGGGGTGGTCTGGAGCCAGAGAAACCTTGCCTCTTTCTATGGTTCTTCCTTCATTGCACACCCTACTTGACCATTTAAATAGCTTCAGCTAGGTATGCCAAAGAAACAGAATCTAAAAGCAGCCAAGAAAACAGGGCATCACAATAAACTCACAGTAATCCTTTATCCTGAATGATTTTACAGAATCAATAGATACGGAAATTCCACTGTCTCCCTCATCTTATGGGCTTCCTGGACCTTCCCCCCCCCCACCCCCGGCTCCACCTGAGCAGGTACTGACTTGTACAGTCCGGTGCTGTGCCCGTCCATGTCCCATTGGCTGTGCAGTGCCGAGTCATGAGCCCCGAGGTTTTGTAGCCTTCCCAGCAGGCGTAGATGACAGAGCTGGAGAAGAGGATCCCATCGCTGCTGAGGATCATCCCATTGGTGGGGGTGCCGGGGTTTCCACAGGATACGGCTGTCAGGAAGCAAAGACAGAGGCCCACAAAGGAGTAAGCCAGGACCGAAGCTTAAGACAAGGGAGACCAATGAGTGTGAGTTCCTGATGGGAATAGGGGAACATCTGTGTGGGATAAACCCAGCCTTTGTCTTACTCGATCCTTCAGATTGATTTGTGATTAGCCATAAAAGTAAAAGCTGTATTTTCACATCTTTTCTGACAAAACATGGATTTTGAAACATTGAAAATCCAAAGCTTTGCCACACTAAGCTTGAACATACTTTTTAGCAATGTAGAATTATCATGAACTTTAAAAATATTATATGGTATTAGAGCTCAAAAACAACTTCCTTCATAACATTCTTCATTTGTTTAAAATCTGGAAAAATTAGGCCATATGTTATAACTGTAGCAGGGTTCCCTTGGGGAGCAGAGAATACCTCAGGAATGCAGATGACTGTGCCTATTAGAACATAGTCTCCCTCATGTTATCAAATCTACCCACGGCTGTACAGATGGTTGTCACATGATTTCACTTTGTGTTGTCCTCAAAAGTATCTTAATGTCCCCTACAGGCTCTGAGACCTTGGTTAATGATGCTCAATGTAACAGGGTAGGACCCTCTTTCACTGTGGGCACACCAAGTCATCAAGCAGAGGAAATATCTTCTCTTCTGGGGACAGATCACAGTGATGGCCTCAATGTTGAGTATTTTGTTCTTTGTATTTGAGACCACTAACGGAATAATTATTGTATTTTCACCTCAAGTCTGTCACAATGATGTGTAGGAGAAGACCATAAATCACGAGACTATTACTAGATAATAATAAGAAGTCTACAGCATGAGATTCTCTGAGAGTGGTCAGCATGTTTGAAAACACTCTTGCATATTTAAC
This sequence comes from Myodes glareolus, assembly GCF_982192425.1. Classification (NCBI taxonomy): domain Eukaryota; kingdom Metazoa; phylum Chordata; class Mammalia; order Rodentia; family Cricetidae; genus Myodes; species Myodes glareolus. The sequence goes on along the minus strand of NC_142048.1, from coordinate 53,107,695 downwards.
TGTTCCACTTTCAAAGCTACTTGAGAACAAAGATGCATATCTCCTTAAATAGGAAGAAAGTCAATTCTTACTTCATACAGAATATGCATAGAACTTCAAGTTGAGCTGGTTCTTGTTTGAATGAACATGATTCTGAACCTATATCTCTACCTAAGTCAGATCCTTCAACAATATCCTGCTTGATAGTTGTGTTAAACAGTATTTATCAATTTACCCATGGTTCCCTAAAACATGAATTAAAATTTCAAAGTGAAAAAGCAACAGTGTTGGACTAGCCAGAACAACTACTCATTCAATGCACATTTGTTTAGCAGTCAGACTATCATAGCCACTAATAGACAGTCTTTAAAAAAAAAAAAGATCACATGTCATTCAAACAAGAACCTAAGAATCAACAAAGGATCGTATTTGCTGAAAGTAGCCCATGTGAGCAATTTCCTAAGTCACCTCTGAAGGACAAAATTAATCAACTAATTGGGGAGAATCATTCCATTTATCTAAAAAGCAGATATATGTTAATGAGTTTCCACCATGATGATACTATCTGAACAACAAGACATTTCCCTTCAAATATTGAATTCTATAAAGTAAGGTTTATAATTAGATTTTTCTTCTTATCTATTTAACAGTGAGAAACACATTCACTGCCTGCCAGGCCAGGGAACTACAGAGAGAAGACAGCGACAACTTGTGTTTGCAGTGACTTGGATGACGTGTGACAGAGGAGAATGTGAACCTGAAAGCAATAGGTTCTATTTGTCCTTACTAAAAAGTAAAGATACTTTGCAAACTAAAAGGAACAACTTAACCGTATTCTATGTTCCCAGGTTTTATGCTTCATTTAAAATACATTTTCTACTTCTTATTTTGTTCATGTGTCCTGTTTTGCTAAGACACAGTTTTAAACGAACTTAATTTGCAGTAAGATCTAACTTAACTAATTCTAAACATTTGATTGTTTCATATCAACAGAACCCACCTAGAAGGTTACATCACACAGATGACAGTTGCACTGGACTGAATTTTGTGACTTTTTTTTTCTCAGTTAATTTATAAAGACAATGACTTCCAACTCTACATGTAACGTTAGTTACTGTGGAAATGACAGGCATGTTGTAGCTCAGGTTATCTCTCATCAATATCATACTTTTATTGCTTTAGTTGAATTTAGGGTTTATCAAAATTATGAGAAAGCGATAAAGATTTGCCCAATGAAACTGAAATCAAATGTGAAACAACTCCGTGAGTGAGGGCCTTGGAAGCCCTGTTAATGAGCCTGTGTTCAGAAGATAGATTACTAACCGAAGCCAGCATAATGTCAAAGAAATCTGTAGGCACGTACTACTAAAACACCCTAGGTATATACATCATTTGATCTCCATGAATGTTTAAAAAGCTTTTCTTCCTCTTTTTCATGACTTGTGAGTTCCTTTCACAGCTCGCTCCAGTTTCCCAAGGGGTTATAAAGTTTTTAGTAGATTAAAAAGAGGCAATTACATCAGGATAGAAGAGATAATCTTGGCTAGGGGACTGGTGCCTTGCTTAACACATCTAGAGATCCAGTCCCCAGTGGCGACCCTGCAAGCGCTTTTTCCAGTATTCTAAATTATATAGAAAAACAATTTATCCATACAAAAAATACACCAGCATAATCTTTTATGAGACCCAAAACTTGAGAAGTTGACTTACATGGGTATCTGTTAGTTAATGACATCTGCCTCATCCTGATGCTAATTTCTGAACTTTGACCACATCGTTATCAAACACATCTCAGTTCATATTTGCCTACGGCAGATTTTGCAGTCACCTGGTATTATAAAGGACTCATGATGTCCACAGTTGACCATTGAACCATCCCTACCTCCTATGGAGGTCAGATATACTGACCCAAAACACCACACAGATTATAACTTTAGATTGTTTTGCAGCCACTGTGCACGAAGGCACCAGCAGAGTGGAACCAGTTGGAAATGATGGACTCCCCGCCCATAGAGATTCTGTCTTCTGATTGAGCTGCTTCTCCACATTGCCCCTCCGCCTCCGTTTACCTCCAAGATCCACATGAAAAAGGCATCGGATTAGAAACCCACTTTTGTGTGATAAACATTCCAAGGATAAGAACTAGAGGGATAGGTCCTTTCGACAGTCAGGAACATCTTTAGGGCTCACTCAGAGTCGTGGTGATGCTCTTGAAATTTTAGGGAAAAGGGTTCAAGGGTACAAGAGATCCAATCCTCTAGAGATCCCTCCAGATGCTCCCAGTCACTTTAGGATGAAGAGCCAGTGGTTGGGAGGACAGTAGGACCTGAATCACTCACCTTCACACACAGGCTGTACTCCTGACCAGGACCCGTTCACCAGGCACGTGCGCTCTGCAGAGCCCCGCAGCTGGTGTCCCATCTCACAGGAGAAGCGCAGAAGACTCTTTGTCTTATACTCATCCCCAAGGCGAGACCCGTGCGCAGGGGTCCCTGGATCACCACAGAATCCAGGACTGTTTCCTGAGGAGAATGAAGCACAGGGACTGAATGACTTGTTTCGATCCATTTGCTTTGTGTAAAGCTTCAAAAGCAATGAAAACTTTCTTAAGTATGCCTTTAACACAGGCCATGTTTTCCCCAGCACTGGGGCATCTGGGAAGAAATGTTTTCTTTGTCACACTTCCTAACATGGAAGAAACTTAAGACAATGTTTCTCTGTCACTAGATAAAAAATGGTTGGGAAGAGGTGAAATACTGAGATGCGATCATAGCAGCAATCTGGGACAGTGGGTGTGGGCAGCAAGAGAAATGGGGGCTCAGGAATACTAGTCACACAGGGACACCACTATTCTTCAGGGAAACATCTGGAGTTACTAAGTATTACAACTCACTTAAAGATCACCCACAGAAAAATTAAGATGTGAAAACGGGTGAGAGAGACCTACTGATACTAGAGGTAGAACTGTGGGAAAATAAAATAGAAGCCTATAATATCATTCAACCAAGATAAGCAAGAGCTCCAGCACCATGATCAGAAACCCTTGCAGAAGGAAATGCAGAGATGGACCTGTAAGGATGGGGGAGATGCTATTGCTGATTCAATGACAGGAGCCAGGGATGGAGATGCTGAAGAAGATCATATGGATCTGTGATGTGGCTTAGTGATAGGGTGAGGTGTCATGTTGGTGGGTGATCTTGGTGGAGGGGACCAGTAATAATGGTGAGCATGATGCTGGTCATGACTTATGTGGTGTGACATAAGATATGATAAACTGATGGAGTTGATGATGGAGACCAGTGGTGATGGTGAAGGTGATGTGGCTCTATGGGACAAGGACCAAAGGTTGGGGTGAAGATGTCAATGCTGGTATCCCCTATGGTGAGGACCAGAGATGATGGTAATTATCTACACTAGCAGCATGTTTTGCATCATTACACGTACGTGGGTAACTATCCAACGCTCTGAACACAGGGCTCCTCACCTGAGCAATGGGGAAGGGCTCCGCTCCAGTGACTATCTTCTTGGCAGACTCTCGTGCTGTTGCCTGTGAGCGTCTGGCCCCCTTTGCAGGAGTACTGGACGGTGGCTCCATACGTAAACAGATCTCCAGTGAGGACAGCATTAGCAGGGACCCCAGGATGCCCACATGATATAGCTGGGGATGAGATTAGAATAAATGAGGATATATGTTTTGCATAGTAAGGCTCCCTTTACAGTCCCCACCTTCTCCATTACCCATTAAGGAACAGGACCCCAAGTTTGTCCTCTATAGAAAAGAAATGGCCTTTTCCAGACAGCATTTACATACCTAGTTATTGAAAAAAGGAAAGATAGCGGTGATGCAATTTTTTTGACTTAAGAGAGCGTTGCCTAAAGTTGGAATTTATGCGCCACCCTTCAAGGAGAGAAAACAGTTGCCTCACGTTATCTATCTAGCTCTAATTGTATTCTGTGGGAGAAGAACGGGAATCTTTTTTCAAGTGAAAACCCATACAATTCCTTCAGAACTATTCACACAACTTCATCAGTTAACATGATAATCATACAGTTTGCTCCGAGATAAGATTAGATTAAATTTACCTAATTAAGCTCCTCTGTCTAGGACAAGCAGCCAAGTGAGCGTACTTTTAGTGGGTAGTGATCTAAAATGTGTAAAAATAACAAATGAGAAACTGACTTCCCTTCAACACAGTCTAAAAAATCATCTTGGTGGCTTCATTCATATCTTTAAAATTAGGCCAGACCGAGTCCATAATCTGTGGTAAACATCCTTCAAAAAGACGTGTTCCAGGACCCAGATGAATAGAGTACCAGGCACTGAAAACTCTCTCTCCGTTTCCTCGTGAATTACCTAACACGGGTAGGGACAGACACACTGAAACGCTTCACGTAGATGACTAGCTGGGTGGACGCTGCAAGGAACTTATTCAAAGGCATGGATTCATTATCGAAGATGAACTCCTTTTGATCACTAGCAGCACAGCAGTGATGTGGACCAGAGAGGAGGGGCTGGAGTTGGAAGGCAGAACCCTCCCCTGGGTCCCATTAGCCCTCAGTATCTGTCTAGCTTTAGCCCTCATTCAAGTGCAGACCCACGTTTCATCTGGAGGCCTAAAAGGTAGCCAATTAGATCCAAAACACTGAAGTGTTGGGCAAATGGCCAATGCTGGCCGAAATAAGAGAACACAAGGAAAACAATCCAAGAAAGCAAGCTAAGGCAGCGTAGAGGCAAGGTTGAGCCTCCCTGGAGCAGGTCACGTTCCCCTTTGAGATGCTCCTTCCCACCCTCTTGTTGTTAAGGACAAGGGGACAAGGAGGGGTAGGGGTGGGGACCAACCAACCAAGGGACAAGATGTTTGTTAAATACTAGGGCTTGCAGATCAAGCATCAGTAAAATGGCTGATGGGAATCTCCCAAGAGCAGAAGAGAACAAGGTCAAAAGGAAGAAACAAAGACAACCAAGTTCCCTGAAAAATGCCCCAGCGTGGAACTGCAGACATGCTGGACTGGGGAGAGACTGTGGCCCATTCATAGACTCACACTGAGTACTCAATACTCCCTTTCGTGGTGAAAAGAAACCACAGTGTCAGAGTCTACGGCTGTTTCTGTGTAGGGCTCAGGAGGAAAACTCCCTTGAAGTGGGGCGTGGGTGAAATGATCCCGTACTTATCCACCCTCAAAGCTCTGCAGCGGAAAGGGAGGAGGCACTTTGTAGCAAGGAAGCTCGTGTCCCAGTGCCACCTGACTCCTGCACATTATTATGAAGGTGGCATTTCATTTTGATTGGAGGGACTGCTGTGCTCCTGCCTGAGTTGAGAAGTCCAGACAGTGGTATTTTCTAAATGGATAGGTTAAATTTGGAAGATGATTCTTTCTGTGCTGAAGGACAGTTTTGTTTTGTTTACAAGGGGGAAATGTTGCACTATGGAGGCATGTATAGACAGATACATTCTCATTCATCTCCATCTTCTTAACCGAGAGGCAGCAAATTCTTTGGGACCTTGGTGACTGTTTAGGTCTTCATCTGTGCAGAAGGGCACCTCTGCCCTTCACAGAACTGTCCTTTCTGATGGCTCCTGTGAGGTTTGTCTAAAGTGTCTGCCAGCTAGGGCCACAGTTGGCCACACTGGAAGGACCATGGGAGCCAAATCCATTCTCTCCAGCAAGGTCTCCATCTACTTCAGAGTCCTTAACTGATATCTCTGTATCCGGAAATTCAGAGTGAGGTTGAGGGGTGAAGACACTGAGATTTATGGCCATCATGATGGAAGGTAATGTGGAAACCCAAAAATGTGAGCCTATTTCCACATTGTCTGAAGGTCAGGGAGTTTCACCTTGCTCAAACTTGTGGCCACTCCACCCTGACTGAAGGTCAGAGAGTTGGAACTTACTTCCATTCCTTCAAGGTTATTGTCTGTTTCTACCTCAAACAAAAGTCCCACCTAGATTTAGGTCAGAGAGTTCTGCTCTCTCAAGGTTATTGTCAACAGGTGTTGCTAATATCCAGACCTTGTATTTCAAGTATTGAGAAACAGATCTGTTTCTATCTCAAACAAAAGTACAAGAATCCAATTACGTTCCTACCCCCTTAAGGAGATAACAATGGTTTCCACCCAGGGAGTGGTTTGCCTACAGAATGTTTTGGTGTAGGGTGTGAGCATTACTTGTCTTGTTCTAGCAACAGAATGTTTAACTAAAAATGTAGCCCACAACCTTCAATTGGTCTGTTCATTTCCTTGTTTCACATTAATGCAGTTTTTTAAAAAATCTTATTCCTACCTTTCGGTGGCACAGTATTTTAAGGTATTTTAATGGCAATTAACCAAAGGTATTTAAATGGCAATTAAACACAGGTGATTTCAGTATTCACTGGAACTCCCTCCTGGTACTATCCTGTGTTTCTGTTTTATTATTTTTCTCGCTGGTACTATCCTACGTTTCTGTTTTATTATTTTCCTTGCATCTTCATTCTCTTTACTTATTTTTCTAATTCCTATGATCCTACCCGGGTAAGTGGTATACTTGTCCAAGCTGGTCTTTGGCAAGGTAAAGAGTAAGCCAGTCTCACAGACTAAAGCAGGCAGAGGTAGAGGTGAGACATCCTTTTCTCCCGTCTCACACTCACTTAGGTTATATTTGGTGGTTTCTGGCTCACCCGTAGTAAGGATTGGCAGATACAGTGACAGGAGAGGAGAAAGAGTGAAAATTTCGTGTTTACAAGACACTGTGGAAATGCATTTCTATTGCGGCCGTTGCCTTTGGCCCTGTGGCTGAGAAGCCCACTCACCCAGACACTTGGGTAAGGAGCGATCCCACAAGCCGTTTGCCATACAGGTCAGGGCGGAAGACCCCAGCAGGTAGAACCCCTTCTTGCAGTGGTACATCACGCTCATCCCATATTCGAAGATCTCCGGGAAGGTCTGCTGCCTGTGGCGGACTGCGTTGTCCACAAACCCAGGATCCGAACAGTTTACCACTAGAAAATGAAGCATTTCGTACAGATGAGGCTTTTATTCCCCAGCCATAAAGAAGAATAAAGCTACGTCCCCCGGAAGACAAAGGAGTCAATGGTAGATGACCACATTAAGCAAATGACATGAGTCTCTAAGGACAACTTTTTGTTTCCTCTTCTTTGCAGGCTGGAGATTTCATATGCATACATAAAATCATTTATGTATATGTATATACATATATGTATATGTGTATAGGACAGGAAAATATGTATGACATTGTCCAGGGGACAAAGGGGAACAGAGGGTGGGGCTATAAAAGAAGAAACTTAGGGCATGGGGGAATATGCTCAACATACAATACATCGTTATGTGAAAATGCCCTATGTAAGCAGAATCTGATACAATGTATATACAATGAATTAAAAAAATAACTTCATAAATTACAACAGGAAACAAGCAAACAAAGAAGCAAAATCCTATGCCAAAGTGCAAAAGAAAGTAAGTTTTAAATCAATTAGATAGTTTATGAAGAGAAAGGTTGATCTGGGAATCTCCTCATGAACTTCTGATTCCCCTGTTGGTTTATTTTATTTTTATTTTATTTTATTCTTTGCTATAAACATGCCGAGCATTAGATTGGCTACTATTACAGTTTTGAAGTTATGAGACCAATCTACTATTTCCTAAAAACATGCTTCTTCAATATATATTTTAAACTAATTTTCTTCCTAAGTTTTTACATTCTAAAAATGTGATGTAATGGCACTGGTTTGAATAGGTTTATTAGAGTACAGTGTTTGAGATCTGGGACACGCTTGTTATTTAGCCACACCCAACCTATACATATTTATGTGTGCCCCTAAAGGAACAGTGCTGTCAATACACCGTGAAGGCAGCTGAAAATGGCAGTTCTCCCATCAGCGCCTCACGGAAATGTAGGTTAGGCCACCTCTGATGGGAACCCTCTTGCCTCCGGAGGAGAGAGGAAAACATTCTCAGTGGTACAGGACACGCTCTGGTTATGCTGAATGGCTTCCATTAGCCCAAATGCCCATGGGCATCTTGGGAGGAATTAGCAGCAGGCGTCCTCAGGTGCAGACTAGCAAATGGCCTGATTACCTCGCACTTCCCCTACCATGCCAGCGAATGGGACAGCTGCCGTGGAGCAAGTAAACTCTCCAGATATGTCTGGCTCGGAAAAGAGCTGTGCACAGAATTCTCAGCAGCCACTGCCCACTGTGGATTCTGGAAGCTGAAAGCAAACCTATCTCAGTGGATGGGTTTGAAACACTTGTTGGGATGAGGGAGGGCAGGTCCCGGCAGAGATGGGGTTCATCAAGACGCCTTGGCACTATGGAACAATGTTCTCTGAATTTCATGAAGCGCTTGAGTTTATGGATGAGAGCTTTGATTTCCCTGAGCTAAAGAAATGTCTATGGATCTGGGGAGGATGTGTGTGAAGGCCCCACAGTGCACTGTTTCTATAACCAAGATGTAACCCAAGAGCTAACCTAGCGGGGATGACCTAGCTGGAGGCAATGAAATAAACCTGAAGGATGGTTTGCAAAAGCCGGAACAAACAACTGCACCCCGGGCCGATGCTTGGCATGGCAAGCCCAGATCAAGATAAAAACAAAACAGAACTAAAAACCTAATGGTCTCTTGAACAGAGAAGTACCACCTGCCCTGAGCCGACAAAGGGCACCTAGAGGAGCCTGTGATCCGTAGGGCACCCCCTGGCATACAGTGAGCTGACTCAGTTGAGTCTTCAGGGCCTGTGTTAGACAGGACACACTCTCAATGGGACTTGCGCTGATGTACAACAGTCTGGAACCCTGAGTTCTACACAGGCTGTGTGTGTGTGTGTGTGTGTGTGTGTGTGTCTGTGATGCATTAGCATTTTACTTTGTCTGTACCTCAGGGCACAATACTCCATCCCTAGAGATTTTTTTTTTTTTACCTCGGCAGGTAGGCAAGGGGCTGCTCCACTGGCCGTTGCTCCGACACTGGGCCCTGGAGGCACCCTGCAGTAGGTAGCCCGTGTGACAGGTGAAATTCACGAGGTCGTTCAGGTTGAACTCGCTGCCATTGGTGAGCCCATGGGCAGGATTTCCCGGGTGTCCACATGTGATGGCTGTGGGAGCAAGGTCTCTATTACTGACCGCACTAAACAAGGTACCTCTCCCACCTGGAGTCACTGAGAACAAACAGGTAGACATGAAAATGTATGAACGGAAGGGTTTTCTACAAACATCGAGGGTGGTGTTCCGGTGTGGAAGAGCTGGGAGACAGAACAATGTACAGGATTTAGAGCCTTTTGTTTTGATGGTGGGCAATGATCTCTACCACCAGAACCCTTGCCCTTTACCCCAGGACTAGTGCCCTTGACGCAAACCAGCAGAATGCCAACTGACTTGGAACAAAGCAGCCAGACACAAGTTCTAATCTTTGGTTTATCAAGGAATTTGAGTATTTCCCACTTGGTACAACCAGCTGATGTCCTGGAACTGTCATTTAGAAACACTCTCGGGGTTTGTTTTCAACATCAAATTGCAAATTATTCTAGTAGTAAGTGAATCGTAGACTAAGAAAAGTAACTGTTCTCGTGCGATGCCTATGCTGTTATCTATGAAGTCTGATGAACTGCCCTGACGGTCGGGCTCTACCCAGCAGCCAGGAGCCAGGTAGTGTCTCTCACTCACACAAACTTTCAACAGAACATGGAACGGCCACAAACTGCCCTTTTCCTCCTCATTTATCTTGTCAGCATTCTTCTTCCTTCGAAATGGAGCTGGATTCTTATTCTGTATTTCCAGAGCCCTTTTAGAGACAGCACCCACTACTACTCAGTCCCATCTACACCTCTGCATCACTCATGAGAAAGTAAAGGCTCTCAGAAGCATGTGCTTGGCAGGATCTTGCACCGAGAAGGAGGAACATCTGTAAAGAGTTCGCATTCCAAGTCATGGGTTTTGAGAACAGGCCCAGCATGTAAACACTTGCTTTGAAGAGCTGCTGCAAATCTCGTTATTCATCCTGAAACCGAAGACCCAATACCGGAAAGCATAGGACAGTAAGGGACCTGTCCACACCCTTCTCTAATCAGCACTGTTTCTCACCCTGAACGGCCTATGGAGGAGCATAAGGCAGCAGTCCCAAGGTGACTCTTAGTTATTGATGAGAGAGTTGATGGAGTCTAGGGGATAATATAGAAAATGATGGACAGGGAAGCTGGGGCAGCCATCTTATACTTTGACTCGGGACAGAAAAAAGGGAAAGATAACTCCCCCTGCTGACTCAGAAGGTGGAACATGTTTGAGCAATGACTGGACTACACAGGGAAATGGGAAGATGCGGTCCTCAGGGCAGCTCCGCATACTCTACTCACGGACACAAACGGGGGTCTGCCCCGACCACTTGTGGTCCTGGAGGCAAATCCTCACAGAGGTGCCCACGAGCCGGAACCCGGGGTTGCACTGGTAGACCACTGTGTCCCTGTAGCTGAAGCCATCACCGCTGATATGGCCGTTCACAATGGGATCTGGAGAGCCACAATGACCCGCTGAGGACGGACACAAAACAATGGAAAACTCATCAGAGAATGTGCCAGCATGAGCCCACAGTATTCCCAATTCACTTACCTTCACTGTCAAGTCAATAACAGAGGTGAATGCATAACTGAGAATTTCCCCACTGACTATGTACGTTAGCCTACATTATTGTTCTTCTTTACTTGTTCATATTTTCTCAACCGTCGTGAGGAAGTCTTATTTCTTATATAAGATCATTTATAGCCATCACCCCAGTTATAGTTTCTCTGATTACTTATTCTATCACTTTCTTACTTCTATGGCATGTGATCTATCCTCCACTATTCCTAACCTAGTGGGCAGCAGAGGAAAGAAGGAAGAGGAACACACCCAACCCCAGAAATGGGTCTATGCAACTATTTATGAAATTCTAGAGGGAGAGACAAAGATCAGAAAGCACCACAGAATGACCCGACACAAGGCAGCTTCAGTGTTGGAGATGATGGATATGGGACCATCATATCCCATCCAGAACCATGTACCAAAATTACAGCCATATCCTCAGAGAAGTCACTTGGATCCTGGCTATCACTCTAGATCAGTGGTTCTTAACCTGGGGGTTGCGAGCCCTCTGGGGTCGCATATCAGATATTTACATCACGATTCATAATCATAGCAAACTTACAGTTGTGAAGGCGCAACGAGATAATTGTATGGTTGGGGTTCACCACAACATGAGGGACTCTATTAAAGGGCTGCATCCTTAGGAAGGTTGGGAACCACTATTCTAGATAGCTCCAGATGTTTTGGGGGTCACTTCTGAAAGACACTGAGAACCAGGCATGGCTTGCTGAAGAGGGCCTCTCTAACAAAACCCACACAGCTTTAAGTGAGCACTTCTCATCCCTCTCAGCCAGACACACTTGATTGGACATACTCATTTTCAAACTCTGAGTATCTCTATCCAGTTTTTGGTTCATGCGTAGATTGAAGTGGCACATGCCTCTATGTCACATGGTTATGTACATATTCCTTAGGAGGCCGGGGACAAGGTGTACTATATTTGCATGGGAAATTTCCTGGGGAGTTGCACCGCTAACTTGGCCACCCTACTTTCTGAGAAAGTGGCTTAAACCCTTAAAGGAAATAGAGGATATACTTCAAAATCACTGCCCTTCAGCCCTGTGCCAAATGGAAGGAAGAAGCCACGGGATGCTGCGGTACTTTATGTTCCCAATCTGAATCAATGTAGACAAGGTGTCCTGGTTTCATTTCTGTCACTGGGATAAAGGCACCCCAACAGAGGGGAGCTCAGAGGAACAATGACTTATTTTAGTTCACAGTTCCAGCTCACAGCCACCACTGTAGGGCGTCTAAGTGGCCAGAACTGAAAAGAGCTGGTCACATCGTGTTCCCAGCCCAGAGCCGAGACGAGTGATGTGTGCATGGTTTTAGCCCTTCCTTTGATTTCTCCTCTCTCGTGTAGTCCCAAACCTAAGTCCAGAGAACACTGCTGTCCACAGTGGACTGAATCTTTACAGGTCATTTAACATAAACAAGACAATCCTTAATAGACATGCCCACAGGCAAACCTGATCTAGACAATCCTGCACCAAGATCTTCTTCCCGGGTGACTCCAGTTTGTGTTCAGTCGACAATTACTGTCATACAAGCTGATCCCCGATTTGAAACAGTCACTCATTTCTAGCTTCAGCAAGTTTGTCTCTTAAGTGAAATTTCAAGTCATAAAAGTATAGCCTACTCACATGTACAGGATACCCATAACAATTTCATTTATGGTATTTAATTTAAATGTCCATAATATGTCAAAATTGTGAGGAAGAAAAACTCCTTGGGTGAAACTTGAATTAGATGCATTCTGAGTTTTGGATTTAAGATTCCATTGTTTGGTGAGGTTTTGCTATGTTGTTTGACTGTGAGAGCTTTTTTTTTTTATTTTAAGTCTTTACTATAGTCTTGAATTTGAGTTGCAGGGAAAGGCAACTAGAAAGGGGTTCTCTGCCTCTTCTGATGTGAGACATTGCTCTTGAGGGTCATCTCAAGTCCTATTCATCTTCGAGGCCACATGTGGAAATAGATGCTTCACTATTCTCCAGTAATGGCTGTTCCATCCCTTGAATCCCCCAGCCTGTTCTATTGTCTTCTGTGCTGCTTTTGACTGATCTAATATAAACTGGTATAGTAGTTACTTTCCTATTGCTGTGCTGTAACACCATGACAGAAAGGCCACTTACAGAGGAGAGGGTTTATTTGGGCTTATGGTTTTAGAGGGAATACGAGTCTGGTATGTCATAAAATGTAGGCAGCAGTAGGCCAAGAGCTCACATCTTGAACCAAAAGCAGGACGCACAAAGAGCTCATTGGGAATGCTCTGAGTTTTCAGACTCTCAGAGCCTGCCTCCAGTGGCACACTTCCTCCAACAGGCCACGCCTTCCCCAGACAGAGCCACCCACCGGGGACCAAGTCTTCAGATGTCTGAATCTATGGTGGACGTTCTCATTCAAGCCGACACACCAGGGGGTGCCTCACCTCACACAGGTACGCTCTCGGGCTGAGAATGAAGAATCAGATATAGCACCAGAGACTGGCCACAGATGGACAGACAGATATGCAGAGCTGCTCATAGGGTGTGGGACATTACGTGTTGGGACATCTTAGAAGGGTGGGTCTCTCAAGTCACACAGAAAGGAACTATCGGACACAAGAGGTCATGTGCCACGTACAAACACTGCATACTTTATGTAAGTGACTTTATATTTTGGAACTTTGATTTTGTTATCTACAGAGATCCTGGAATCAAGTCCCCAGAGGGATAAGCAGGGGAAGGGCAGGGGAACATAAACCTCTGGATCTGGAGTGTGATGATTTGGAAATTTAAATAAAATAACTAAATTGTTTGCTGATTCCATGGAAACTCTGCCCTTGACTACACTATAAAGAATCTCCTCTTTGTGGAAGGGTAGAGCTGGTAGCCTTGTTGGAGAGAGGAATACTGCTAATGGAGGTGCAGAGGGGACCCCTCTGCTATGACTCATCTCCTCACTTCCCAGAGTCCTACCTGCCTTAAGGTCACCTGCCACTCCGCCATTTCCCTTCACTGTGAACACTCAACATTCCCGTGAGGATTAGACTGTAACCCTTTTTAGAAAATTTACAAACCAAATGTCCAACCTTAGTATTTGCCTTGTGATTATCAGTATTTGGGGCTGACAATGAGATAGTGAGTATTAAAAATATATCCTTTCTCTTTTGGGAGTCAGAAATGCAGGCGGCATGCCGTGATGTAATCTGTGTGGCGAGCGTCTTTGGGCTAAGCCAGGCTTATATGGACAGTGAACACCAGAGCCATTTCGCAGACCCTTCTTAAGTATTAACACGCAGTCACAAAATGTCAGGGGATCAGACTTGTGAAAGGCATGAAAGCTGCTGCTGGCATTAAACATCCATGGATATTTTTAAACCTGTGTGTCTGTCCGCATTAAAAGAACACTGTAGAATACTGATGTATGAGACTTTTTCACTTCTGTGTGCAATTTGCAAGGTAATGCTGAGGAGCTCTTCTGTGCCACACAAAGGCAATGGCTCTTGAGGACATGAAGCCCTGCTGAGGACAAGAGTTTGAGAAGCTATACTACACCCAGTGCCTCAGGTGGCAACATCCACTGAGGGGGCTAAGTCCTCGCAACACAATATTCTTTTGTCAGGTCTCAAGAAGTATGCATGGACAAAATCTGAGCATTGGTGTTAGATGGTTTTAAACTTTTCACTTTCCCTAAGACACCATGTGCACTTCCCAGAAATATGGTGGCATAGACACTTCATAGAGGGGAGGAGCAGTTCCTCTCGTCCAATAAAATCAATTTTTGCTGTCATGTCACACTGTCATTCTCAGCTACTTTATTAAACATTTTTACATGGACCTCTCAAAATCTGCAAGTTATTTAAAGAATACATTCCAATTTTATTCCTCTCAATCTTCAAAAAAGAAACCTCTAAAATAGAATTTTGGATTATGAGATCTAGCTATTTCAGCTCCTGTAAATGTCACCATCTAATAGTCACAACAAGCTTTGTGTCTTCATAGTCATTATGGCTGAACAAATGTAAACCTACCTCAAAGAGGTACAGGAAAGTAGATGTTTTTATGTGGAACCCCTTAAGAGAGGCATCTTTGACAGCGAGGATTAAAGAGGTAACCCAGTGGGAGAGCTGACAGGTCATTCTGTGCTAGAAAAATCTACATGTCATAAGTGTGTTATCAAGAGATTAATGAAGCGTTTTACAACAGGGGCCCTAGATTACAAACATACCACCTCCTTCTAGACGCTGTGTTCACTGCTGGGTTCAAGGGAAATTAGTACAAAGAAGATAAATACAAGAAAATAGTTAAGAGAACACTGTGATCATAAGACTTCCCTGATGGGTTACAGGACCTGATAGGGGAGACACGGGGTCTGTGTTGTCATGGCTTAATGCTCCAGCCTAGATGGATATTTAGCACTGCAGTTCACAGAAGGGAACATAAAGAATATCTTCAGTATTTTAGAGAATGCTAGAGCCCCTAACCACAGTGCAGAAGTGGGGTCCTACACAATGTGTTCTTGGAGCTAGTGTGAGGCTGTGCAGTGACTCACACATGCACACCTTCACCTTGAACTCATCTGCAAGGACACACACACACACACACACACACCAGCCTCACTCAGAAGTTCAGGCTCAGAACTCAGATTAGGTACTTCCATCAGGATCGAATTCTACTCTTGAGTGTGAGCCAAGAGAACTGCTTTTTATCTCCTTAAATATGGTTTTCATATGAAAAATTCCACAAGGCATGGTCAGTGATAGAACCATCCTTCCAAGTCCTGATTCATTTCTATCAATTCAATGACCAAAAATATTTTTTCCATGTAGACATCACCAGACACATCTATAGTACCAGAGGCAAGATCCCTCTTCCATCATAATCAGAAGGGCCATATTACAGCAAGATGTTCCTGTGGGTACTTCTCAAGATAAATAGAAGATTCCCTACCCACAGCCTGGGCCAAGCATCTACCATAGAATCTTATACAATGATAGAATCACATGGTCTGAGTCTCAGTATAGATGGGAGTCCATGGGAGGCCTGGACAAAGCACAAAGCATGACTGAGCAGCTCTCTTCTAAAATAGGACTCCATTATGATGCTGGGCAGATATGCCATCTCCATTAAATCTGTCAAGCAGATGGCGTATATCCTTAGTCTGAAACCTAATTTTCTGGTGTACTGTGTCTACTGTTGCTAACCAATGGTGAAACAGCCACAGTACTAACACCAGCACAAACCCTCATCCCATCCCTGGCACAAGGATTTAATTCTTCCCAACACAGGTTTTCATGGTAGCTCTACTGTGGTGGTTTGAAAGAAAATGGCTCCCAGAGAGAGTGGCACTATTAGGAGGTGTGGCCTTATTGGAGGAAGTGTGTCACTGTGGGGGGCGGGTTTTGAGTTGTTTTTTGCTCAAGCTATGCTCATTGTGACACACAGTTCCTTCTGCTGCCCGTGGATCAGATGTAGAACTCTCAGCTCCTTCTCCAGCACCATGTCTGCCTGCACACTGCCGTGTTCTGTCATGATGATAATGGACTAAACCTCTGAAACTGTAAGCCATCCCCAGTTAAATGTTTTCCTGCATAAGAGTTGTTGTGATTGTGGTGGCTCTTCACAGCGACAGAAATTCCAGCTAAGACACCTAGCTACCCATTCATGGTTGGCAAAGGTAAGAAAAGCAAACCACGACTGGATCGTTACAACTTTCATCCCATGGCATCTCAGATATCTTGTGGGAGCAGAGAAATGCAGGCCTATTCCTCGCCATTGTCTGGTGGTCAGAGAATTTGAGATACTAGCACATGCAGTTTGCACCTTCCAACACAGGAGACGGTTGCCTGGCTTTTTTGAAGGTAAGTAAACAGGTGGTCAGGATATGCCAGTGTAATTCTGCTCCTTCCATTGTAACTGTGAGGTCACCTGGGGAGGAGGTGTTTTCTGCCTATGTGAACAAGTGTGCATTGAGTAACCATGATTGAGCCACCCCGCTACCTAGCAACAGAATGTTAAGGAAGCCTTTTGTTACCTGCTCCCCCAGTTTACATCTTGTATAAAAGCTGTGGAAAATTAAACGCGGGTGATTTTTTGGGATCTGAATAATCCCTGAAACTCCTTCCTATACTGCCTTATGTTTTCAGTCTTATTATTTTTATGTGTCTTCATATCTCTTCATATCTTTCACTTATATTTCTTCAATTTCCATGCCTCCACCCTAGCAAGAAGTGCTTTTTTGTTGTTGTTGTTGTTATTGACGCTGGTCTTCAACAATATCCAAAGTTATTTATTTATCATTTCTAATGTTCCTCTTGGCCAAGATAATGCTAAAATGTTTCCAGATACTCTTCACAAATCTAGGTGACTGACTCCATGAGCCTAGGGAAACACCCAACCCCAGTGTCTATGCAGGTTCTTTACAGAACTGGTGGGATAGCAGAGCTCTCTGAGAGTGGAACTGGGTTATGTGGAAAAGATAGAGGAACAGCCAGGGTTTGGGCAATGGGGTATCCATGCTTCTTGGCAATGTATATCATCTTCAGTCCATGAGAGATTTGCTCTTTGGATGTTGTTTCTCACTCTGTCACTGATCACATTCAGGGAAGCTCACCTGCTGCTCTTGAGCTTCTCCTAGAATACCTGGTACTCTCGCTCTGCCTTCGGGTACGTTCTGTCTTCCTGTGCCCTTCTCATTGGGGTGGCTTCTTTCTCAAAGCTACAGAGTTGAGGGTTATTATTTTGTTTTGTCAAGAAGCAATCTCTTTTTGACTTGAGGACATGGTATTGCATAGATTGTTTTCTGATTTTTTTTAAGTATGTATTTTATTTTAGGGAAAAAAACCTATGTCTTCACCAAATGTCATGATGATACACCAAGGAATCAAGGTCTTGAGGACATAATGGGGCTGGTGCCCATATGCGCTCACAGAATCTGTGGCAGCATGCACAGGATGTGCACTTTTTATTTAATGAACTCAATAGCATCATTGGACGTTCTGCATCTCATTATGGTAAGCTGGAAATTTTTGTTTCTTTATAAGCTTATAAGTCCTTTTTATAGATATTATGGCTTCTGGTTTTGTATTTTTATAGGATTCCTGTATATGTGAACATGTGTGTCTCTGCCTCTAAGTGTGTTTCTTGTGGTTTTTTTTTTTTTTGACTCTTTTTCCTGTTTGGGTGTCTTTGTCTTACTCTGGCTTGTTTGTTTTTATCTTATTTTGTTATTAGAAGTTTGTTTGTTTTCTAAGAGAGACAGAAATGGTGTGAATCTGGATGGGAGGGGTCATGGAGCAGAACTTAGAATGGGGAAAACATAACCAGAATATATTGCACAAAAAATCTACTTTAATTAAAAAAACATATTTACCAAATGCCACGATGGATACTGTGTTGTGAAATAATCTTTTTGGTACACTGTGAAGATGTGTCACTCTGGTTGGTTTAATAAAAAGATGAATGGCCAATAGCTAGGCAGGACTTCTAGGCAGAGAGGACATTGGGGAAGGAGGTGGAGATGCCAGGAGATGTAGAGCACGCAGGATGGGAAGTATGGAGATGACGTAATAAAGCCACGAGACAGAAAGTAAATTGGGTTAATTAGGGTTATAAGAGCTAGTTATAAATGAGCCTAAGATAAGGCTGAGCTTTCATAATATTTAGTCTCCATGTCATTACTGGGGAGCTGAAAGTCCCAACAAAAAAATTCAACTATAAAACTGAAAGTCATTTTCCAAATGTGATCATTGAGTTAGCTGCCATAAGGTTGTGGAAGCACTGTCGGTCACTCAAAAGAATCTCAGCTTGGTAGAACCTCAGAGTGCTCCCAAGAAAGCTCTAGCAATGGAAACAGATGACACACTGACTCAAACATCAAATAACAATCAGGGGATGGAAGAAAAGCAATAGTCACATTGATAAGTAAGAAACACAAGCAGGTGAAGAAGTCACTGGCTCTTTAAAGCAGAGGCATGCGCCCCTTTCTTTGGCATATGTCCTAGGAGGGAGAGGATTTGTTGGTACCACAGTTCAAGTCACATCCAGTTCAGCTGCCTGCAGGAGAGTGCAGCCTTCCTCTGGACCCACCTTTTGAGTTAACTTATTCTCAGTGGAGCACCAGAAGTCCTTGGTCAGTAGCCCCTGATCTGTAGCCGCACTGTCTACATCTAAACGCTGTTTTTATTTCTGGTGGGACATATGATGAGGGGCAAGCGTGTCACTTGTCTAAGCATTTTTCCTTCCACATCAGGAGTAACAGACACTTTGCGTTCTGATGAGAATTCAGTAAAATGAAGCTTACAAATGCTGCACTTGTGTTCTTCACAAAGACAGCATTCCCAGATAGGATCTCCCACGAGGCCTCTAGTTAGCATGTGGGTTCTGGAACTCGGCAGTAGTTACCGTGCCAGGTACACAGTATCCGTGCCAGGTGTAGGAATGTGCCTTCATTGATCCATCTGTCTGAATACCCCGTAGTCTCCCCTGGCAATAGCACGGCTCTTCTCCCTCCTGCTCATACATCCACACAACACAGATTCCATGGGCTGCACACCTGACTCTGTGGTTTCCCCTGGGACTGCATTCTTGTGGGGATAAATTACAGGATCCACCCACCAGCAGTCTGCTACTGCGGCACAGGGTATGCTTCATTTCAATATCTGGCAGACTGTGAGCTTCAACTCTCAAGTCTCAATGGTCACTGTGAAACTATATTTGCCTAGCTGAAAAAAATCTTTACACTAAATTTACTGTCCACTATTTAGCCAGCCTTATGCATGTGTGGCTACACACCAGCTCAATCCTTTCCCAAATGCTCTGCTCCTCTCCTTTCATTATTTTTTTTTATAAACCTCACCCAAACTTCTCACCATTCACATTTTCTTCATTATAACTTGGAGGTTTTTCCTCTCTCCTTAATGTCAGTTTAAATTTCTACTGGGCAAACAGACTCACTTCTGAGTCATTGAGCCTCCAAAGGTTTCCAAGGTAGATTGCATCCTATAAAGATCACATTTGTGACAATGTAAGGTCATCAATGGCCCTTGTGTCTCATCCTGTGAGCTTCAGGCCTTCACTTTAAAGCAGAAGGATCACAGAAGAATTGGGGGTTTATTTGGGACTAGTAGGACACACAGTGACCCTAGGCCTTAAGAGTTTTAGAAACAGAATCATTTAAACATTCCAAGCTTCCCACATAAACTAACCTAAATGCTTACCTACTAGGCCAAAGCAAAAGAGGTGTGTTTTGGATCACCTCCTCCACCCCTTTGGTGCTAAATTACACTAAAGTAGAAAGAGAAGACCTTGTCCCCATCAGCATTGCCAAGTGGAGAGGGCCCCTCAATGGTCACAAGTCCCAAGACATTCAAGAAAGCACAGAGAAGGTTCTGAAAGACTAGGGATACTGGAACAGATCTAGAGAATAGATACTCGTGGTGGGGCTAGAAAAAGGTAGGGCAATGAAAAGGGAGGGCATTGCAAAAAAGGTGGGGTAATAGAGAGGGGTGGGGTACTGGAAGACTGTGGTGATGGAAGGAGATGGGGTGGTAGAGGGGCGAGAAGAGGGATGGTGGTGAGGTGATGAAGGCATGGGATGATGGAGGGAGGTGGGGTGCTGGAGGGAGGTGGGGTGCTGGAGGGAGGTGGGGTGCTGGAGGGAGGTGGGGTGTTTGAGGTATGGGACGATTGAGGGAGGTGGGGT
The DNA here is from genome assembly GCF_982192425.1 of Myodes glareolus. NCBI lineage: Eukaryota > Metazoa > Chordata > Mammalia > Rodentia > Cricetidae > Myodes > Myodes glareolus. Next base: position 53,087,423 of record NC_142048.1, on the reverse strand, counting down.
GCTGGAGGGTATGAGATGATGACATATGTGGGATACTAGAGGGTTGGGATGATGAAGGGATGCAAGATACTGGAGAGTGGTGGGGTATTGGGAGATGAGGTGACAGAATGATGGGGTCATAGAGGGAGCTAGGATATGGGAGGTATGTAGGATATTGGAGGTTTCAGGAGAGTACTGGGTGGAGATCAGGTACCAGGGACAGCCAGGAAGTAGGAAGAGAGTACTATAGATAGGTATGATATTTTAGTGATGATACAGAAATGGGTTGGAGAAGCTTTGAGTCGTGGGCGTATCTGAACTGCACAGCCAAAGCTTTGTCCACAGCTATGCAGAGAAATCCAGTGGAAACAGCGGCCTCCCTACTCCTTTAGAGTTATCAAAGAATAACATCAGAAAAATTAAGCCAAGGTATTACAAATATGTACCACTTTAAACAGCCCACGGTACTTCCGAGGTTTAAATGACCAACTTCATGGTGGAATTGTAAGCTACTGAAAATGCAAACTGTGTGTACCTTTATGGACACTCATATTTCTATTTGCTACATTTGTGAAGGTCTTTTAGTGTCATATAGTCCCAGTCTTCTACACGATAGCAAGTTTTATTTAAAGGCTTTATTTTTATTTTTCCTTGGGTGTATATGTGTGTCTGTGTGTGGGTGTGCGGATGTGAGTAGGGCCTTCAGCAGTCAGAAGAAATCCCACGGAGCAGTAGTTACAGGTGGTTGTGAGCCACTCGACCTAAGTTCTGGGAGCTGAACCTGGGTCCTCTGCAAGAGCAATAAGTACTCTTAGCCACGGAGTCAGCCCTCCAGCCCCTCTGCAAGACTGACTATACACCACAGAATATAAAATACGGTCATGTTTTATTTTTCAGACTAGATAAAAAAGAACCTTCAGATACCCTGAGATCCAGACAGGAACAGGTAACCATAAAGTTGGTCAGATTCACCAAAGTTGTCAGAACCTTAACAACCAGAAGCCCTGGACTTCCCACCTTGTGATCCATTTTCAAGGTTTATTTGAATTATACCACATGGGAACTTACGAGTAGCTTACCCAGACACCTTGTTTCCGATCCACTCCAGAGACCATTGGCCATGCACTCCCGGACATGGGAGCCCACGAGTGTGTAGCCAGTGTTGCAGGTGAAGATGGCGGTGGCTCCGTACACAGTGAGTGTCCCTATCTTGTTACCATTGGGGGGAAAGGACAGGCTTCCACAAGAGATGACTGAAAGAGAAAAACTGTATTAGTCCAAGTCTGGGTTTACAGCAGAAACCACGGGAGCTGGTTTTCATAAGAAGCACAGGGCAAGGAGGTCTGGTTTGCAAGTCAGTTGTCTCTGTCGGATTTTCCTTCTCTATTGCTTTTAACACAAAAGAAGTTCTACCATATTCTGAAGCCACTAAAGTCCCTACAGTGGTTCATTGCTTTTTCATTCTTACAGATTGACAACCCTTTCTTCAAAATCCACACTTTGCAATGTAAGAACCCATAAGCATATCTATGAAACATGCTACCTGTCTGCTTTTTCTACCCATATCTATCCTAAGAGTGATGTGATTGTGACGACACATGTGCCTGCTGGGAACATGAGAAGTGTCTTCACCAAAGGCCAACAGCCCAAACCAAGCATAATAGGTTAAAACTTTTATCTTTATCCTAGTACCAAGGTCATTTTTCTTCCAGTTATTTGTATGAGTTGTTCAATAACAAGCACTGTAAAATTGCTGACTACGCAGGGCACATGGAACCTTCTAGGTAATTATCAATAGTACACACATCCTGTGTGGACACAGGCAGGGTAGTTGTAAATCCTAAGGGTATCCTTGCTGCCCCAGATAATGATGGAGCACAGCTGTTGTGACCCCAAATTAGTCCATTTGGGGAGGTAAATTAATGATCACCCAAAGTAAAAATATTAATCACACCCACATGTTCACATCTCATATGCATAAATATTTGAGGGAAAAAATCCTACTGAATCTCACGGAAAGAGAAAATGTTTCCAAACCTTCAAGGATGATTGAGTACCAGAGGCTCAGAAGTATTTAAACAAGAATGGAAGTCTTAGAAAAGATAACCAAGGAAAACGTTCAGATCACTCAGAAAGCTGTGACATGCTCTGTATTTAAGGCCATGCCAGTAAGCGGCAAAACAGAGTTCTCATCCCTAGTAAACTGGCAAGAGATGGGGAGAAAAACACCATCATGAAGTAGGTTCATTGCTGAGTTGGTGAGAATGGCCAGTCTACTAACACTCTCTGTGTCTGATGGGGCTGAGGACAGTGAAAGTCTACGCTGATGGTCATTTAGGGAATGGAGTCAACAGTGTGAATATCATGGCTGTCGGTGTCTTAGTCAATTTTCTCATGACTGCGACATAATACTTTAGAGAAGCGACTTAAAGGAAAGAGCTCGCAATTTCATGGTGGGAAAAGCAGGGTGGTTTAGAGCAGAAGAGACTGCTCCCATGGGTATGTCAGGAGCCTGAGGCTGTGGTGATTTTTATTTGTGCTGTAACAAACAAAGCCTGTCTGAGGATCAGAGTGTGGGGAGAGCCTCTAGTTAGTCTTGGAGGCCAGGCAGCCGTGGTGCACACTTTTAATCCCCAGCACCTGGGAGGCAGAGACAGAGACAGAGGGATCTCTGTGAGTTCAAGGCCACCCCAGACCACACTAGATTGATTCAGTCTTAAAGAGAAACAAAGCCAGGCGGTAGTGGCTCACACATCTTTAATCCCAGCACTAGGGAGGTGGAAACAGGAAAGGATATGGCTGGGCGGGAAAAGGAACATAAGGTGGAAGGAGACAGGAGCTCAGTGAATTCGGTCTGAAGACTTGTAATGACAGGATACTCCATTCAGTCTGAGGACTTTGTAAAGGTAAGAGCTGGTGGTTGGCTGATCTGCTTCTCTCATCTTTCTACTCTTACTCCCTAATATCTTGACTCAGGTTTTTATTATTAAGACCAATTAGAAACTGCACTACATGAGGCATCTTGCTCACCTCTCCCAGTCAACAAAGAAGCAGAAAGACATGTGAGCCTTCGTGACTCCCCAGTGACCCACTTCCTCCGAAAGGCTCCATCTTCTAAAGGCTATACAACCTCCCAACCAGCTTCACCAGGGAACTCAGTATTCAAATAGAAGTCTGTATGTACATCTCACATTTAAACCACAACATATTGGACCCCACAAGGCCAGCACATTGATGACCTGGACCCCAGCCAGCGACTCCAAGGACTGACGTGTGAGCAGATCATGGGTATTTTGATCTCATCATGGAATGAATCCCCTAACAGATTAAAAGTCAGAATTCACCGCTGAGAGGTGACAGAGACCATGGAAATGGAGGTCTGGTTGGAGGGGGTGCTTTAAAAGGCTTGTCAGTAACCAGGACCCTCCTGCTTTCTGGCCACCTCCAGTGAACAACTCTGTTCTCTTCTGCTCAGTCAGGCAGGCTTTGTTACAGTTCAGAAATGAAGAAACACAAGCACCTAAGCCACAGGCCCGCGGGAACCTCTGCAACTGTGACCCATTAGAAACTGTCTCTTTTCTCAATTGCTTCTCTCATCCCGGTCAGGCAGCTCTCCTCTATAGTGCCACCCATCACTTGGGACCCCATGAAGGCATGGGCTCCGAGATGAGATCCTGTCTCAGATTAGAAAATGAAAATCAGATCACTTCCAAACCATTTCCTTAGATATTTGTCATGGCGATGAAAAAAAAATTCTAACACAGATTCTTGCAGATACTCAGAGGAAGTAAACTTGTATGAACTCACCATTGAAACACCAGCCCTCCCTCCCCAAACCCTTAGTTTAGCTCTCAGTCCAAGGTGTGACTCCCATTCAATTTCAAGTGAGCAGGCAGACTTGCAAGTTAGATATGATCTATAGGGGTCACGCGCCAGAAATCGGGAGTCTACCTCTAGGGAACAACTTGCTGAGAGAGCCTTCACGGTCCTCGGTATCTGAGACGGCTAAGCGAAACCTTCACAGCAGCAAGTGCACGCTTTCAATAATTTGCTAGCATGTACCGTACCAAATGTCAATGGATTCAAGAGGGATTTAGGTTTTTATAATTTGCCATGAACTTTTCTCTAAGCCTTTTCCCAAACACAGTGTGAACCTTACCTTGAACTGTGATATTTAGCAATTCATGTTGAAACTTCAGTGCTTATTACAAACGCGCTCAACGACAAGGCTGGACCGGTTTCCTAGCTGAGAGCTCCTCACAGCTTTAACGGTAGGGCAGGGAGAAAACCCACATTGGATTCTATCTTCCCAGCCTTGGTTCGCACGCCCTGGTGAGGAGACTATTTAAAGTCTGTCCTCTAATGAGGTTCATTAGATCACAAGGAACTAAGGGAGCAACAGCTGGGTTTCTGGGAAGCTGAAGAATGGGATTCTGAGCTGCGAGTCTCCTTTGGATGCGAACCCTACTCATTAATGATGGTGGCAAAGCAACTTGGAAAAACGTAATTGGGAGAGCCTGTCACCACTAAAAATAGTCTTGGCACAAAACAAGAAGAAAGCCTATCTCCAAGCTAGTCTCCCTTCTAGTCTCCAAAAATGGATTCATTAGCTTTTTATCTGTCCCTACCACTGGACACATGTCCACACTCACCAACCACAGTCCTCTCAGAACTCACGGGGGGGGGGGGTGGTTACACAGTTCAGGTGCTAAGCTGAGTGCTCCTGGAAGACCCTGTTGAGTGTTCCCTGTTAATGCTCTCTTTCTACTACAGCCATGGGCGACATTGGCTCCCCACTGCCCATAGGCAAGCTTCTTTTTCCTCTCTACAAGAATTCATAGGGAAATGTACTTTGAAGGAGGAACCTGGGGGCATGTGTTTTATCCTACTATGAGGCCAGCATCCCTGCCAGCAGTGTGAGTACTTAAACAAGCTCAAATGTTGATACATCCCACAGCTGTAGTCAATAATGACTACACACATGATTACATGTAGCTTACAATGACCGGGAACAGCCATGAGCACTGTGCTTAGCTGTCAATGAGAAGAAGCAGGGCATGCTCAGAGACGGGAAGATGGTTGTTTCTAAACATACAAAGGTGTGATGCTGGGCGATGGTTATGATCTGACACTGTCTGTTAAGTCTGAAGGCCTCATCCAAAATGAGGATGCTCACGATGGAATTTGGCTGCCCGTGCCCCAGAGAGTAGACCTTGGAGCTATGGCTGTGTCTCTCAAGTTCAGGGCCATGATGCACAATGTCTAATAATAGATGGAGTAACAGTACCACTCAGGCAGAAGGGCGGAATGGCTGTGCAGATTCCTGTGGCTGGACCTTGCCAGGGGTTTAGCTGTCAGTTCACACAGGTCTCTGGTTAGAAGTGGGAACCCAGAGAAGCCATGCAGAACCTTAACTTGGCCAAGGTCAGCTTTCAGAGAAGCCATAATGAGTAGTTAGGAACTGGGGGCAGTCTAGAACATGTGTGATGCTCTCTATATACCGTTTTAAATATCCAGTTTGGCTACTTATATATATTTATATATAATTTAAAGTGTAAAGGCTTCTGAATCATGTATCTCTACAATAAACATGTTTCTTACTTTCAAATATAAATAACAAGAAGTGTGAGACAAAAGCATGCTGACTTCTCTGTTGCGTGGGTATCCTGCCCACCCTGCGAAGGAGGGGAATCTCCAGTGGGAAGATCTCCCGGGCTATAGAGAACTTAGGACCACTTGGAGTGAGAAGGTGAACTCCATGAAGCTGGGGAACTCAGATGATCTCAGGGTGCTGTGGATGTGCTTGGGGGTGGCCAAGAGTCTTTTCTTCTTCCTGGGTTAAAGGACCAGCAAAGTAGGAAACTTATCATCCAGGCTCCAGAGAAGACACATATTGGAAAGTAGAAGGTTCCCTTCTCATCTCACGGTCTGGCCATTTTGAGATAAGCCACAGGTAACCGAAGCCTGATAAATTACAGCTCCATTGCTATGCCCATGGTTTCCATGACAACACACTGGGCGATGCTGTTGATTCAGTCTCAGCACCAAATGGAAACAAGGGTTCCTTCTATAGGGAAGCAGCCACAGGCTGACAAACTGGGCTTAAGAATATGTGTCATTTTAAGGATTTTTAATGAAGAAACAAAATGGTGTTTGAACTTCCTGGGGTTTTTATGTACACATTTAAAAGAAAAGTATATCAGTATCAGCATTGATCTTGTGTTTCTTCTGGGTCTATGTGGGTAAAATAGGGACTATAGGAAATAAAGAGAATTTAAGTTACAATAAGTGGGAACTTCATAAGAAATGGTAATCCAACACATTCAGTGATTTCTCTAGGTTCTAGAAAATGAACATCATAAGGTCCTATTTTTTTTTTCATCCCCTTTTTCGAAGGATAAGACCTAGGTGGTTTGTAGTCCTCAATAGCCATTGACTGTTTGTTCTGAGAGTTTAGAGTGGCTTTTGAGTGAGGAGATGGTGGTCAGACTTGATTCTCAAAATTTGTTATAAAGAGAAGTAACGTTAGATACTGAACTAAAGCTGGCTCTTGGTGACAGCCAGTGACACAGACAGCCATGAGAACACAAGGATGCAGATGTGGAAGAGAAATGCAGAGACAGAATTTAAGTGAATGTGTCCATTTCTGTTCCTGCATCGCTGCCACTGGACCTCTGAGCCCTGTGCTCATGACAAAAGCCCCAGGCTCCAGGAGGCCCTAGCATCCCTACAGAGTCCATAGACGTCCCTCTGTCCAGCTGCTAGACTGCTAACTGCCTGGGTTTTGTATACTGCCACTAAAACCGTATACTTAGAGAAGTCCAGACCAGGCTTCAAGGACCCAGCCACACTCATGCAGCATGTCAGAAGGAAACTCAAAAGGACACTCTTAGAAATATCATTTTCCTAGAAAACAAATCCCTATTGTTCATAAAAAACCCTACATGCTATTTATATTAGCATGGAAGGGACTTGCTATCATTTTATGTAAATTAATGTGTATTTATATCTTCTCAATTTTCAGGAAAATTGTTAAATATTTTAAAAGCTTTAGCAGCTTCAATTTATAATATAGGAAAAGATAAACTCCTAGAAATCCTGAAGTTTTCTTCCCTGGCCACAGACATCCCGCGCAATCCCCAGGGCTTCCTTCGTTCCGACAGAGCTGTGGCCAGTTTATGCGTCAGTTCATCTTCGGTTACAAGGGTGAGATTGACAGGGTGAGGCTATTCTGGTGATGAGGTGAGCCTTTAAAGAGGCCACATGGCTCCTGTCTTCTGAGAGATGGAAACCATTAAGCTTGAGAGGGTGAAGGACACATGTTAGAAACTGAAAGTGGATCCCATTACCTGAGACACGGCCATAATCACAAGGACGTTTATTTTACCCGTGAGTGTGAACAGACAGCTGGGTTTGACCAGGCAGCTTCAGGTACAGGCAGGACTACAGCAGCACCATAATGGCAGCTCTGGGGGAGGTACCAGCCGGAGGAAAGACACAGACCCTATGGATCCATCTAATGTTATGTGCTAAACCTGTGAGCCCATCCTGTGTTGCTTACAGAATCGGTGGACCCATTCAATGTCAAACAGAGACACTATTGACTCATCCAATGGCATATAAAGAACTTGTGGGCACATCTAATATTACACGTAGAACCCATGGGTTCATCCAAAGTCATTCTGAGACCCTCTCGGCCCATTCAATGTCATGTAGAATCTATGATCCCATTCCATGTCATGTACATATACAACCTGTGGGCCCATCCAATGTCAGACAAAGAACTCCTCTGTGTCACATGGACCTACTGCATTGGGGATAACTGCTTGGCAACAGATACAGCACCTCAGGTAGAACCGACTGCACTGAAACCCTGATAACAGCTTTCGAAGTTGGGTATTTTTTCCACACAGTGGGAAGACACTGGAGGATATTCTGAACTCCTGGGCTCTGGTGTTATTTCAAAGGATTAGCAACCACAAACAAGGTCTAGAATGCTAGATGATACCATAACCTGTCACAACGAGTCACGGGTGTCTGCTCTGATCTATCTATGTTTCCAAAAAGAAGGAGTTTCCAAAAATTTGCAAGCTCTTTTGCAAATGCAAAAAAAATTTTCCAAAATAGATAAATAGAGAGAAATTTGATAATAACAGTGGTACTTTTAATGAGAGTGGCCTCCACAGGCTCATAGACTTGACTACTTGGTCCCCAGTTGGTGAAACTGTTTGGGAAGGTTTGGAAGGTATGACCTGGAGGAGGCGTGTCACTAGGGTGGGCTTTGAGGTCTCAGAAGCACATGCTCTTCCCAGTTAGCTCTCTGCCTCCAACTTGACAGTTATGATGTGAGCTCCAGCTGCTGAACCAGCACCAGGCTTTTGCTTCACAGTCACAGACAAGAACCCACCGAAACCATAAGCCTTATTAAGTTTCTTTTATAAGTTGCCTTGATCACAGTAATTTGTCACAGCAATAGAAAAGTCACTAAGACACTAACAGTGTCTACCTTTTTAGGTGACTGAAACACTTTCAGCTGGGTCACCAGGGGAAGGACACGGCTCCCTGGAAGCTCTCCCTTCCTGGACATGCTTTGTCTTCTTCCCACACAGATTCCAAAGCATGCCCCCATGGCACTTTGGATCCCTGAATGATATCTGGGTAAACACTCTATCTTTAGAAGACAGCAAGGGTGTCAGAGACGTGCGAGAGATAATATGGAGACATCGCCAGTGGGCTGTCCTGGCTAAGACAACGTCAACTTGAAATTCAGTCATGACCAAAGCAAACCAAGGTTTCAGGTGGATTCTCCTGATTCTAGAAAATGCTGCGCATCTACGGTAGTGTGCAAAGGAGACACATTGCAGCACGTGACACAGGGCTCATATCCAGTCACATGGGGCAGCGGGTAGTCACCAGTGTGCACAATGTGTTTGTGTCTGGTGGGAAGTGACGACAGTGGCTGTGTGGTTCCTAGCAGGGGCCGGATGGGGTTGAAGAGCAAGGGCCCTGTGTGCATCAGGACAGCTAATTTCCAGAACCTCGGGGTAAAGCCAGAAGCACAGTACCAGGGCATCAGGATCTTCTGAGAGGCACCTTGCTGCTTCTAGGTGTGGTTCAAGCCTCAAGAGAGCTCCAAGTTTGTAAAGATTTACTTGTAGGAGTGAAGTATTCTAGAAAGACAGTTTCAGGTAGGGGCATCAAGCCGACCCTGTCTATCAAGATCCTGCCACAGGCAGACAGAGACACAGTCAACATCCTTAGCTGCAATCAGGTGCATGAGAGTGTATGGAGGGCCTGCTGGACCTACAGGAACCTTCTGTGAACCCCTCAAGGGGGCTAAAATGTCAGAGCCTCCATGCTATTCTCATCCCCTCCTGACAGCCCCAATTTTGCACCCCCAAATCACAAAATGGCTCTAAGGAGCTGGGGAATGTGTGTGGGTGGCATGAGTGTTGGGAGAATGTGGAAGGATTATGGCGGGGGAAATTAGCTGTGGGTTCCCGGCCAGGCATTGGTCACCTGAATGAAGCCGCCATCAGAGCCACCAGGAGCCATCAAAGTCAAACTGTGATGGCACTTTGGGAAAGGTGTCTTTGAGAAGCAGGGCATTGAGGACTTGAATGTCCCAGGCCACTGTTCTTCCTTATCTCTGGGTTCCTGAGAGGAGTTTGTATTACATGAAGCATTAGCATCTGTTGTATTAAAAGTTTAATTAAAATCATTATGTAAAGCAGCTAAATACACACATTCTTTTGTTTTTCTCCTTTTTAGTCTACTGCCATCCATCCCAAGTTGTGTACTGCATAGATCTCACACAGGCCAACTGCTTGTTTCAAAGTCTTGACAATTTCCTGTGTATAATTAGTACAGATTGGCTATCAGAGATGTGCAAATGAGACAGTGCTCTGAACAATGTCAGCTCTGTCTTATTTTCCTATTTATTCATAGTTTACTGTTCGTCATGTACCTGAGAGCATAATAATTTCCCCTTTCTAGACAATCGAGGAGGACAGATATCTTCAGCATAAAAACCTGTTTCCCAAGATCCTAATGAGAAGTTCATCATGGCAGTCACACAGAAGAATAGTTAGCTCTTTAAACACGGGCTTTTATTTGTCTTCAAGCACAAATGTGAAATATGTGATGATTTTAATATTCTGAAGTTTATAAAATACTGTCATTAAGAAAGACACACAGTGTTGGTTATTTGATCCTGGAGCCCCTGTCTGAGCTTGTCATGCTAACCCACAGGCTCTACTTTAGTCAGCAGGATTATAATGGCGTCCTCACAGGTGAAGCCACAGATGCCGTGACCTGGAGTTGTGTACCTGTTTGTGGCAGGGTTTGCCGTCACTCACCTTTGCATCTGGGTCTGTCTTCCTCTGTGTTCCAGGTCCCATTGGCTTGGCACTGCAAGAGCCTCTGACCCTGCAAGAAGTAGCCAGGGCTGCAGCTGAGGAGAACTTGAGCTCCGTATTCATTCAGTGACCCCGAAACCAGCCTCCAGAGCACATGCTCTGACAGCTGGCCTTCGATGCTGGGGCAGGGCACCGCTGTGAGAGAAACACCCGAGCATCAGTACGGCCTCCTGGCAGACAGCCCTTGCCATAACTGCAAAAGGTAGGGCCTGCAGGTCTATGGAATTCACTGTGGTGTGGAACCTGAATGCCCTCAACCCTTGTTTCAGGACTTCTCTGTTTTCCACATAGTCACATGGGAGGGAGCCTAATCCCAGCCTGTGTGTTACTGTCTCATTGCAGATGTGAAGGGGATCTTAGTGGTGGACTGTATTACAACAGGAGGAAATCCATTCCTTTTCTGTGCAACACATACATCCACACACATGCCCTTATTCACACATGGGTACATGAGAACACACCTGCCTTCACACATGCATACCTATACATACATGCACACACATGTGTAAAACCACTTGCATATTCAAATGTATGCACATGTTAGTATACATGCACAAACATACATGAGAATTTATGCACACACTATAGCTGCTTTTACTAGGTTTACAAGCACATAAAAATAGGCACACTACATTACCATTGTTAAAAAAAATAGCCAGTATCACAATTTAAGGGAAAGATTTCCCATGATGCAAGGCCAAGAAGACAGAAGTTCCTGAGTGTAGAGCTATGGAAACATTTAAAGAATTTTAAATGAACTTCACAAGTTAAAAGCAAGAACCAGACAGGTGTGGTAACCCATTCCATTAATCCAAGCACTGTGGAGGCAGAGACAATTTTGCAGAGGCAGAAACAGTTCTGCGGAGATAGAACTCTGTGAGTTCGAGGACGACCTAGTCTACAAAGAGAGCTCCAGGACAGCCAGGCCTGTTGACTGAAACCCTGTCTTGGAAAACCATAGCATTAATCACAAAGGTTCCTCTGCTGATATCTGTCACCAGCAGCCGGCTCCCAGCAAAACTTCTGGGCCCATAGTGATCAGCCTTGAGTCCAAAAACAATAGCTGATGTTTTTTCTAGAGTAACAATAAGAAATGCATTTTGTTTTTAAGTTTTGTTCACATTCATTAAAATTGAATCTGCTGTGTGAGATGCTACACAATCTCTCCTTCCTATGGCAACTTCTAGTTCTATCTTCTAATAAACTACAAAGAATAAGTGTTTAATATAAGAGTAAAGGCAATGAGGTTAAAAATATGAAGGAATATTGGGTAATTTAAACTCCATTCTTAAGCTTTATGTCTCTATATTTTTGGATGTGTTAAATATTCTGCATGACCATGGATGTATACATGGTTTACTTAACAGTAGAAATTACGTCTTTCTGTCGCTAGGATATGTTTAGCTTTTTAGGCAAGACAACCATCTCCATAAAGCCTTCGGCCATATGAACCCTGAACTCAGCTGGAATGTGACAAAAAGGCTTTTCCTTTTGCCAGTGTGTGCTTCTGGAACTAACTTGTATATTCTAATCACCTCCTCTATCATAAGCTTTGCTTCTGCCCAGGGTGGAAAGGGAGTTTTCATCTGGCTAATTCCATCCTAAATAGCAATCCGACAGTCCACAGCTTCCTTGCTTCTTCATGAAAACAGTATTTGTCTTGCTTTTTTTTTTGTGGTCAGTGGGGCCCTGGTGAGGAGGGGTGAAGAGTAGAGAGTCTGGAGAGATGTTTTTTAATTGTCTTCTAGCTTGTTTGTGTCTCTTGCTCACTCTCTACTTGGCAACAAGCTTTTTAAAAAAACTGTAACCACTATATCTTTTCATAGTTTTCCAGCCAAGTCAAATATAGGTCACACTTAGCTACAGTTGTCTGAGTGTGCGTGCGTGCGTGCATGTGCACAGTCTGCCAAGGAACTTGTCATGATAACAGAATAGCAAAGACATCTACTGAACCACACCGGTGAAAACTGAAGATATGCTTCTTCTTTCTCAGAGGCAATTCCCACTGAGACCACACACAGCCGTGCATAGCATCCTTGTAAATGATAGCCAAATGCAATCTATAGACACGGCATGGAAGCCACTAATAATGATTCTCTCTGATAAATGCATAAAACAATGAAACAACATATTGTAGGAAGCCAACAGACCGGCCTCTGTAGAGAAGAGTCACCACAAATGCTAACACTCTGGGGCTGAAATGGACCACGATCCTGACACCACAGAGGACCCAGATGAGCAGCAAGGGTCTCCTAGGAGGAGAACTGAAGTCTGGGGTGGGCATGAACTGCAAAGCCCATCCTGTCTTTTGATTGCTGAAGAAAGAACACATGTTTTCAGAAACAGGTTTCTACCAGTTTTTAATGTTTTTTTATGTTATGTTTCTACTGTAGGTTTTATGTTTTCGAAGTTGATCTGTGGGAAAGGCTGTGCAAAGCAAGAATAACTCACAGTTACAGCTGAGTGACGACATACTTGGGCGGTGAACCCCGAGTGGCACATCCTGGGCGGTGGGAAGAAGAGTCCCTGTGTGTGATGGTGAAGGAGGTAGCCTCTGTGATTTGCCTACATCTATACCTGCATTCTTGCAAGTAGGAGCCGTTGTCACACACGTGGGTTGCTATGTGAGGTGACAAGAGCAACTGTTCGATGTGGATCCCAAATGCCATAGATAGCTATGAATATGCATGAGTATATAAAATAAAAATAATTTAAGCCAGGAATTGGAAATCAATCCCCCGAAGAGACATCCTTGCTCATAAACGCAACGCCCGATGATGCACATCTTTAAGGGCCACCCTTTTTGGTTCTGAGTAAGTGCTCATAAAGCATCACGAGATGAGAAAGGAGAGTAATCATCATCATCAACACCATCAACACCATGGTTGTCATCATCACAGTCACCATTACCACCATCATCATCATCCCCGTCACCACCGTCACCACCATCATCACCACCACTGTCATCACCACCATCATCATCACCACTGTCATCACCACCATCATCATCACCACCATCATCACTACCATCATCACCACCACCACCATCACCACCACCATAACTGTATTATCTACATTTCACAGGCAAACAAGAAAGCCGTGTCAGCCAATCCAGGGAAGAACTCCCTCTTGCACAGCACCTCCCTGAATTGTGCTTTCCCTGGCAACACGAAAAGCAAAATTCATCCCACTAATTACTAAAAATAGGCAGACAGCAGGCAACACCTTCAGAAGTTCATCATGGAGGTCACAAATACCACAACAATCAAATATCAAATAAATTGCAAGGTCTCTGAAGGAAGATGAAATGTTGTTATAGCTGAGAAGTACAGGAAACCAAGTCTATGGTGTCATGAATTTAATCGGTCCATATATTTGACAATTATGAGAGAATTTTCATCTTGAGTCTATGATAACTATAGACGTAACTGGTAGAATGTGCTGGTTTCCCCACACACCTAACATCCCTTTTGGTTGCTCTTTTGCAGACAGAAAGGCTCCAATCACCAAGGGGTCATTTTCCCCCTTTCAACTAAGGGAGCATCTGCAGTGGTCCACCTATCCCAAGGGGCTCGACATGGTGAATCTCAAGCACTGTGGTCATGGTTGACACTATTTTTGGCACCGGAACCTAATTCTACCTCTTAAATCAAAAGAGTGGAAAACACAAATAATGACTAGTTCCCATACAACAGACACATTTTCCCAACTGCTGGATGTCACGGAGATGGAGAGAACACATGTATCTGACAGGGGAAATCATGGCTTTCATTTAAAAAAAAACTTTTTATTTATTTGCTTATTTATTTGTGTGTGTGTGTGCATGCGTGTGTGTGAGTGTGTGAAGCTGGAGTTATAGGTGGTTGTGAGTCAACACCCCTGGTTGCTGAGAACCTGAATTTGGGTCTTCTGAAAGAGCAGCGTGTGTTCTTAACTTTGGAACTATCGCTCTAGTCCTTGGCTGTCAACTTTAGGGAGAAACCAATTCTGGTTTCTTGAGCCAGGGAAAAGCAGCACAGCAAGCGGCTCCTTCCTGGGGACACACATGCTATAATGAGTCTGCCACCAGGAACATAAAGCATTTGCTCTGGTAGTTACAGGCCCTTCTCATGAATCTTCCCTATTTGTCTAATCAGCCCCTAAGTGTGGAATACAATTGTCTTTTTATTTTCTTTTAACAGAGTTTCCCTGCCTCATACTTGTGTGGGTAAGTACTTCTTATTACCACGTTCAGTTGGAGCACATTTAATTAGATTTGTAAAATTATGATTAGATACCTTTGGAGTGAAATAATTTAATCACCCCCGTCTTCGCACTCACAGCTAAAGTGGCATCTTTGCAGACCGCCAGCCGCCTCAGCTGATGGGAGTGAGGGAAATGGGTTGAACCGTGGAACTTCAGAAGCCTAGACAGCAAGGCCATCAGCTAGGCAAATAGTGAATTGACGGATGTTATGATGTCCTTTCAAGTTCTGTGTCTTGTGGTTCATTTGGGTAATTTTCAGTGAGAACATTTCTACAGGGCGGGTGGCTGTGGATTTAGAGGGGAGGTACCTTCTCTGGGTCCTTTGTACTTTCTGTGTTTTATGATGAGACCTTGGCACGTGAACTTTCTTCACTGACTGTGTGTCTGATATGCAATCCCAGGCTGCCCCTGTTGAGCCCAGGCTTGGTTTTGCCGTGTCCCAAGCTTGGATGCTTTCAGATCCAATGTGAGGAGTGTGTAGGTCACTCCTTTGGGTGTTGAGTGTCGATTTTGGGGTGGGGATTCCAGTGGGTGGCAAGCAAGACACTGAGCTTTGTGAAGGAGAGCACAGGCACCTTTGCAGCGGTGCTTTAATTTCCGCTCACCGTTGGTCTAGTTTATAACAGATTCAGGTTTAAATGTCCTGCACGTAGTTCCTGACATTAGCTCCTTAGACAGATGTTAAATAAATGCGTTTTAAAAACATTACTTTTGCTCCTACTAAACAATGTGAGCCCAGGGCAAACACCAATAACTTAGTCTAACATAGCCTGCAGTCTATTTGGGTTATGACGACAGAGCCACCCTGGGTTTCACTTCCCAGGTGCAAAAGCTACTGGTGTCACAGCACATACTCCGAAAAGACCCTCAGGAGGGTTGGGTGCCCAGAGGAGCCCCAAGGCCCTAGAGGCCTAAGTTTCCCTTCTCCTTCTCCCAGCACAGTGCTAGAAGGTTGCTGAAAAAGAATTAATTGGGAGCAGGGATGGAGTGGGATGTTCTCATGTTCTGTATGGTTGCTGTCAGAATTTGACACTCCTAGGAGACATTCTGTCTCTCTGTCTCCTGCTTCAAAGTGATAGGCAAGACAGTGACCACTGGGACAGCAGTTGCCTGATGCCCACAAGTCTTCCCCTAGTCTCGTGTCCTGGTACCTCCTTGTCTCCTGCCCAATGACTTCCCACAGCGTGAAGGCAGAAAGCTCCCTGTCAAAGTGTAACTGGATGTATTCAGTGTGTCTAGGACTGTTGCGGCTTTTTATAGGGTTTCTACTGTTCATAGGAAAAGGGAATGGTAAGGTGATAAGCAGTCCAGTGGGCAGACATTTTTAACACAAACAGCTTTTTGAAAAAGACTGATTCATTATTTTAGGTGTATTTTCTGTGTGCCCAAATATATGTATGTATACTGTGCGCGCGTGTGTGTAGGAGCCATTGGAGGCCAGAAGCGGGTGTTGGATCCCCAGTAGATGCAGTAACAGATGGCTGTGAGCCTCTGGATATGACTTCACCTTGCTTTTTTGTCCTAATGAAGGGTTTGCATCTCATTTAATCGTGAAACATTCTAATGCTTTGCTGGGTGTGGCGCTGTACACTTTTTAATCCCAACATTTAGAAGAGGCAAATGTATCTTTATGAGTTTAACTTCAGCTTGGTCTACATAGTGAGTTCCAGGTTAGCTGGGGCTACAAAAGTGATATCTTAGCTCAGAAATAAAGTGGGGGGGGGTGGAGAGAGAGTCTGGTGCTTTGCACACAGTAGGTCTTCATAAATGATTAATAATTAATGCGATTCATGAACAGCATCAACTCAGACAATGCCCACAAACTGGAATTGCAGACTAGACATGTGTGTGCGGAGATGGTTGGCTTAATGCCCTCGCCTCCTTCCCAACACATGGCTCACAGTGCAAATCCATCCATCATTTTGCCCAACTATCAAGCCCTGCACATTAATATCACTGGCCCTGACTGGGTATATTGTAGCACCAGCATGAATCTTATCTTCCAACAGCCAGATCCAGTCTCAGTAAAGAATTAAAATGGTAAAATGAGACTCAGAATGTACCCAGGACATCTGTACAGTTACAGGGAGATCCAGATAGAAATGGCTATTTATTCCAGTCTTTAACCAAGCCAGCCCCAAGGTGGAACACAGTGAGGGTGTTTACTGCTCATTTCTAGTGTCAATCAGATCGGAAGCCTTTCTCTTTTATTTACTTTACTTACTTTATTTTTTTGAAGATTTATCTATTTATGTTGGGACCAATTGGACTCTGGGCCTTCAGCTGCTCTTCCCTGCTAGAACCTTCTAACTGAAGTCACTAGAAGCTGTGCCTTGCCTAGAGGATCAGAGGATGGGATTTTCACCTGTTGGCCATTGACTGCAGGGCATTCAAACCTCCATGGTGCTATTAAAGAGGGCCTTTGTAACAGTGATTGGAGATCCATGTGTCTGTCTGTCTCTGTGTGTGTTCCCTCAACCTCCAGCCCCTTGCCCGAAAATCGCGAACTGGATTTTAGCACATAGAGCGCAGACGGGGGGAGCGGGGCGCGGCAATTTATGCTTTATTTGCATGAGTGTTTTGCCTACAAATGCTGGTACTACATATATTCAGTACTTGAAGAAGTCAGAAGAAGGCCTTGGATCCCCTGGAACTGGAGTTATGGATGACTGTGAGCTTCATGCGGGTGCTGGAATTCGAATCCCATCTTCTGGAAGAGCAACCAGTACTCTTAACCTCCGTGACATTTTTCTGGCTCCTGTTCATTTTATTTTTGAGATAGGGTCTGACTGAGCAGCCCAGGTTGGCCTTAGTTCACAAAGAGCCATATGCCTCTATCTTCCAAGTACTGGGATGAAACATGTTCTTTACCATCCCTAATAGAGATGCATATCGCCTGGTACTTCACCTACCAATTGTGCAATTTACTACAATTGTTAAGGAAACTTAAAAACTCCTTTGATCCCACGCAGATACAATGGGATTAGCTTGAAAAATATATAGGACTGTATGTATGTGTGTATATGCACATATATGTGTATATGTGTGTGTATGTGTATACACATATGGATATATATAGATACACAATTGTTACCAAAATTTAGCACTCATCGCATTTTCTAAGGATAAAGTTTTGTGTTTAGCATGCCTGATTTCTTCAGTTGTAATTAAGTGTAGGAAATCCCCCCCAAAAAAGTTAAAATGGGTTTTCCCTCACACTCAGCTCTGCTTACTAGGACATCATTTAATATTCACTAACTCTGACCCCTGCTAGTGAAAGGGACACTTTAATTAGCACTGCAGCACTGAGCAGTGTGTCTTACATAGATCCTGGATGACCCAACTGAGAGAGCACCTTCATTTCCCACAGGTTTAAGCAACTGGGATATAAAATGATGTCATATTTAATGGAAAACAACCAAGGAAAATCAGTACAATATTACCACTAACTTAGAACATGGACCTAAAAGGGCAAATGAAAGCAAGAAAAATAAAAGCTGTGGTGAACTGTTAATTACTTTTTATAAACTTTGCAAAGAATTTAATATTTTAACATGACCAACATATTCAGAAAAGAAAAAAGCAAACTAATTGTATAATCAAAGGTCAAGGAAACCTTTGTTATTGAAATATCATCAAAGCAAAACTAACATTTGTATTTCTAAGTTTTGAAACATTGGAAGGGCATATTAATTTAAAGTAAAGATTTTCAATATGTCTGTGACAAAATTCTCATTGTATAACTTATGCTTGCATGTACACATGCATGTGTATACATATGTGTGTTTGTTCATGTGTATGCGTATGTGTGCACGTGTGTGAGCATGTGCTTGTAACTTCTAAGGTTGGCTTCTCAGTCTGACTTGTGTGCTTGTATGCTTTACATCAGATTTAAACTTTCCATGCTTGAATCCTTTTCCTTTTCAAAATATTATTTTTAAATAAAATATAATTACACATCCCTCTCCCCTTTATTCTCTTATGTTTGACTCTTGTAAGAACATTGCTATGCACTGAAAACAGCTTTCTAGAAGTCAGAGGAATTGGTGCTTTCTCTGGCAGCCGGTGATATGTATGAGGAGTCCGTGGCATAGACACGTATCAAGCATCAGCTCTAACTTTGAAAACCTCAAACAGCACATGAGAAATGGTGAGAACAACTCACACTGCTTTACGTTACACACTTTATGCTGAGTGTTGTGCTCCCACTCATTAGCTTCTACTCACACTGAAAATGGTACCAGCGTAAGGTTTGGTGGGGTAAGTTCGGTGTTATAGATTGTCATGGAATTTACTGGGCTAACATCCAGGAATACATAGTCCATTTTAAGTGACTGGAGTGGTCTCTATGGAAATTGCTTGTGTTGTTTGGATGAAAGGAACCAGGTCCTTACAATACTGGGAAGTGTCTGCCTGCTTTCTGGAAGTTAAATTCAACCCTGTTCCCAGTGAACGCAGGTCCCCGTGAAATCTCCAAAGATGTGCAGGTAGACAGAACACTTACGTCTGCACGTGGGTGGCTTCCCTCTGTTGCTCCACAAGCCATCCTCCTGACACACAGCAGTGGCTTGCTGACTGGCATCCAGCTTGAAGCCTTCGTTACATTCGTAAGTCACTTTACTGTCCAAAGTGAACTCATTTCCTGTGAAGGAGCCGTTACCTGGAGCCTCTGGAATTCCACAGGACACAGCTGAAGAAATAAGGAAGAAAACCATGCTCATTCTTAAGGAACTTTATTAAATTTTATCTTGATTTTTTTTATCTCAGAGACAAATTGATTAATTATGTTCTTCAGTTTTGTCAAAGGTACATGCATTTTCGGAATTTCAAGGATGCAGATGTTCAAGAGTAACATTGGAAAGCTTATCAAAATGGAGAAGAGTGGTTCCATGTCAAACACTGTACCAAAGGGACACTAGAGATACCAGGTGATAGCTCTCGGGTATAGGTTAGTAACAGCCCAATTGTTTTGTTGTGTTATTCCTTTTGGTCTCTGGTCCCTTTAAGGGGCAAGCCACACCCACTCCCAGTGACTTCTGACCTCTTGTCGCCATCTTTCTTTCTTTCTGTTTCCTCTCTTGGCGTGTGCACACGGGCTTTCTGTCTTTTCTCTGTTTCTGTCTTTCTTTCTCTCCCTCTCCTTCTCCCTCACCCTTTCTTTCTCTGCCCCCTCCCCTTTTCCTCCATAACCCCGAATAAATATTCTAATCTCATTTTACATGTCCATGTCTCTGTCTCCTGCCTGCCTTCCCACAGCCAGCTCTGCCACTCGCCACTAGGAATCTGCACCGCTCTGGCAGCCTCTGCCTGGCTTGTGGCTGCTCTGCGAGTCCGCTGCCTGGGTATCTTAGACAGGCCGCTTGGGGGGGCACGAAAGCATCATTTTTTAAGGAATAAAAGTGTGTTTATGTAGCAATCACACACGCTACCTTAGATATCTTTGGGCAGGAGGATGAAGGGTTGGCCGCTTCCTTATCATCAGAACAATGACTTTGAATATCAAGACCCACAAGAATTGGTCACAAGTGCACAGTATCCACCTCCCTTTTGTCTCCACCTTTCCCTACTCATTTCCTTCAACTCAATGGAGGTTATCTTTAAAGGATGCTGTGCTTTGCCTGATTTCACCTGATTCCATGATGAGAAATGTGGTTTCAACTGTGTAAACAAGGTGTGCAATCATTAAGAGGTAAGGGCCTCTGGAGGTTCTCATTCTGAAAGCAATTGCATTCTCCCGAGACCCAGGATAGTTCTCAAAGAGCTAACAAAACTGTTGGAAGAACAAGTCAGAGCTGAGTAGTGACACATACCTCTAATACTAACACTGGGGAGGCAGAGGTAGGTGGGTCTCTGAGTTCAAGAGTAGCCTGGTCTACAGAGTGAGTTCCAGGATAGCCAAGGCAACAAAGAAAAATCCTGTCTTGAAAAACCAAAAGAAAAGAAAAGAACAGAAAAGAAAGAAAAGAGAAGAGAAGAAAATAAAAAAAGAGAGTTCAAGTTCACTGGATTCTTGACCCAACATGTGATCATTTTCTCTCAAGAAAGGTCCTACCATGACGCTTCCTGATGTTTAGGAGCACCTCACCACCGATGACACCACACCTCTGGGACATTTAAGAGTCCAGAATTGTGAGCTGGTAGGACCTCTTTTCTCATAAATTTCTTAGCACTGGGAATTTTATTATACAATAAAAATACAATACAAAGGAGGCTGGTATAAATGTAAACAGATTTCCTATGATCACCAGGGCATCTATCAGCATGAGAGCTAACATCTTCTGAATTACCCAGAAAGATTAAATTAAAAGCAGTCCTCTGACCAATATGCATGTGCACGCACACACATTGCTGAATAGTTATTTTTAGATCAGAAACTTTTAGAAAACACAAACTCTGAAATTTTTTGTGCTGGCTTTTATTTTTGACAACTTCATACATGTGCACGGTGTGTTAGATGTTTACCCCATTACACTCTCATCACCCCCTAATCCTACTGAAACTATTCACAAACAGCCTCACTTTCTTCTCCTTCTTCTTCATGGACCACTGATTTTCACTGGGGTTGTCATATGTGTAGGTGAGGGGACAGTCACAGGCAAGGCAACCTGCCATGGGCTACACCACTGAGTAAAATTTCTCCTTTTGTCTCAGCAGTCTTTAATCCTCTATAGTCTTGCAGGAAAGACTGGAGTCTCATCAGCTCCTCTCCCATCCATTGTGGAATATACTGAAGGATCCACTCTTATGTAGGTCTTGTTCTGGAAGCCATAGCTGGTGTACGTTCAAAAGCTTTGCCATCTCTAGAGGACTTCTGCCCCCCACCTACAACTTTTACACCCTTTCTGCTTTCTATTTCATGATTTCAATCACCTGAAGTATCTGTCTCTTGTATAATACAATATTAACACATGGTGGGATATTAAAAAACAAATGCCGTACTTATGTGTAACCATCACTTTGGGAGAGGTCTTCAAATAAACAATAATCCAAGATTTTCCATAGCACTGTTCTTTCAAGATGACCTATTGACAGATAGGTTATCAACTGGAAGACTAAGGGGCCTTTGTAAAATGGCTATCTTTAAGAAATCTAGGAAATGTCACAGATTTTGTCCTTTTTACAATTCTCTTTATATTTATATTGCCATTTCTTTGTCCCCACCATATACCTCTCTGTTTCTCTCAACCATGTATCTATCCTTTGAATCCTAACTTGCCCTCCACTTCACTCCACACACTGTGCCCAGCCTTCGCTTCTCTTATGATTCTTACTTGTGGGCAAGCATGGGACGAAATGTCGTCTCCGGCAGGTTAAGTGGGAAAAGAGAACATCCCACAAGCTCACAGGAAATGCTTCCCATTAATGGGGTTCTTACCCAGGGGGCCAAGATCAACTGGCTCACAGACGATTCTGTTCAATCTAAAATCTTTCAAATAAAAGTGAACTCTGCTTAGGAGGCCTCTGGAGACTCTGCCCTACGTAGTCTGTACAGTAATGAGCAGTCTGCGCTGAGATTTGGACTACAGTTTCTATCCCTGGGAGAGTGGTCATTAAAGGCACTGGGGTGAGGGGCACTTCTGACGCTCACCAGCCTTCAGCGATTTTTAACTCTGTTCAACCCATGGGGTTTTATGGCTACGACTCTGAACTTAAGCCAGTATCATTTTCCATATTTAAGCCACGAGTTAAGAATAAACGTTCCTGCTCCATCACTCTTTTGAAAATACCTACTATGGATTTAAAACACCAACTGCTGGGTTTGAAGAACCTAAATTTACTGAAATGAACATCAGGGAAGACTTGACAGTGGATTTCTCAGAATCCTCTTGTCAGCATCGACAGAAGTGAGACAGACCTGGTCCCAAAATTCAGAGGAGGGAAGTCTAACCTGGAACATTCCCAGAGCCAGTCATGTCCTTAGTCCTACTGCGCCTCTGAACTTCCACAGATGAGACACTCCAATGGTACTAGCCACAGACTCAGAAAGTTGTATGAACGGAGAGGGTTTTAGACATCACACTATTATATATCAACATTGTTATCTTTACCAATAGTGTATTGGGCATCCCCTGATAAAGACCTTAGGACAGTGGAAATGTGTTTCATATACATTATCTCATTCAACACTTAACACAAACAGAGAGTTAGAATCAATCACTACTATGCATTACTCCCGAGGAGCATAGATGATAGAGATATTGTGCCCTTACCTGAATTCTTTTGTCATTGTTAAGATTTCTTTCTTTTTTTTTTATTTTATGTGCACATATGTCTGGGCACCATGTATGTACCTGTTAGTCATGGAGGCAAGAAGAGGGTGTCAGGTATCCTCGAACTGGAGCTATTGATAGTTGTAAGCTGTCATGTGGGTGCAGGAAACTAAACCTGTGACCTCTGAATGAACAGCTAGCATCGTTAGCAACTTTAACCTCCAAGCCATCTCTCCAGTCTCCCTCACCTGAATTCTTACCACCAATTCAAAACTGTGACAGTGTATCGATCTCAGGTAGTGATGCCTCTTGCTTTCTGACCCCAGAATACTACCCAGGATGTTCAGGTTTGTTTTCCTGTCTAATATTCAGACATCAGGAGTCCGCCAATCAAATGACCAACAGCGTAAAAGTCAGTTTTCACAGCACAATTCTAAAAACAAAGCACAATCACTTGTGCTAATATTCCAGAGGCTTCTTTGCCCATTCTCCTCTCTATCTGAGATTTCTCAAGTCTCCTCCTTGGGTAATTAGTGATGAATCACCCCTGTACTTAAACCTTTACTGCATCTCAGAGCAATCAATACCAATGGAGCATGAGGCCACAAAGGAAAACCACAGAAGGTGAAGAGGACACGACAGAGGCCCCCGAGGCTGGTGCTCGCCTAGTGCTGGGCAGTGCTTCTGCTCATTTGCCATGGCAGTGTGATGTCAGGAATCTGCAAGGACACAGGCTAGCCTGGGCAATATACTTCCATTTGTTATAATGGCTGACGGTGGCTACTGAGAGCAAGGATAGATGGAGGGAACCAACAGCTGGGTTTGAAGGACCTAAATTAAACAGATGAACACTTTAAAGTCACGGGCCGCGCAAAATGGTCAGCTGTACAGGAGGATAGACCAGAATGTTCCAAGCCTCTTAAAAACATTTAGCACAGGATATCCCAAAGACAGAAGGAAAACAAACAGAAACTAACATAAAAGCATCATAAATGTGCCCCTTTAGTGCCTTCTTACAAATGACTAACGACAAAGACTCTGGCCTCATCTTGCAATCTCCAGGACATTTGTTTAGGGAGCCCATGTGTGTAACCCAGCTGTAAAACAAAACAGGTTTGCCCACCGACATGAACAAAGTCACTAAGGAGGTATAGGTACTGAAGTTGAAAAGTAATAGTCATTTCTTCAGAACGCAGAGCAAGTTTTGGTTCCAAAACAAAACTGTCTAAAGAACGATAACCAAAGGAATTTAATACATAGGTGGGCACTCTGAGTTCAAGCTCTGAATCTGACGTCTCTGGGGTTGTTTCCCAGAGATCCTTGCCCCAAGAGCAGTAATAACTCATGTGTTGGGTAGATGTATGGTTCGGGTAGGTGGCTTCCGTGAGGTGGTGAGATGATCGAAGACTGTAACATGGATCACCCAGAGGTACACACTGGTCCTGCTAACGTCTAGGGTTCTAAAGCTATTTATCTCTTGCTTTCACAAAAATAACAGTAAAAACTGTATTAGAAACTAAAGAATAACAAGCGTAATTGCAGATGGCAGTGCACAGCCCCACTGGTGGTCATGAGCTATGATAGTCACTGTTAGAAACAGCGTGGTGGGGACTCAAAACTGAAAAATGCAGGCCAGAAAGATGACTCAGAGGGTAAGAGCACCTGCAGCTACGAATAACCCCGTGAGCTGTGTCCTGGTGACTACAACTGAAGGAGATAAATGATGCCTGCAAGGTGTCCTCTGACCTTCATACCCACACAATGGCAAACACACACACACACACACACACACACACACACACACACACACACACACACCTCAAGGGAACCTTGGTCGTGTTACCTACCAATTCCACTTCTGAGTTTGAGCCCAAATGCTGGGTCATATTCTCAGTAACATTGCTTACAGTCACTGAAATGTAGAAGCTGCCTGGGTTCCCACTAATGGATGCATGGATAGCAAAATGCCAATTTACATATATCCACTGGATAGTCCTCAGCTTCAGGAAGGAAGGGTGTTATGGAACACAGCACAACAGCGGTGATCCTGAGGGCACTGTAGCGAGGGAGGGGGCCAGCAACAAAAGGGAAAAACTGGGTCATTCTGCTCACACAAGAAACCTGAGTAGAATATTAGGAGAGGAGAAGAATTTGAATTTCTAGGGCTGGCGTGGGGTCGGGAATTGTCTGTCAGCGAGACGGAATTTCTGCAAGAGGAAACCATGCTGGAATCAGATGCTAGTGATGGTTGCACGCCATTATGGATGCATTTAGTACCATTCATCCAGAAGTTTATGCCATGTGTATGTTACTATGACAGAAACATGCACAGTGTTTCCCTCATATGGGTACATGAGCAAGATGGTAAAGGTCAGGCAGGGAACAGTGCATATATTACAATATGTAATCAATCATCACTCCTCATTTTCCTTCCATTTTCATTGACAAGAGAAGCTATGATTCAGCAGGGAGCATTTAGGCTAATGAATACAATCTTTTTCTTTTTTTTCTATTCCTTTACGTGTGTTTGTGTTCTGCCTGCACATATGTATATGGACCCCATTGTGTGCCTGCTCCCCTAGAGGCCAGAAGAGGGCATCAGATTCAATAGAACTGAAGTTCCAGAAAGTTATACGCCATCATGTGGGTGCAGGGAATTGAGCCCCCGAGACCTTTGGAAGAGCCAATTAACTCCGAGTGCTCTTAACTGCTGAGCTATCTCTCCAGCCCCACTGAACACAAATTTTAAGATAATCAACTTTGAAAGACATAATAAATTCTCAAAACCACTGGCCTTGCTATGTGTCTACATATTAATGAAATAACCATTATGGAATATAACATGGACGGAAGCATGACTCCAAAATTTGAAAGGCTGTTGTGACTATGAACTAAGAAAGATGCATGTAGAAAGGCATGTTCCCATACTCTACCGTGTATTTCCTGACAGCTGTTGTTTGCAAATGATGCTTTTTTTCTAGAAAAATCTTTACTGATTCTCTTAGAAAATCATATAATATATTATAAAATGATATAATTATCATTCCTTGAAAAAACACAGAATGAGTTTAAGCCACTGACTTAGGGACTTAATGTACTAGGAGCTGTAGAGCTTAGTTTCAGAACAAGGAAACAAAACTCTCCAATGTGTTTTTCCTGTAGCTAAGGAATAAGCTTCTGGAAAGGTCAAATCCACAGAAGACTCCACTTCACTTTTACTAAATCATGCTTTAATGCTGCCGCACTGCTCATTTCTACGGGGAGCCAGGTGGGCCGCTGCCCAGCGGGAAAATGGTAGCAGACATCAGGCCAGAAGAGCGTTCCCAGGATGCTAGGAGAAAACATGACCTTGGGCAGTCTAAATATGTAAGCCAAAGCAGTAGGTGTCTTCCAGAAAACACAAGTAACAGAGGAAAGGGAGAGAACTGCAGTTACGCACACAGTGATGGACAGATGGCAGGTGGATGTATGGATGCCTAGATGGATAGATGGATAAATGATATATAGATGAATAGGTGATGATGCTAGAGAGACAGTAGGGAAATAATGGGAAAATAGAAAAGTAGATGATTGATAGATGATAGATAGAGGATGATAGATAGATGATAGATAGATAGATAGATAGATAGATAGATAGATAGATAGATAGATAGTAGAAAGGTAGGAGACAATAGATACATGGCTAAATAGATGACTGATAGGTAATCAAGAGATGGCATCAACACATAGATAGGTGGGCATAGTGGCTGGGTGATTGAATGAATGGACGGGAGATGAATAGATAGATGCATAGGAAGGGAGAGGAGAGACAGGTAGGAAGACCCGTACTTGCAAAGCTGCCCATGAAGAAATCTACACCTGAATTAAAACATAATGACACAGTTGGAAAGTCATATTCACTGGTGACAGAAAAGTAACAGAAATCACATGATTCAACACTGAGGTCTCATGATGGACAGAAAGGAATAGAAGGTGGCTTCCATAATTTCAAAGGCATTAGATACCTGACATGCCAGATTCTCCCATAGATCACTAAGTGAAGAATGTGGGGGCTGGAAAATCACCATTCCATTGTTTAAATGAAAAAAATATATGTGGGTCTCCAAATTAACAATTCTGTAATAGCTAATGGGCAACTCAAAGGCGTGTGGGTCGAGGAGGGCTGGCCTCAACCCTAGTCGGGTGACCTAAATTTCTCTTAAACTAGATAAAGTATTCAACGGAACATACATGTTTCTCTTAAACTAGACAAAGTAGTTCAACTGAACATACATGTTTCTCTTGAGCTAGACAATGTAGTTCCATTAAATAGTTCTGTGAAAATCTTAGACATTTAGTTTGACTTGAACTTTGCTTCAGTCAGAGAACCTGGAAGGACACTACTGAGTGCTTCCACGTGTGGTGGGAACACACCATGTGACCTGAGCAAACCTACTCCGCAGGGAGCTGGAGCGAAAGGGTACCACGTGGTCTCTGGAGCCACCCTGACTCACAAGAAGACTCTTGTGAGTCTTCTGTATTTTTCTGGACTAGTTTCTGAAAATTTCCCAATAGAATCAATCAAAAGTCTAGCAGTGAAGCATTCTGCAGCCTCTCCCTTGCAGGCACCATTCCAGGGGGCAACATGCATTGTGCATAGACTGCAATTTTCTCATCAAGATCCAAGCAGCGACTGCAAACTCCAAGCATTGCACAATGGTGGAAAACTATGCAGAACAGAATACCCAACTTCACAGAAAACCAGAAACTTCCATTTAAGCTCATTTGTCCAATAGCCTCTGGCCTTACATCTGTGGAATGAAGGACCAGTTACTAAAAGTTTACTTAAATGGTAACTTTTTGTTTCATGGTCAATTTCATTGGGAGATGGTGGTGAGACATTGCTGAGGGCATAATTAAGTTACTAACAGGGAGCAAAGGAGTGAAAAACAATTCTATAATGCTGCCTGGCTTGCCCAATGTCTAGTCTCCTGTCTCTTTCTCTGTGTCCAGTGTAAAGCCCAGAACCTGGCCCAGAGCACAGAGGTCACAGACAGCCCACACCATGACAGTGTCCACCCATCCCCACCCATCCTTGCAAGAGACATTTGGAACAGTCAGAGATCATTTGCCAACAGTGTACCTGAGAAAGGTCTTGACCATGTGTCCAGAGAAGGAGGTTATCCAAACCTTCTCTCCTTTCCTCTCATGCTACCACCCCATTCAAATTCCTGCCATACCCACACAGCTTCATGGGGGTACAGTCCCCAGTGCTCTAACTCCAGTTCCCCAAAGCAAGTCTAATTGTCTCAGACGACCACTACAGCTCACGTGATGGTCAGTCTTCATTCAAGCAGTAGGAAGTGGCAGAGGCCATCAAAAGAATCCAGGTTTTGCAATTGAAGAGACAGAGGGACTGAGACATAGCGTTTTTTTTTTAATTGCCAGTTGACCCAGCCTAACAGTTAATTGAGAATGCGCATCAATAAAATGAGCTCAAGCATCCTTTTCCCCATGATAATGTTAATATGACACTGAACAATATTATCCTTTCATAATCATAATATCTTTTTTCAGAAGTCACTGTACAAGGCCTGCCCAAGACTAAACTCATTGGCTCTCTTTGAGAAGCTATAGGAAATTAAAGATTGCTAAAGGTTGGGGAGCCATAGCCCTCAGTGAAGTAGCCGCGAGCACATTGTCTTCGCTCAGATAAATACCTGCCATACACATGCAGGCACTCTAATATGATTTTTATGTACAAAACATGAAAAATTAATAAATTAAATAATACTTTTTTGTCAATTATTAACTGACAAACTTACTATCACACACATTTTTATAATAACGGATTTTTTAAAGCTTTACTTGTGTGTGTATGTGTGTTTGCCTACTCTATGTATGTGCATCATACGTGTGGAGTTCAGAAGAGGATCTGGGATCCCTTGGAACTGGAGTTACAGAAGACTGTGAGCTGCCATGTGGGTCCTGGGAACCAAAGCTATGTCCTCCGTAAGCGCAACCAGTGCTCTTAACCGCTGACCCATCTCTCCAGTCCCTAATTATAAAATATTAACAAGGATATTTTATAATATTAATCTGATGACTTAGGTGTGTTTTCTTCCCATCATGCAGTTAACTACAGTGGTGTGAGTTATCGAATCCTTACACCAAGAGTGTTAGGTCCTTCCAGTCATCTTCATTTTATAGGGCACACTCACATACTGAGTGCACACTCACATACTGAGTGCACACTCACATACTGGATGCATTACCCTAATGCACGCTTAGGTGACATCAAGGCAGCCTTGACCCCACCCCAGATGCCTAATGCTGAGCTTCTGCACCTTTCCCTAAGGCATAGTCCTTTCCTGTCTCAACTAAGACAGGAAAATAGTTCACGGTCTCTCTTCCCTTGGACCTCTTCACGGCATTCAAGGTGCAGAAGGACCGCATTTCCTGACTGTCACACTCTCTATAACCCTGAGCTGAACCTCACAATCCAGGCCTTGCCGTATTTGCTGAAGGACTGAAGATCAACTCCTCTGACGTAGGAAGCCGAGCTTTATGAGTTTTTCACCCTGTACTTTAAAAATGGCATTGGTAATGGCTTCACCCTCTCTGTCATTTATGTCTTAAAACATGGGAAAATATGACTTCTCCTAGGGATATCAAACTTCCTATTTTGATCATTTCCTGGGCAGTTACTTCAGCCCTTGTTAATGTTTAGGCTAATTAAGCTCCATATCTCTGAAAGTAGATACATTTCCTATTTTATTATATTAAGCGTGTGCTCTGATTTAATGACATTTTCCTGTGTTCTTGTGTTCATGATAACTGTTGGCTTCATGCAACTCTTTGCCAGTCATTGTGTGTGTCGATCTAGCAGTTAGTCTGAAGCACAGAGTTAATACCTTTCTCTGTGTGCATCTATAAACGACTATATGAGTAGTTTTTACATTACCTATTTATATTTCCTTCTGTTGCTGTCTGTTCTTAGGAAACTTTACTAAAGGTTGCTAGCCCATGCCCATCCTTGCTAAAATACTGGCATTGAGTTAATTACCAGACTTACTCCCAGCTACGAGAAACTGCCAAGCATAAAGATCTAAAAAAAAAAAAAATCTAAGTGACAGAAAAGTTTACTTAGAAGTTTGAAAAGCTACAGGAAAAGGGTTGACGGCAATCTCTGCGGTGCTCTCCACCTCTCAGTCTCCTAGCTCTACCTGGAAGAGAAGGAGGTAAAGAGATCGACACTGTGGCCCAGACAAGCAGACAGCCTGCAAATCCATCCCTGGAAAAGTACTCAGAAACAACTGGCTAGCAAAGCCACTCCCAAAAGTGTCCTTTCCGCTAGAGGGGCGCAGAAACCTCCGTGGGATAGCTTGACTAATGAAATCAGACACCAACAGAATCCCTGACCTTCTGCTTCGAGACTCCTGTTCCCACGTCTGATGTGAAAAATTGCTCAGGCCTTCAAAACAGATTTAGAGAGCCGCTAAACAGGACCCACCTGTGCGCCAGCCAAGCCAGATGTGTAACATCATGCCAGAAGGTGCCCAGCTAGCTCACTGCATACGTAAAACACGCCCGAGAATCCAGGGAGAGGAAACATTTCTTTCTCAAAAAGTTCATGTTTTTTTTTTTTTTCTCTCTAACTCCTGTTATTCTGGAAGTTAGCTATTTCCCCCATGAGGTCAAAAGCTAACAAAGTCTATGACTTTGAGTGGAAAAGCAGGGCCAAGAATCAGGTGTTGGCAGATTTTACATTTTCACATGTGATTTTTTAATATAAGTGTGTGATGTAAGCATTAACACAAGTCTAAATGTCTCAGGGAGCATGTCTCAGCCGCTCAACTTTATAGTGATTATAAATGAACCTGTGAGATTTTTTTCTGGACAATGACAGCATTTGGAATTTTTTTTTCAAAAAGTAAGCTAATTTCTACACATTTCTGTTTTTGTTTGTCTTCTATACTGTTTCTGTAAGCTTGCTATTAAAATATATTACACTATGTAAAATACAAGTAAACAGGTAGCCTTCATCTATTTATCTTGCTAAGCTTCCAGACCACATATCTTCGTTTGAGGAAAGCATAGTTGGATGCAGAATGCCATATGTCACTCACAGCCCTTCAGGGGTCAAAGGCCCCAAGCATAGGCATACCTGGAACACTATAGTGATTACATGGAGAAAGCATCACCTTGGCTTGGTTTCAGGCTGATTCTGCCCCAAAGCACCATGTATGTTAGAAACCACATGGACAACAGCCATTGTTGGCATCAAGAACCATATCCATTTACTCAAATACTCAGGTTGATAGTTACTGCGGTCCAAGCATTGTGCTACTGCTGTGGTATCAAGAGTAAGACAGAAGCTCTGCCATTGAAAAGCAGGGAGCATCCCAAAGGGGCTCACACAAGTCCTCTCTACCAACTCCATCCTGGGCTTGGGGACTACAGAGCACAGGCCCTGTGGGAGGCACTGAGTTAGAATTTTAAATTGTCCTTTAAAAGTTAAAAACTTTATGATTTTTAAGAGTCTCGCAAATAAATAGAACAGTATACATCAAAATTAATCAGAATTTGAATTCTTCTTTTTCTTTTGTTGTCATCTGTTTTGTTTAGGTAGCCATTTGTGTCCTGGAAGTCACTCTGTAAACCAGGCTGGCCTTGAGTTCCCAGAGATCTGCTGGCCTCTGCCTCCTCAGTGCTGGCATTAAAGATGTGCGCCTCCATATCTGGTGGCCCTGAATTTTTCTTCTCAACAAGTACTCAGGATGATTTTTGTAAACAGAGATAGGTATGATTCCCCTGATCAGGAAGACGTGGAAAGACACAAGGGTGAGAAATAAGTCATAGGTGTTGAGATGGAGTACAGGATCCCTGGGTAACCACCGGAGACTGAGGGGGGGACTACAGTGGGGCTTGATGACTAGATATGAAGAGACGATTTCCACCCGCCATCATGGTGTGGTCAGATGGAAAATACACACGTGACAAAGCACATGCTTGCTTATGTAGAACTCTTTGTATAGACAGCCACATCCCTCATCCTCCCAACAGTGTCAGGGGAGCCACTGCTTTCCACAGGGACAATGTCTGGCAAGATGTCTTGTCCTGATCCTCTCTCACATCCAGTTCTCTGCAAACCCTGGACAGCCTGCTTGACTTGAATGTTTCAACTTCCCACCCTTCAAGACTCTTCCAACGCCAGTTCCACGAGCACCCCATACTCATTCCTAGGTGCCCAACAGGGTTTGTCCCTCAGTCACCTGTGGGGCTGTCACCCACTCACATCCCAGTCCAGCAATTTCTTCTCGAGGGCCTGGTGTTTGTGAACTGTCGGTGTTTCAGGTAAAGACTGCACTATCCCTTTAACGAAAATCCATCAGTTATTCTGTGTCCTGTTTACTCAGGTTTTTGACCGTCTCCACGCTTGGTCTTTTATTGAATTCAAAGGCATCCTTATCAAAGTCCTGCATACTAGAACAAAGGTTCTGTGATACTCTTCTGTCCAACCTGCCCATGCCACTCCCCACTCTTCCCTATCCTGAAGAAAGGGAGACGAACACCAGGTACTATCATTCATTTTTACACTATTTTATACACACTATGGAATATGTTTACATTTCCAGGGCAAGCACTGCTGATACATCATGGAATTTTCTTTCATTGCAAGGGACATGACTGGTCTCTGTGGCCAGTCTCAACCTGGGAAACTCATAACCCTTCTGTGAGAAAACCTTCCTTGGCATGCTTCATCCAACTGCATTATGGGAAAGAACTTTGCACATACACCCTCACTATTACCTTAATCACGAGCCATATTTTGTGGTGCTCAGTCTGCACTAAGCACGGATGGGGAAACACATTGTTCAGTTTGTCACAGGATATAGAAAGATGATGCTCCCTTGCAGAAATGCCTGAGATAGGATTTGAGTGAGAGAATTGTGCTTTGGCGTGTGGCCTGAACTTGGCTACTCTGACCACTCCAGAGGTTGGCAGATGTCAACTCATTAGCTGGAACTCGTCTACAGTTGACATGTTCCCAACTCACACTCTAAAGAAGGATGGAAACAATAAGGCAAAGACAACAGAACAGACTATATATGGCGCAAGAAGACAGCGCTTATTGCCTGGTTCCTCACAGATAACATTCAGACCATACAGTCTATGACTATAGGTAATAGGAGGCTGTCACCTGCTCGGCTCCGTAAGTGTGTTGATGTTAGACAAGTCAGCCAAGTGCCCTCTGAAAACCCAGCAACAAGACTAAGTCTGTGTTGTCTTCCAGCGGGAGTTCCTTTTTCAACAACAGCCTCTTGTCCTGTGCTGGGGTCGGGCTTCATGCCAACATAGTCATTTACGACTTCAAACCAAACAGGTGAGGAGGTGTCTGTTCTGGAATTGTAGATCCTGAAGCCAAACCTCAGGCAATAACCCCTGCAGGTCCATACCCTTAGGAAAACCCCTCACCCCTCACCGGATCATGGGAGTAACACACTTGCCCAGCTAGTTCAAATCTGTAAGATGAGTTGACTCCAGCCAATTGGCTCTGGGTTAAATAGGCCGTATGGACTCACATATCTGCAGTTTAGAGTGTGGTTCACACACTGCCTACACTCTATCTTCACACACACACACACACACACACACACACATACACACACACACACACACACACGGGGTAGGGAACACACTCATAGAATTCCCAGTCATCGTGTGTAATTTTGCATTTAAATTCTCATTAATTTCTGTTTAAACTTCTAAATAAATCTACATCTCTCGAGCTACTGAGTTACTTTCAGAATAGAAGAATCTTATAGAAGAAAATTTGCATATGAAAATGAAGTCAAGGGTCACAATTAACCCATATGGTTTATGTCCATAAGTAAAAAAAAAAAGCTGTGACTTAATAAATACATTAATTAATTAACACTCCAGGGTTTCAATTATAATTCCTTAGCTTTTAAAAGGATGCTTTGCTGTTGACTTTTTAAAGGTGAAGATCCTGGACCTTCGGGAAGAGGCTAGCTCTGGAATCAGGAGGTGTATGGGAGGCAGAGGTGATGGAGGTAACTGATTCTCAGATGTTCACAGTGAAGTCTCCTTAGATAGCATCATCTGCAGGTACTCATAGCCACAGAGCTAAAGAGCTGTATAAGTAGAACCTTAGGAAACATACCTCTCACCAACCCGGTCTTTGGCTTCCTCCAGAGCCTTTCAGATATTATGAGCTAATTATAACTCTATAGAAGTTCATTGGGACATATAGACTTTGGGTCTGTTTGATTTCAGTGCGCATTTCAAAAACAATTTCTAAACAATTTAGAACTGAAAAGTATACCATGACTGATTAAAGCTATGATGTCATTAACTGCTCAAGGACATTAGGGAACTCTCACGGTCAAACTCTCTACCATTCTACCGACTAGAGGAATCCCTCCAATCAAAGGCAGTCTGTTCTTCAGATCTGTCTGTCTCTGAATAAACGAAGATCTGACAACAGACAACACTGGCCTATGTCTTAAGAGCTTGATTTTAAGAACAAAAGCTTAATTGTGCAGTTTATGGCTCAGATCACTTTCCTACTTTGTTGCCCAGGGAAACGCGAGCAGAGTGCAAGAAACGGAGGCGACCCCCATACCAAAGCTCCAGCTCCTACAAGGCTCTGAGCAACAGCTTTCAAATAAACAGCTGTGTGGGCACTGCGCTGGTGAACAGGGGCAGCTCGAAAGCCTGCTCTGCGAAGTTCCCATTTAACTGCATATCCACGATAGCGCAGGAAATCTCGGCTCCCGCGCGGGCGGCTCCTCAAGATGAAGATCAGTGTATTGATAATGAAACAGCTGCTTGGCAGAATTCCTTGCTCTGAGGCAGGAAATGGAGGCTACAGTACAGGAGATATGCCTGGCTTTATGGGGAGGATAAGCAACCAAGACAGCTTTGCTGAGAGAAATCATTTAAAAGGTCAAGCAAAGAGAGAAAAACAACCCTCACTCCTCAGAAACCCACAGACTACATCTGCCCTGGCGCTTCTGGCTGGCCCAGACCGTGAGGATGGAAACAGTGTGTGCCACTTGCTAAAGCTGTGACAGACAAGGAGGCCTGGTTACCAGCCCTGCCACATAGGACCTCAGGGTTCTGAGTGAGCCTGGAGCAAGTGCCCTGGGAATCCCCTTCCAGCCCCAACGACATTAGCTACCTTCACATCCTATGGAGGTATAGTGTACCTCCGTGTTTAAGCCTTTCAGTAATTCTAAAGCCAGCGATCAACACTCCCATTATACAGAGCCATAAAGGAATACTAAGGTCATTAGTGTTCCCTTGACATCAAGGAACCTAGACTTCCCCATGTCTCCTTGACTTCTCATCTGAGTAACATTCCTCCCACCATACTGGAGTCACTGAGACCAGGACTAAGGCCAAGTCAATGAAAACAAGCGAAAGATCCCGGCACTAGATAAATCATCTTAATGGGAATTATGTGATTTCAATTACATGCTTTGGAAGTCACACATGTGTTCCACTGTTTAAATTTGTGGCATGGACAGGTGGCCTCAGTGCCACCTCATGCCCTAAGTCACAAAGCAAATAAGTGTTATTTTTCCTTGTCAATGAAAGGGAAAAAAAACCCTTTGTCCCTCCTAGTAGGACAAGCTCCTGGAAGCTACTTAATGTTTATCTTATATTAAAGAACAATTTCTAGAGGTGAAAGCATAAACCAAGGTGAGGCTCTGATAATGGTGATGTGGCTCAAGCCATATAAACACAACGTGCATCTCTTACGCCTCCATACAGCGGTTATAGAAAATCGAACAGCCCAAGTCAGAGGAAAGGAGGCCACTGGTTTCCAGAGCCATTCACATCTTATGACTGATGTTCAGGGGCTGAGCCACTTTATTGTAAATACAAATCTCATCAGACAAAACTCTGAAAATGTTGCCGTCTCAAACTCTTGCTTCTAAATTAAATGTTTTACATAGGAAACATTCTATGCATCTGATAGGTAAAATTAAAAAAAAAAACTTATGGAATATTGAAATCAACATTTATAAGCCCTAGATTAAAATAGCCAAAGAATGTAAGACATAAACACCGTGGCTCATTTGTAGTAAAATAAGGAAGAACGTTTTTTTTGAGGGAGGTTAGGATATATTTTGAAATAATACAATGATCAGGAAAAGCTTTTTGGAATGTTCATGGATAATGCCTCTTTTTTAATGCAAGATAAAGAGCACATTATAATTAGAATAACTGTAGCCACAGCCTAGGGACTACTGTTCATTTTCTGGATTCGGGCAGTGCAGATTCACGGAAACCTTCTGCAAATGTTAGCAATGTTTGCTTTATCAATGGGGAGCTTAACTGTGCTGTCATAAACCTACTGCCATGGCAAGTCTCAGTGATCAATCTGACTGGATTCACAGTTGCAAGGAGACAGGCACACACTGGGTGTGCTGACAGAGCACTTAGGGAGAAAGACCCACCCTGGATTTGAGTGGCTCCCTTGCATAATTTGGAAGCCCAGACTGAACAAAAGGGGAGAAAGGTCAAAGGTAGCTGAACATCAGTCTTGGCTTCACTCGGCATCTTTGTCCAGGGAAGTGAGCAGGCAGCCTGACTTCTAGTGATCACAGTCTAGAAATAACAAACCATCCTGTGGTACCCTTGAACAATGAGAAAATAAACTTTCCCCTGCTAGGGTGCTCTTTGTCCCATATTTTTTCACATCCATGAGCAAAGCAATGACAGCGACACCCAGATTCTGGTCCCTATCAGCTCTCATGCACAGTCTCTTCCGTTGCTGGAGAACAACTCAAATCAGAACAATGAACCCGGGTGGGGTGGAAAGCCGTCTCTTACCCTGGCAAAGCGGTGCGATTGAGTCCCACTGGTACACACCCACGGGGTTCCGTCTGCAGGTTGCATTGCTGTGGCCAATCATTCGATATCCAGGCTTGCAGAAGTAATGGACCTTGCTCCCCAGGGTCCCTGTAGTTTTATTTAAAATGCCACCATTCTTCAGCGTAGAGGTGAGACTGCAGTAAGGAGCTGGACACGGGAACAGATGGAAGCAGTTTACAAACCAATATGGGACAGAGGCACACCACAAACAAAACATCTTTAGTGTTTAAAAGCTGGGAAGTGAGCAGCAAACATCATCTCTAAAAATAAGCCTCTAAAAGCCCCACAGGGTTTTCTTGTGAACCTCAGGAACCTGGTGCTAGGTAGGATGCTGACTTCAGCATGGCCAGAAAGACACAGATTTTCATAGTGAGCTCCCCAAGAGGTACCCTGAGGCTGCCTCTCATAAAGACAAGGGTGAGAAGTGATGGGGCATGGCTTATGGCACTACATTTGCAACAAAAACATTCTCTACGTTTTAAGAAAGAGGTGATTAAACCAAAGAAAAGAGGCATTGAACATTTTTTTTTGCAATTAAGAACATGAAGGTTAGTGGCCTAATGAATTGTGCTATGATATAGACATAAAACTTCTTTTATAAAACAGGAAATTTGATCGAAAATCTTTGCTCAAATGTAGAAAATGTAGAACTTCATGTTACAAAAAATTTGTGTTAGCAGTGAAAGTATCCCCTTTGTTGGGAGACATTTTCAAATTTAGAGATGACTATCAGTTTTTATTCATTTAATTTTATTTTTATGTGTATGAGTGTTTTGTCTGGATGCATGTATTATACATATATAATATAATTATTATATATTATGATAATACAATACATATATAATTTGGGGGGGCCTAAGTATATGTATGTACATCACATGCAGGCAGGAACCCTCAGTGATCAGACCCCAGGAACTGGAGTTACGGGCAGTTGCGGTCATTGGGAGCACTGGGAACCAAACCAGGGTCTTCTGCAAGAGCCTAAAGTTCTTTTAACCCACTGAGCAATTTCTCCAGCCCCAACAGGTGTTAGTTTTAAAGCCACACGCTTCTGCATACGGAAGGCAACATTTGGATGACTGAAAGGGCCGACATCCTATTTACACAATTATTTTTGTCTTTACAGATCTGTTTTTACTATAGTGTAAAAATCAATGAATGCCCATAAACAAGTGAAAGTAACTACACAGTGAGAGTTCCGTGCTGGAAACCCCAAGGTCATTTTCTGACCAACCCATTTTCCCATCACAGTACTCAAATCCCAGGCCCATACTGGAAAGGTCTGCAGCATGTACATCAGGCAAATAAAATGCCCAGATGTGTAGGATGTGGCTGTGTAGACCACATATTTTGAGCTGCAGCACACTAGCCCACCCTTTGACGAACTCTTAACAGACATCAAAGTCTCTCTGAAGTTTAAGAGAAAATCTGAGTTAATGTATACTACATAGATCATATGCACGTATGTATATGCATGTACATATATTCATATTAATACAGGACATGTATTTACATCTCTATAAGAAAAACATATTACCTCATCAGGCTTCCAACCTGATGTGGCTGGATACAGAGAGTCTGTTACTGCACGGGTGGAAATATGCCTTGGAAGGTAGAGGTTAGTCAAGGTGTTCCATGCCAGTGAGCTAAAGAACTCACTGCATATGGCATTGGTTATATTCTGTTAGCCATGACTTCCTCTGTATCAATCACTTCTGCACATTGAATCAACTCAAACAAGCTGAAAGTCTGAGCATCCATTCCTCATAACAAGGGTGCTAATCCAATACCTACTCAGATGCTGTCTGTGAAACTGGCTTGAGAGGTTTTTTTTTTTTTTTCAGTATTTGTAATAGCCAGAATGTGGAAACAACCTAAATGCCTGTCAACTGAAGAATGGATAAAGAAAATGTGGTTCATTTACACTATGGAGTACTTGCTCCCTCAAAGCTGAACTCCACCATGAAAACACAAATCACCAAGGGGAGTAAAAGCCATTCAAAAGATCCTGCAACTAATATGCCGATGATCTCTCTCCAAGGAAGACATGTCTCCAAGACTAGTCCACTTACTGCCGACTGAGACAAGCTTAGAGGCTATGCTCCATAACTAAACATAAATCGCTAGGAATTAACACCCCCGTGCTCGCAGAGGGTAACAGAAATGCTGGTATATATCTGATTCCGTTGGAGATGATGAATGGATTTTAACACTTCATTAATGTGCTTGAAGATTTCATCAATTTAATACAGAGAACAACTT
Source organism: Myodes glareolus (assembly GCF_982192425.1). Classification (NCBI taxonomy): domain Eukaryota; kingdom Metazoa; phylum Chordata; class Mammalia; order Rodentia; family Cricetidae; genus Myodes; species Myodes glareolus. Next base: position 53,048,419 of record NC_142048.1, on the reverse strand, counting down.
CAGACAATGATTAAAGAATACGGAGAAAGGATAAAATAACTCAAATTTTGATATGGAAGAACACACACGTGTATGCTGAATGTAGATTTACAATGCAAATGTTCATACAAAATATAGACTGGTATGTAAGGTACATGTATTCTGCAAAGATAAAGAATATATAGAATGCAGTATAGATAAAGTGACATGCTAGGGACAACAGCCAATTACTGTTTGTGTCTTTTATGCAATTTAATCTTCTCTCATTTGTTCCCAATGTTAATGTTAATTTTGACTATATTACTGTAATTTGAGGGCAATGTCTTTGTCGTCTATGGTATAAAATTTCAATACTTACCCTCTCATCAAGACATTTTAAAATATTAATCAAGTTTGCTCATCAGTTTGGAAATCTCACTCAGAGAAATCCTCTACTATGTTCTTCCTCTTGCTGGTCATTAATGAGTGAGAAGTCAGATCTACACCAGAAGCTAAACCTATTGTTAATGAAGTGGTACCAGAAGCCCTTTCAGATGGTGTTCAGGCCCTACTATTCACCTGCATAGCGAATCTTGAAGCCTTTCTTGTTGGTTGCATGGTCCGTAGACCAGCGAAGGTATAGATGGTTACTTCTGCTGGTAAAATTGGATTGTTCAGTGTGGTTCCCACTTAAGACCACTAACAGAGGACTTTGCCCAGAAGAACCTAAATAAAACAGAAAAACAAAACTTTTAGATGTCAGTGCCTACAAAATACAGATCATTCATAGCTGTTGACTAAACATGTGTCCATATTTATAGGTATTTATTCCCAAGGTGAACAATAAAATTCAACTGAGAATAATAACAAATATAGGCAGTCAAGCATGTAAGCTACTAATGACATTCTCAGGAAAGAAATCAAATACATGAGGGAAACCAGGGCATTTGAAAATGTAAACACTATTTTATAATTTATCAACTTATAATATACCTTACATATGGAAAACCAGAAGCTTTCTTGAGATGTCATTGGAGTATAAGCTAAGCCAATCACTTTGGGGAATAGCTTTGTAATATATAGTAAAATTGAAGCTTCAATTCCATCAGCTCTAGCACATGGGTACAAAAGTTATGATATAGCAAATATGTATATTCTAATATTATTGCTTATGATAAACTCTGGAGCAAAACTTTCTTTATGTTCTAGAAATATAAGGAAAAGTTAAATTTATATAGTACCCAAAATCAATAAACTGAATATATGTATATCCATATAGATAAAGCTTATGAAAGATGATCTCCAAAGACTGTCTGCAAGGTGTCCTGCCTACTCCCTACAGAAGGATGACTCCACTTTATATGGGAGATGGCAGAGGTATGAGCTGGGTCAGGTCTGCTCATGGCTCTTAAACAAGATCATGTACCTTCTGAAACAAAATGCCATTGGGAAATTAATTGCCCTGAGCCTGTCATACTTTAAATGTCATTTCTACTGACAGAATGCAAGACTGTTTCTCTAAAAGTTGCTAATCTCCCATCAAACCCCTTACTGTTCTCCATCTGCTCCCTGTCTAAATCATAGTGCTTAGGCCTGTCTTGGAAAGCATGCCTCTACCTAGCATGTGTCAAAAATAGCCGAGAAAGGAGACGTGCAGTTCCATTTCCCATGATACGGATAGCCAATGCTGTGGGCTCAGCAGCCAACCATGACTGTAATTCAGACACCATTCTTCTCTGAGTTCTGTGATGATTAAGCAATTGTGGAAAAGCCACACTTGAACCACAGAGAATAATGTACTCTGAGCAAACACTGCTCACAGCCGGTATGCCCAGACAACTTCTGCTCAGCTCACAAAGTATAAAATAGCACCTGTGTCACTGCAATAAGATGGGCACAGTGTGCAGTGCAGAGAAAATGCCATCACTTACAACAGTTCTCCATACAAAACTCTGACCTTTCTTCACTTTATAGAAAAATATTTGAAGTCAGAGCAACGCAGGTCATGAGCCTCTGTTAATTCAGCAGAAACTGTTGTCATCTTTCTGGTCTTCTCTCTAGCTTTTGATCTTAGTCACGCTCTGACCATATTGAGACAATACCAGACTGTATGCAATTAGTGAAAAACTACTGATAAGGATCATGCTTCCTGATTCAGAAGCATAAAAATATTGTGCTCTATATTCCAATTCAAGTGAAACAGAAGATGCACAAGCTCGCGACAATCCAATCCCATATCAGAACTTACTTATGATTCAGATAGCGACATACACTTGTACTTGTGTGCACACACCGAGACAACTGCCTGCATGGCACTGTTTTCCTCTGTGTGTGTTTTGTTTGCTTACTGTTTCTAGGTAAAACACTGAGAATTTCATTTCCAATGCAGACATCTGCAGAACTTGACTCCTGTGGGTCGATCCACACAAGTGATGTACTTCCCATGATCCATCAAATGAGTGAGACTCGGGGAAACATACAGAATCAACTAAAGTAATTTCTATCACTGAATAGATTATGGTTAATCTGAACCCAGTGGCAAATCGATGGGAGTATGAGCCCCATGGTCTTGGGTTGAGCTCTACTCTGGAAATGATGACGCTTCTGAATCACTGGCCTTGGTTTTATCTCAGACGATGATCCAGCTACCTACACGGCTGTCCCAAGGTGTTCATGAGAGCTGTATAAAACTACAACACTGCTGTTGAAAGCACCATCACTGGGCGTCAAACTCATTTGATTGCACTATACAAAACAACTGTTTACCACCTCAGGGCCTGTGTGAGCCACTCTTTTCATGTACTTCTAGAAAAGTACACATTTGGAACAATAAACCTCTTTTTGAACTCTTAATTGCCCTGCAGTACCGAGCAAACCCATCACACACACACACACACACACACACACACACACACACACACAATTATCTGTAGGAAAACTGTAACATAAACAACATAAGAATATTACTTAAAGGTCACCCGATACCCGAAAAAGCTCAAGTTCTATCATGACTGGTTTGTGCTATGGTGGCTGTGGGAAGATGCAATTAGACAAACCTGACCCATCCTGGCATTGAGACATTAAGATGGTGTTTTCATTAACGATGCTCAGGGCATTGAGACAAGCATATCGAAAGAGGCTTACCATCAAACACTTCCAGGGCATCAAATTGCTTTTCACTTTGGAATGTGTCCACAAAGAGAGTAATGTTAAAGTCTGGCTCCACTTTAATACTCCAAGCGCATGTCTGGGAGTTAAAATAGTTGCCTGGATACCCCGGACTGAGGATCACCCCAGAAGATTCTGTTCGAACTTCATTGGCTGGGCATTGTGCTAAAGAGAAAAGAGAGAGGTCCGCATTAATACAATGAATCCAGCATTGATGGGCTGGAGTCTGTCTTTCTACACCAGACTCCATGAGAGAAGAAGAAGGCAGTTTGTTGAGCACTGAACTACATTTGATACAGGACAAAGACCCCTCGGAGAGAGGTAGAGTCACAATGTGCAGGCTGTGCTTCCCACTGAGTTACACAACACTGGCCACTGCACCTTTGGAGCACCCATGAAGCCTCATGAATTTCATCACAGCAACCCAAGCCATCTTAACGCAAAAATAAAGACAGATAGTTCATCTTCAGGACAATATAACAAAATGTGGTTCTTTAATTAAAAAAATTCCACTTCTATTCTGGCCCGTGTTATACTTAGATAAATAAAATCTAATTTTTTTGATGTGACCGTTTAGGCATGAAATGAATCAGAGAAACACTGTCAAAACCCACACTGAACTGTTTGCTACAATTTCAGCAGGACCCACGGTTTCTAAAGTAAAAATTTCTTTTACTGAAACACTTAAGATACTGCGAGTTTGGTGACACTTTTTCTTCTCATCTTTCTATTTTGATCCAGTTACTTCCAAGCTAATTAATATTTTAAAATGTAAAATTCACCAAAAGAGTTTCTTAACGCTATCTCTCATTGTTGAATTAAGTTATATTACAGAAATGCTTTCTTACAGAGCTACTAAGGAACCCTGAACAGCCATAGCCCATGAAAAGCAATGCACCAGAATTACTCATATAGTTTAAGCAAATAGTAACCAGATCTTCCCAAAGACATTGAGCATTTTTCAAAGAGAGGCATCTCATTTGGTGGGTTTTCCCATTTTAAGAAGTTGACTGTGTGTTATCTATACATACATTTCAAAATGAAGACACTTCTTAACCACAGGGGGGAAAGCCTATAAGATGTGACACTCCTAAGCATTGTCTTTAAAGGTAGCCCGTCCAGTTGGAGTCTAATTGAAATGTGACTTAGAGCCTAGCAGACTTTTAAACAAAATCACAGGCAATTCAATCTGTCACAGAATCCTGAAAACGTAATATAGGTCTAAGTCCTAAAATGTCACAGTAGAAACTAGTTACAGTGATATCACCGAGAACAATTCCAAGCAGAAGGCACAGATGGAGCTCAGTCAAACGTCCTGCTTTCTGCAGTGATGGTGGTGACATGGTTAGTCATCACACAGGGCTGGCGCCTTGCAGGTGGAAGGTGCTTTCATTGAAAAATGTTCCCAGGGGTTCAGGCATGTGAACGTTTGGTCCACAGTAGTAATGCTGCTTCTGGAGGCTGAGGAGGTACAATGCGCGGGGGGAAGTAGATCGCTGGGGACAGGATTGAGAGTGTACCGTCAGGCTCTGCTTCCTTTGGTTTCTCTTGTAGCTTTGAGTTTGGCACAAAGATGTGATCTCTCAGCCTCCCATTCCTGCGGTCATGCTTCCCCACCAAGATGGACACTTATGCCTCTGGAACCGTAAGTCAAAATAAGTTTTCTCCCCACAGTTGCTTTTGGTCTTTTTTTTCCCCTCACAACAGCAGAAAAGAGACAAATAAAAAGAAGAAATTCTTGCACTGACATATCATCTGAGTCCTGTCTTCTTGTTTTAGCTGAGGCTGGCGAAAATAGAAAGAACTGGCTCAAACCAGTGCGCGAGAGAGCTCTGGTTTATTCTTCTGTGCAACTCAGAGAAAACTTGCTCATTATAACATGGAATCCAGCATGCCTAGCAAAGCTATGTCTTCTTGCTAATTTGAACACATGTTCTATGACTCTAACCTGTGTTTGCCCAGTTATGTAGCTTCGATCTTTTTTCTTGGACTATAACCTCAAACTGCGCATGCTCCATAATGTATGTCTGTGCTAAGTATGCACAGGAATGTGCCCAAATCCACAGGCTTTCCTACAGGAATACATATAGGTTCCCACAATAAAACCCCCTATGATTCTGTCCTCAGGAGAGACCTTTGCTTTGGAAATATCCCTCCTGCCCCTCCCCTCCTATAGGCAATGAATCACTCTACTGTTTTATCTTCTGTTGTACATTTTGTCTTCGTGCTCACTAAGATGCAGACCCATTCATTCAGTGACAGAATCACTTTGGAAAATCTGCTTTGCCCACTGCAGGTTGGACACGCTGATATTTTTAAATAGAACACAGTTCACAGACTGGGTTTTGTGTCTGTACACACCTGTGCGGGCTCGAGACTACAGTCCCAGAGATTTCATGGACCTGATTCCATGTTGCAGTGAGAGCCAACACCTTTTTTTTTTTTTAATTTCTGCTGAAAATAGAGGGTTGTAACAGCTACCCCTCAGGGTTAAGCGAGATGTGGCAGATGTAAATGTCTTTCTTAAATAGAAGGTGCCATATGGGCAGAGGGAGTATGGGAACTGAAAATGTCCCGGCTACATACCCTCCTTTCCTCAACAGGCAGGTGCTACCAAGCAGAGCCCGTTCTCTGTGTTTCACTGGGGAAATATTCAGTTTGGCTTCCACCTTGTCTCTCCTACCACTGCAGCTAGAGCTTTAAATGACACTGAACTTCAGACCATCTGGAACTAAGAAACTTTGCAGTGAGCTGTTGAAAGCCACCTGGAAAGCCATCGTCACCTCCAGGGCTGGGGCACAGAGCAGCTATCCACATCAGAAGCAGCCCTAAGCAGACTCATTCTCACCCCTTCTATTCTTAAAATGGTCTCTTTTGCTTAGTAGATAAGTCGAACTGAAAATATAAGCAAAGCCATTTCATCAAGTTTCTTGCCACACTTAACGCTATTATTCCCAGGCCCAAATATTATTCTAAGACACACATTTGAATATATTTCCCAACGGGATCAAATGTCTCTGTTTTTTCCTGTCTGCTCTGCTGTTTCCTAGGAACTTACTCCTTCCTGGAAGCTGCTGTAAACTGGTGCCAGGGGCAACTCAGCTAGCATGAAGGTTCCAACTCTCCCCTGAAGCTGAGTTTCTCGTTGCTCCAGCAGCAATGATACCGTTAAAGCCCCTTGGACCTCAAAAGACATTTGAGAAAATGTCTGCTTATAGGGAAGGGCCATCAGAGATACCTGCACATGGCATATTCAAAAGCATTCTCTCTCTCTCTCTCTCTCTCTCTCTCTCTCTCTCTCTCTCTCTTTCTCCCTCCCTCCCTCCTTCCTTCCTTTCTTTTTAGCCTAAAAGATGTAGAGCATTGTTTAACACATCTTGCAAAACATCAGCAAAAATAACTCAGAGTTAGGAGCATGAACTGGGATTTCTTATCATTAACCCCTTATCTGGGTGTGATGGTGCACACCTTTGATGCCAACGCTCTGGAGGCATAGGAAGGCAGATATCTGTGCGTTCTAGCAGTCTGGTGCACATAAAAGTTCCAGGACAGGCAGGGTGACATAGAGAGACCCTCAGAAAAACAAAACAAAAACAACAAATAAAAAATATTAACTTCAGCCAGGCATGAGAGTGCACACTTTTAACCCCAGTAATCTGTAGGCTGCGGAGGAAGGGCCTAGTACACTTGGGGCCAGCCTGGCCTAAATAGGTACCCAGGACTACATTTGAGACACCATCTCAGGAAGAACAGTAATTAAATAAATGAATACATTTAAATAATAAAAAAGAAGATAATAGAGAAGGTCATGAGTGTAAGAAGGAGTTGGGGAAGGGATGGAAGGAATTGGGGGAGGGATGGAAGGAGTTGGGGGAATGGGGAGGGATGACCGGAAATGGTGTAAATATGGTAATCAAGTATGAAATTCTCAAAAAACAAATATTAAGAAAACAAAAAACAATAACAACAAAACATATATACGATGAGAGAACTATAGAAACTGCAAGACCCTAAGAAAATGGGGGACTTGATCCCGGAAACTTACTGGGTTTGGGGTGTGGCCATGTGGAAAGAATACAACAATCTCCTAATTGCCCTCCTACTGCTGCCTCCAGAGGAAGCTCATCCCTAACCAGACTTGGGTTCCCGCCAGTGAACACTGCCCAGTTCTGTTTCTTTTTGTTTTGTTTTGCTTTAGAGACAGAGTTCCTCTATGTAGCCCAAGAGCCCAGGGCTGTTGGGAACAGTAGTAACAGAATTGGGAAGTCATGGGCTCCCCATCTCCAGACAGAGCTGTAGCTGAGACTACAGAAGGCTGTGTGCATGTGTGGTTGTTGTGCATGTGTGGTTGTTGTGCATGTGTGGCTGTTGTGCATGTGTGGTTGTTGTGCATGTGTGGTTGTTGTGCACAGGGAACTGAGATTATGGGTCCACAGTTGTGCGGGCTTGCTCTGGGGGACGGACATGAGTTAAACTTCATTTCAATAAAAACTGAGCTAATTAGGGCAGGACATCCTGTGAGCAGAATCCGAAACAAATATGCGTGCCTTTTCTAGGCTTGTTTCAAGCCCTCCATACTGAGGAATGTTGAGATTAAAATGTACCCTTTAAACAAATGCCTGAATATAAAATGGCAAAACTTCAACACTGTATGTTCTGTCATCTCAAGAAGGGACTCCCGAGACCATTGACACTGTGCCAATCCAGTGGAGACACTCAGTTTATCCAAGGAAATGGCTCGGGTATCCTAACCCGATGCCTCACCTTGGCCCCTGAGGACCTAAAGGATAATGATGCATCGTGATTTCAGTCACTCGACCTGGAGCAGAATGGGGCGGCTGCTCTCCAGTACAGCACCTTTCCAATACAGTGAGCCCCCTGCGCTTAGTGATTCTGGTTATGGGTTTTTTTTTCTTTTTTTAAAGTGACAGTGAACATTCAGTCATTCATTCCCAAGAGCAGCCCATTTACTAGGTTGTTGGAGATGGTGTTCTGCTCGCAAGGAGACATGGGTGCTTCTTCATCAAGTCACAAGGCCTCAGGTGTCATTAGACAACCAGACACACCCCGTGCATGGATTTGAATGTCAGAAATATCATAGGAGTCAGGCAGTGGTAGCGCACACCTTTAATCCCAGCGCTTGGGAGGCAGAGGCTAGCGGATCTCTGTGAGTTTGAGGCCAGCCTGGGCTACAAAGCGAGTACCGGGACAGGTTCCAAAGTCATACCAAGAAACCCTGTCTCAAAAAACAAACAAACAAAAAAATGAGAGAGAGAGAAAGAGAGAGAGAGAGAGAGAGAGAGAGAGAGAGAGAGAGAGAGAGAGAGATCATAGGCAAGCTGGTAAAGCTGGTACTTCCACAGTGCAGAGAAGCCACTTGTGAGGTGCACACATGAGAAAACTCACCTGATATTCACCAAATACTTTTGGCCTCTTCTACAGGCCCAGAAGTAGCTGGCTCCCTTGTATGTGATGGGCAAAGAGAGGAGACTTCCAGTCACTTGAGGAGCCCGGGCTGGGGCTCTGGTCCCTTTCACACATACCCTTTCTGGTATTTCTTCTTCTAGTGTGGGACAAAGCCACATTCCAGGGAAGGGTGAGCGCCCTGCTCTCAAAAGCTTCCTATTGGAGCTGTGATTGATTAAACTACATTGAAAACACTGGCAGTGAACCGGGATGCTATGTCTGACCTACCTGGACTACCTAAGGCTGTCTTCTTCCCACTGGACTTCAACGTGGTCCCTACTAAATTACTTTTCTTAAGTGAACCAACAGGTGCAGCCTAGAACCCTGTTCTTTTATTGCAAATTGTTTAAGTCCCAGTATATGGTCAGTTTATTTTAGAGGCACATACAAAACTGAAAGTGGATATGTTTCATTGTTTATACATTTTATACGCAAAGGGTTAAACACCAGATACCTAAATCCAGAGGAAGTATTGACAGGAAAATTCCAGGATGCTCAGTGTGCTTGAGATGGATGCAAACCACGAGGAAGATTACAGAGATGAGGAGACAGGCTATAATATCAGGGACAGATATCAGCTGCTCTTTAATATTTATTTTTTATTTAATATTTAATATTTCAATCTTCTTGTATTTGAACATTCCCATGATGCACTGGTTGCAGAAAGTATGGCTTAGGTTTATTTTTGAGGGTGGACTAAAAGTCAAAAAGTTATCCAACACCTCCGTTGGCAACTTGTTTACACTGTGGGATCGACTCAGCACAGACCTGGGACAAATTCAAGCCCATCCCCAGAGACTATCAGAGCAACCAACGCAGCAGGACAGGACATACCTTCACAGGTGGGCGGGGAGCCTTGGAACTGGAGCTGTGAGCTAAGTTTGCAGGTCAGCGTGTCGCTCCCAGACAGCGTGTACCCAGGGTGGCACTGGTACTTCACGAAGTCCCCTGAAAGAATCAACCCGACACACTGGGATCACCATTCCCAGAATATTTGACGGCTGTGACTGTACCGATCATTTGTGACTGCTTAATGAACGATGTCTACTAGCAAACTACTTTGGAAAGGGGGTCTATATTCACTTTATGTATGTCGCTAAAAAGCCCAGTTTTCAGCTCTTAGTTTATAAAACTTAATATTACTAAGAAGAGACTAGCTGTGCTCTTCCTTGACCAATACAACCATGTGTCCCACTTTCCATATGCCTCGCTAGATAAATAAAAGCACCATAGATCTTTGGGACCTAAGCAAGTCTGTGGAGTAGAATGTGGAATGGCTTCAACAAACCCAACAGGGCTTGCCCATGGTCCTGCCCAGGGAGACACCATGGTTCCCGTTAGCCTAACCGTCATAACAAGAGCAGGAATTGGACAATGTGATGTCACCAGCATTCTGCAACAAGCTGTGACCACAGGAATATGTATTTGTAATTAAATCTAAGAAACCCTGGGTTCTTATAACCACACGGCCACCATATGCTGTGGCTGGGTTCCTAAGAGGACCAGATGAGGAATGGACGAGACCATGACTGAAAACAAAGCAGCCATAACATATTTAAATAGAAGTTTCTGGATGAAAAATTTATTATAATTATCATTAAGTATATTCTGCAATGACTTTTTCTGTGGAGGCTATTATTTACAGTTAAATACATTCTAAGACAGGCTCAGGAAACTTAAAAAGAAAATCAGTAGCAAACGCCACAGAGCAAAAGCCTTCAAATGACAAGAGCAGAGCATAAACTAAGTCATTTGCTCCGGTCTCTGTGAAAGGCTCTACAATGTTTGGGACATTTTCCCTTATGGTTACCAATTTGCCTCAAGTCTCAATCAGAAGAACTATGAGACGCCAGATCCCACGGCGTGGGATGAAGAAAGCAGAGATGCGATACCTATGTCAAATTCCTCGTCTTCCGTTAGCAGGTCAGCCTGGGGCACGGCCGGGGGAGGCGGGCATCGCTTCAGCTGAAATGCTACCGTGGGTTTGTGGAAGAGAAAACAGCGGTGGTTACCCTTGCTGAATGAGCGCGTTACGAGACTATATGCACGTGTCCCTCGCTCTCTCCAAAGGCTCACTTTGACTGCTAAATGCTTAACAGCACCCGAAGCCCACGCTTTGAAAACATCCCATTAGAATAGCAGCGACTCTCCTGCTTTTGGAAGTCACCATGGAAGCGATCCCATCACAGCCTGGCTAGGCTAGTAAGCTTGTCTCCTCTTGTCTCAGAGAATGTCTTAGGGTCATGGGAGACGAGGGGCTGGTGACTGTTCCCTACTGCTCTCAAGGACTTCATGAGATTGGTGTTGCTCCATTGGTCATTAGATAATGGTTTCTATGACATTTCCTTAGAGTCATGTACATGCAGGCCTGCACAAAAGTTAAGAGCATCATGATAGTCCCTACAACATGGTCTCATTTATAGTTATATAGGAACGAATGAACCTCAAGTAGCTACCAACATGACCTGATGAAATGAACTGACAACAGAGGCACTCTGTCTACCACCAAAGGTTTCCAGGACACTCTGGCATCCATGTGGGACAACCCAGCAGGCTCATGTGTGTGGGCATGGTGAGGAGCTTTCCTGGGACTCTATGTCCTGGCCACTGAAGCAGAAATAAACTGACCATGAAAATTGAGGACAAAGAAGCCTCCATTGGAGAAATCACTGTGGAATTTGAGCAGGACCTGGTTGGTGGAGCTGTATGCTGTCTCAAGGGCGGTGTTTCCACTGAAGACTCCGAGCTGAGGTGAATTCTGGTCAGGACCATCCCTAGGAAAGAGATTGGGGTACCAGAGGAAGAAGTTTAAGGTTATAGCTGAGACTGTGCAGCCAGCTCCCCAATATGGCCAGGGAGAGAGGACAGGAATGGTCTGGAAAGTTCAGTGCCCATTGTCAGTGACCAACAACAACCTTTTAAGTACACATGGTGGCCACTTCCTTATGTCTAATATTTATAAAATAGTTTTACAACTAAATTAAAATACTAAAAAAATGCAATTAAGATATTCCCCTGGCACTGCCTTTAGTAACAGGATGCTCTGTGTTCAGGAGATTCACTACCCTGCATTTCTCCTTCATTTGCATTCTGGTTGTGGACAATGGACCCACACGAGTTGTTAAGACTGGGAGTACGTGCAGCAGGATCTACATGAACCTACTGTTGATGGGACTGCTGCTCCGCTGTCTTGCTTAACAGCAAAGCTTGGTCTCATTGTCACAGTCTCCAGCTCAGCTTCTCAGAATCTCCCTCCAAAACCATCATTGCAGCCTGAGAAGGTAGCTTCCCCTGGGCCCTGCAGCTGCATCATCCACAGCGATTGTCCTGTTTAAATCCTGTACGTGGTCTCCCTACATTTTTTTAACATTTAGATAAAATGTTAAGACCCTGGTGCATCTGTTCCTTCCGGTCCAGGTTACTTTCCCTTTCTCCTTAAGCAGTAATTCAGCCACATGATGTTCTCCCCATATATCACACATAGGCAAATACACATAGACAGACAGACACATGCATTCACAAACAAACACTATATATAGTGTTTTCATGTATATATACATGCACATATATATGCACACAAAACATTCACATATAAATACATATAACATACTCGTGTGAGAACTATACATTCATATAAATACACAAGCAGACACACACAGATATCTGCATACAATAAGTATTCATTTATAACCAGACACACACAAACATGGACATATAACACAGTTGTAGACAAACACGCATATAGACACACACAGATAGTCCATACATACAGAGATACACACACACAGATTTATACACATCACATATCATACATCACACATGCACATGTGCAGGTCACCTGTATTTTCGACAGTGCTATCGTCCTGGTGACCTAGCGGTATCTTCTGGCTCTCCCATCATAGTATGAGGGAGAATACTCATTTCAGCCTCCCCTTTAAATTGTGCCTTAGATCTCTAAGGTGTAGCTTGTCATTTCTCCAGATCCTACCTAGCAGATTCATGTTCATCATATCCTGGCCCAAGTTCCTCTGCAAGGTTCATAGGAAACCAGGCCTGTACTATCTGGGGTTTCCATAAGGAAACACTTCTTTAGTGTTCTTTCATGTATTCATTAAGGGAAAACACATTATAGCTTTGCTTTAAATATATACATGCATGTGTGTATGCATATATATGCATACACACACACATATATAGATGAACACATACACACACACACACATATACACGCATACATATAACCCTTCAAACTCTGGATTAAGACAGGTGTGGTGATATACACCTACACTCCAGAGGCTGAGGCAAAAACATCTTGACAAATTCAAGGCCAGCCTAGACTTCAGAGTAAAATATTATATCAAAGAAAAAATTATTAATAATTTATCTAAAGCAAAATGTGAAATAAACTAATCATGAATGTTGCCCTATAGTTAATCTGGTTATTTATATCTTATAGCAAATTCGATATATGTCTTGAAATTTCCTCTGTATAGCTTGCTTTTGTTGGTGAGTTCCATCTTGAAGGTCTGCCTAGGCAGATCGTGTATAAACAGGTAACCCAACAAATTAGAGGCAGGTGCTAATCCAGAACAGCCTACCCACAGCAAGGACTTCCATTCCCTGGGAGGAATCATACCAGACAGCGATGTAGTCATTTACAGCTTCAGTCTGCAGCAAGGTGAAGTTGATGTACACTCCGTGCCCTGGAGGGACAGTGATCAGCCATAGGCAGTCCTTCAGAATTGGGTACTCATCCGGAAACCCAGGGGAATAAATGGTACCATTCTGTGATGTCACATTATACCCACAGGGAGCTGAAAAGGGAGACATTGACAATAAACTAAGATGGTTGATTGTCACTAGTAGGCAATGATTCTGGTGTCTAAAGCCCAAATTTCTCCTTGTAAGAAATAACTGAAGTATTTCTCTTATTTCTTTGTCAGACTTATTCCTCTAAAATTTGGAAACTTCAGGACAATTATACTTGCAAGTTATCTCAGTCTCACTTAATATATTCCCCAAGTCTTCAAAATCCCCCAGGATAGTCATCCCCATACGATTAAAGAAATCCTGCCAGTCATTGCCTGTGGCTGAGCTGATAATCCACTGGGCTGTCCAGTGTAATGGCTTACGTGGAAATCAGACGTAAATAGGAAGCTAAGTGGTTTTGTTTTCTGTCACTTTGCTCAAGCCTACTTAAGGCCCCCAAAGAGCGTCAGTTAAGCCTATTCGCCTCAAAACAAAGACATTATCAACTCTTTGCAGATCTGTACCTGAGGAGGCAAGATAAACTTTCTTAAGTACACTTCATAAAAACATGGTCAAATCGAATAGCATTTGGTTATGTGGAGACGCACCACCTGATCTATTTTGACTGTCCTTAAAACTGATGGCTGTTGTTGCCATGGCGATTATTTCACTTCTGGAAAAGTGAGGTGACCGCATAATGCAAGAGCCTGAAATGCACATGCTTGCTCTCTGCGGCCTTGATGAAGACTATGACTAAAAGCGACTTGGAGAGGAAGGGTTTACAGTGCACCATGACGGAGAACCCGGGCAGGAACTAAGACAGGAACTGAAGTTGACTACGGAGGGATGCTGTTTATCGGATTGCTTCCCAAGGCTTGCTCAAATTAGTTTCTCTATAGAATTCAGGATACCTGCTCAGGAATAGCACCACCCACAATGAACTAGGCCCTCCCACATTAACCATTGATTAAGACACTACTCCTATAGACTTGTCTACAGACCAATCTCATGGGGGTATTTTGTCCATTAAGATTCTGTCTTCCCCAGATATGTCTAGGTTTGTGCTAAGTTAACCAAAGGCAATAATTCAAATGACAGGCACACACCAACTGTGAAGTCACATGGAAGCCAAGAAATTTGGTCACTTTCAAGAATTTTCCATATTTTCCATGACTATCAAATTTTTGTCACAAAAAACATCTTAGAATTTAGGTGCAGTGAAGACACAGCACACATACACACGTGTGTGTGTGTGTGTGTGTGTGTGTGTGTGTGTGAGAGAGAGAGAGAGAGAGAGAGAGAGAGAGAGAGATGATGGCAGACTCAAAGTCCTGAGACACCATGTACCATTCTGGTTTCAATAAAAGATTAAAGAGACTGAAGCAGTTCAGGACATGGATAAACCAACTGGAGAAGAGAGAGAGCCATGCAGAGTTTTCTAGAGACATGATGGTGGAATGATCTAGTGGGTTTCGGAGTCAGAGAAGCCATAATTCCAAACACAGCAGAGCAAATGTCCTTCATGGCCACATTTTGACTGCCAGTAGGTGAGGGCGAGAGCCAGCTGAGACCTGGAATCTATAAAAGGCCTCACACCACACAGCCCTCAGCATCTACTTACTGTCCCTGAGGATAGAGGTCCCTCCCCCTCCAGACTTCAGTACTGAGCTCTGCTCTACATGAATGGCCTGTGCTGGTCTCCTGTCCAGAGGTCTAAGCAGACTTGGCTTTTCCTTGCAAATCCAATTCCTTGTCACTGCCTCGTTAGAGTCTTCTCAGTGGATCTTGTTGGCTCATCTATGATGTGATCCCAGGAGCTTTCCTATCATTCTGTAGATAGGAAGGTAGCAGCTGCACCCCTCCCTGTCCCTGACAATCTTCCTCCACTAGCCTCGGCTCTGTTGAGAGATCTCAATTCTCAGGGGACAATAAGGACAATATCAATAGATGGCTCAGTATTGCACACACTGCAGGGACTGGCTATACCAGCTTCCTTACATGTCCATGGCTGCTACTTCATGTTCACATATGACCCAATTTCCTTTGCATACTTCTGCTTTCCTATTTGACCCTAACATTATACTATAACCACTCAATATGTAGGGTCATTTCCCACTGGACGCATAGGTGGTACACAGATATATGCAGGCACAGCACTAGGATATATAAAATAATTTTTTAAGATACTAGCAAATTTAAACTATATTTGTAACTACAAATGTACCTTTAGTATTAAGTTACATGTAATTGAATAAATCGTAGTTTTAAAGCATATATTGACAACTGTAACCATTTTAAAACTGATTTCTATGCAATTATGCTATAGACAACAAACAAATAAACAAATAAACAATCCCCCAAAGCAATCATACTTTAAGCTGGAGTGGTGTGAGAGCTTGCAATCCCAGTATTGAAGAGGCAGAGGCAGGAGAAGACATGAAGTTTTAGGGCAATCTGAATTACATTGGGAGAGACAGAGAGAGAGAGAGAGAGAGAGAGAGAGAGAGAGAGAGAGAGAGAGAGAGAGAGAGAGGAAGGCAGGCGCGAAGGACACAAGGGAGGAAGAGAGGTAGGGAAGAAAACAAGCAAGATGGCTTAACAGGTGAAGGCACTAAAGCAATCCTGACATCCTGAGTTCAGTTCCCCAAAGGCAGGTAAAGCTAGGTCGAGAGAACCAACTCCACAAAGTTGTCCTCAGACAACTTCCATAACACATGTCCACACATGTGTAGAAAATCCACAAACAGTAATAAGAAACAGGGCAGAAATGCCTTCAGTGTCTTATTAAGACATATTTTTTTTTCATGTATTTGCTATAGTAGGTATGTTTTAGATCACAGTTTATACTCAGATAAACTGAAAATACGCTAATTTTATTTGGCAGATTCTTACACAACCTAACCTATAAATACTTCCAGCATATTAATATGAATTGATTTAATATACAGGTGAGTGTGGTTGTATTAATATCTAGCATTATTCAGTAGGACTGTCCTGAACTGGACAATTTTTAATGCAGATACACAGGAGTCGCTCTAAGTCCCTATATTTTTCTTGAAGTTTTCTGAGCCTTACAGAATTGGACCTCGGAGGACAGAGCTCAAAGTGAATGCCCTGCCCAGCACAAATGAAAAGAATGTTCCTGCCCCGCCCAGAGGTGGAGCCTGGCTGAAGGGAATGGATTCTGAGGATTACCAAGGGCAAGCTGGGAGAGGGGTGGCTTGCAGGATGCTCTGTTCTCTGTGCAGGGCAACCTTGCATCCTTGCAGAGAGACTAAATGACAGTGTGACAGTCTGCGAGCCTTAAGAAACAAGGACTTTGGTTTTAGCTTGAACATTTTACAGGGAAAGTGGCTTTCATGTTAAAACTGTACGCTAATTGTTAAAAATTAAATCCAACATGGAGAGGATATTAAACCTATATTGAAAGCTTCTTAGAAAGCCCTTTATAGTCCTTCTAATTGAATTCAGTAGTTGCATTATAATATAATTTTGTATGACGGGTATGTTTCAGTATATTTTAAAATTCATGACATTATTGCTAGGAATTAGCATATAATGCTGCACTTGATCTTAGCCAGAAGGTGGAGATGTGCAGAACATGCTTGTTCCATGAAAGTTTGGCCAGAGAGCTAGGCCTCTTTTTGGAAGGCAGCTCAAGCACATTGTAGTGGTCTCTCTGAATGAGTTGTGCATAGCCAGCCTGCTTCAGAAGGACAAGCCAGGGGACGTAGGGCAATAAAACTGTGAGGTGCCCAAGTAGACATCTGTCAGTCATGTCTCTGCCAGAGCAACATCAGGAAGGCGTGGCACTGGGACTGGACAAGTTTCCCGAAGTAGACAGGCGGTCAATATGTTATCTTGCATCAACTCTAAGGAGTCACATAAGATAATTTCAACATCTTCCTGTCACAGACTGCACTGATAAACTCAGACTCCCCAGCATCCTTGGAAAGAGCACTGTGTGGTTGTCTCTACACCCCCAGTGTCAGGAGAAATAGAGAGATTCCTAGAACTCACTGACCAGACAGCCAGTCTAGTTTATCAATGAACTCTGGGCCCAGAGAGAGACCTTGCCTCAAAATTAAAGTTAGAAAAATTAAAGTTGAGAGTGGCAAAGACAAACGACTCTTTCCTCTAACCTCCATACGTATTTCTTCACATGCACATGCACGTACATGCATAAAACACTCAGATGTACACAGATCCACAAGAGTAAAATAGAGAGAGAATGCCACAAAAGATGGCATCACGTTTAAATTACACCAAACAACACACACCGCTGATTCTACTCCGCGGTATTCCCCATGTTAGAGAGCCAAACATAAAAATAATAAAATAAAATATAGAATATTTAATTTCCCTTTAATATTAATGCAATAATCAATGAACTAAAAGTATTCAAGTTAAACCATAAATCAGAAAAAGTTTAAATCCTCATAATTCCAAAGAAATTGCCAGCTGTCAATCTGAGAGGGTGCTATTGTTGGTCCATGCTTTGGTTTATTTGGGTGAAGATGGGGTTGAATATATGCTCAGCTTCTGCTGCACCCTCACCCCTAAGTAAGAGTTTTCAAACGAAAAGTAGATGTAAATATTATTTAACACACCTTAGTGAGAAGCAAAAAATTCTAGACACATTAAAAATACTATTTTATACATAATTGAATAAGTGTTTGAATTTTTAAATACAGCTAAGAGTTCTCAAGATTATCAGAATGAAAAATATAGGTGAGATGAGTTTTAAAAGCATACCACATACTTTTTTTTTCCCCACTACTTCAGTAAAAATTCACAGCTAGGTACCTTCCCTTCCTCAGTAGATAGGGATGCTTAACATTTCAAAGGTCCACAGAGTTGGAGATTTCATTATTATTCATTCAGAGTGGCTGCATATGTAATGCAGGGCCCAGGCTTGGCAGTGAGCTCTCTGTTGCAGGCACCTCCTCATAGATGCCAGGCCTCATCAGTTTGTTTTAGCCTGATGTGGCAGAAATGCCTAAGTCATTCGAAAAGTCAGGAAGCCACCGTGAAGCGAGGCAGTATCATTTCTGCTCTGAGGCAACACCCTATGTATGTGTGCACCTGGATCACACTCTACTCCTGCTCAGTGCTCAGCATCCTAGGTCACCATCCTGGCTGGCTGCTGGAGGTACTCTGAAGACAGGGTTGTGCCCCTCCCGTTGGCTCTCAGACTACTGGAATAATGTGGGGGCAAGAAACTGACGCTTCCCCACGCATCTCAGGCTCAAAGAAGAAAAGTCTGAGGCCCAGCAATAGCTAGCGCCTCACAGTTCTGATAACTTGTAAGACTCCCTTTCACAAGGGCCTGGGACTGAGACAATGGTGGCCAGTGGTGGTCAGGACCACACCGTGGCAAGGGCTCCTAATTGTCTATACCTCTTGCCTTCTGTTTAAAACTCAGTCTCCTGTCAGGACCTCAGGGATAGACTTGGAAATTGAAGGCTGCTATTCCTTTATTTCTTGTCCCAATGTGACTACAGTGAACACAAAATTTTCATAATTACTTGTTTCTTTAGTTGAGCTATTGAGAAGGGGCTGCTAAGCCTAGCTCCTTAGAGCTCCCAGGGCCCAGGCACTGACTCTAGCAACTCCAGCAACGACCCACCCAGTTAGACTTCAGTTTTCTGGAAAAATTCCTTCTGTGTGCTTCTGCTAATACTGTGCCCTCCATCTAGAGTGTTCTGTCTCTGAGCAGCAAATACTATGAACCATTCAAGGTCCCCTACGACAATGAACTGTTTTCTGCAATAGAGATGCAAAGTGACTATAAAAGCCAAACAAACAATAGCGTGGATGGCTAATCTTCACTGCTAACTAGATGAGATTTAATGTCACCATGGAGACAGCCCTCTGGGCACACCTGGGAGGGGTTTTCTAGATGAGGTGAACAGGTAAAGATCCACCCTAAATGTTGGCACAACCATCCTGTGGGCTGGGATGCTCGACTGAATGAGAAGGAGGAAGCCAACTGCGTGCCAGCATCCACCTCTCTGTGCCCTTGTCTAGATGTTTTGTGACCAGCTGCCTCTTCTTCCTGCCCTCAGCATGATGGAAGACACCTTCAAACTGGAGCCACAATAAGCCCTTTCTTCCTTAGGTTGCTCTTGTCAGGAAATCCATCATAGCAACAAGACAAGTAACTAATAATAAGAAAGACTTCCCAGGATTGAAGCCTTTGTCATCCTTGTCCCCTGGAGACACTGGAAAGGTTAAGGAGCCCCATTGCCTCCCAGTTTCTTTGTCAGGTCTGTGATGATTGGCAGGTTCCTGTGTTCTGAAGTTGAGCTTTCAGTGTTTGCATCCAATACTTTGTTATCTTTACAGCTTCCTTAAGCATAAAGACTGTACATTCTCGAAATTTCCTACTGTGTGTTTATGTATGTATTTATACAAAGTATTTCTTAGTCTATTATAGGGAATGTCAATGGGAAAGGAAATCTTCTGCTGACTGAACTAATGCATTTTCATAGAATAGCTCCTGACTGTGTTCCCTACAAGAAGCTCAGCTGTCCCCAAGGGGGATGATGAGCCTACCGTCACATCGCGGGAAAGGGTAGTTCCAGTTTCTGTCAGTGCCATGCTGGCAGGTAAGCACAGGATGGCCCAGCAAGATGTAGCCCGGGTAGCACTCAAAGGAGATCGACTGGCCCACGCTATAATCTGAGTTGATCATGAATCCATTCTGGAACGCAGGTGGGTCCGGGCAGTTCTGTAACTCGTAAGCTGAAATGACAAACATGCGACATCAAGCTCCCAGCACCTGTCGGGCACCAAAGGACTATAGAGAAGGAAGCCAAGGGCAGCTGACTCCTGAGGATATAAATATTTAAAATCCGTGTTTCTTCCAAGTTCCAGGTACCATCCCGAGTGAGTCAAGAGACAATTAGTAGGTAGAGAATTATAACCACATGCATTTAGTAAGCACCTAGTGTATGCATCCATAGAATCACAGCACACACACACAAAGAAATCTGACAGGGTTTACTACCTTGACAAGAAGTGGCAGGCATAAACTAAGCTAGAAAGCAAGAGAAGCAATGATCAAAAGACCAGTCCGGAATACTGAGTGAACAGGATCTGGTGTTTCTCTTTGAATATAAGGGAAACACACCAGCACTCTCTGTGTTACCAGATGCTTACTACGCTCTGCTTTGTTTAACTTCATCATTTGGTACAAATAATATAGAAAATCATCTTCATTTTATTTTATGTTTCTAGAAATACAGAACTGTAGACTCACGAAGCTAGCAATTACTCTTTGCACACTTGCTATAATAACTACTTGTTGCGTTTCATCATTAAAATAATTACGTGCTACCCGGTGTGGTGGTTTATGTCTTTAGGAGAGGCGAGGAGAAGAGAGGTGATTGGAGCTTCGTGAGCTTGAGTCCAGCCAGGACTCCACAGTGAGATCCTGTCTTAGGTAGTTAAATATTTCCAAGTAAAGACTCTAGCGAGGGTGACAGCGTGTGTGCTCCTGTGCTGTTGTTGCAGGCTCACACGCCAATCAGCAATGTGAGCTGGTCCGTCCACACAAATCTCAGAGCTAAACAACTCCCCCCCCCCCACACACACAGACAGCTCCTACCCATGCTGCTGTCTTTCCATCTCTGGAGCCACCAATGCATATAAGAATATCCTGACTCCCTTTTCAAAGGCACCTGGGAATACTGCAGAAGCAGCTCTCGAAAGGGGTGTTTGGTGGCCCTGTGATAAAACTCACAGGCTCCTGTGTTGAACACAGGTGGAGTATTGGGAGGCGGGGCCTAGCTAGAAGACTGGCCACTGGTGGATGACTGTGATGACCGTACCCACCGAGGTCCTTCTTCACACACTGCTTCCTATCCACCACGACGTGCAGAACTATCCAGCCATTTCTCCCCATTCTCATCAGCATAACTTTCTGTCCAAGCACACAGGACCGAGGCAACCGGGACTGAATCCTTCAAAACTGTGAGCCAGACTAACCCTGTCTCCTGCGATCCTTACTTTTGAAAATCCAGCACAATGACGTAAAGGTAATTAACATAGAGGCCAGGTGAGATCCTCAGATATTGTTGGAAAGGGTAGGATTCCTGGGTATCTTTCCATAGACAACAGAACACTGAAGGTCATGGAAATGACATGAGGGGCTCATGGACATGTGAGCTGGAAACTCCTTGTGCATGTAAACCAGTTGTCTATTCCACCACTAGAGTTAAGGGTGTAATTTGACATTCATAAATAAATACTGAAAAGCACGCTAGGTTGTGACGCCTACCTGGTGCATCAAATACAAAGACCTTCTGTCTTTGCGTTAACTCCCCAAAATCAAGAGGCCATAGGAGAAATGGAACCAAGGGCTTACAGCAAACTGGGGGAAATGAACTAGCATACCACAAGGACATGTATCAAATGAAGCCACAGTGTTAGAGTGGGAGGCAGACACAAGTTTAGACCTAAGGGGAGGGTCTGAGTACCTCCCGGGTTCTGTTCCATGCTCAGGGTCTTAGCATTTCGCTGAAGGTCCTGTGGGAAGACATCACGTGAGTACACCCGACAGAGACTGTATTCTGAAGGAGCTGAATGCTTTTTGTGTCCAAGAACATTTGCCAAACAGTAAGCATTACAAATGTCATTGTTATCAATAGCTTGTATTTATTTGGGGAAGTATTACCATGATAGACTTTCTCTTTGGGATGACAGTGTGCAGTCGTCATGGCTTTCTCATTTAAGACAACATAATTGGCTTTAGTTCTTCAGGAGAGCAGTCTGCATTGTGCCACGGGAAGACTGTGTTCAGTACTTACTCTAGCAGCACTATTTGTGGAAATCTTTTTCAAAGGAGAAAAAGCTAAATGTTTAAGTATGTCAATTTCAGCATCATTTCCATTAAGGTCATCCATAGACACATAATAGCTGACATATGTGATGATCTCATAAATGTTGAATACACGTGGCATTCATAAGTCAGAGTGTTTTTGGTTTATAATGGAGTGGAAACCAGTTTCAGTTCCTAAATGGGCTCTTTTCCTGGGCTAGCGATGAGTAGTAAAATCCTCTCCTGTGACTGCAGGCATGACAGGGAGCCTGGCATTCCAACCAGCTCTGTGGTTGCTAGGAGAAACCGCCCACGTGCTACAGTATGTTGTGATGCTAATCTGGAAGGCTCCACGGACCTGTGCATTAGATACATCCTTAGCTTACAAATACTGTCAACTTGTCATGGTTTCCAATATGAAACCCAGCTGATAGCCCATCGGGAGAAGTTGTGGAAATTTCAGGAAGGGCTAAATGACTGGAGAAAGTCGGCATTTCGGGGGAGCTTTCAAGTGTTACACTAGCTCCTCAGCCTGCTTCTCTATCTGCTTCCTGTCTTTTTTTATCAAATTTATTTTTAATTATGTGTATTTGTGGGTCTTTATGAGTGTGTGACATGTTTGTGGGTGTTCATGGAGGCTGAGATTTTGGATCCCCTGGAGCTATAGTTAGGATAGGTCGCTCAGCTTCCTGAAATGGGTGCTTCAAATTGAACTCGGGTATTTTGGAAGAAGCATACACGCTCTCACCACTGCCTAGCCATCTCTCCAGGTTCTTCTGCCACACATTCCAGTTCTCATGTTCTGCCCAAGTGCATGGGACCAAGTGACCATGGACAGAACCTTTGCTGCCACTCTTCCTTAACCGTTTATCTCTGCATTCTGTCACAGAAATGAGGAAAGGAAACAGTGAGAAACTGGCAGCAGGGATCTGATGATGGTCCAGAGGTGGCCTGTAGTGATATTTTGTTTGTAATCTCACAAATAAAGCTTGCCTGAAGGTCAGAATGCAGAGCTAAGTCACTAGTTAGTCACCACGCCAGGCAGTGGTGGCGTACACCTTTAATCCCAGCACTCAGGAGACAGAGGCAGGTGGATCTCTGTGAGTTCAAGACCACCATGGGCCACGTGAAATTGATCCAGTCTAAAAGAGAAACAGAGCCGGAAGGTGGTAGCTCACACCTTTAATCCCAGTACTTGGGAGTCACATGCCTTTAAACTCAGCACTAGGGAAGTGGAGACACATAGGGATAGGGCTGGGTGGAGAGAGGAATGTAAGATTGAAGCAGACAGGAGTTCAGATGCAGTCTGAGCATGCAGTCTGAGAATTAGCAGAGACAGGATCGCCCTTTCAGTCTGAGGATTCAGTATAGGTCAAAGGTCTCTCTAGTGGCTGGCTGCACTGCTTCTCTGAACTCTCAGCTTTATTTGTTAGATTATAGACAAATATCCCCACAGCGAGCCAAGGTGCATCTGTACCAGCAGAACATATTTCAATCCTCCCGCTCATCTGCAGCATCAGGAAGATGCTGCACAGATAGCAACAGGACTCCATCATCCAACCTGACTGTGGGTGGCAACTTAAAACACCTAAAGCCGAGC
This sequence comes from Myodes glareolus, assembly GCF_982192425.1. Lineage (NCBI taxonomy): Eukaryota > Metazoa > Chordata > Mammalia > Rodentia > Cricetidae > Myodes > Myodes glareolus. The sequence continues at coordinate 53,024,654 of NC_142048.1, read as the reverse complement.
CATCACCCTCCCGAGGCTGTGGTAATTATTAAATATGTAATTACGCTGTGTCTCTAAGGAAGAAGCAACCTCAGTGATCGACAGCCGGAAATCAAGAACGAGAAGACATTCCAGAACTGCAAAATCCTCAATAGAACCCTTGGCCTCGTGTCCCACAGGGACTAGAGCTGAGAGAAAGGGCTCCATGCTGACATTGCTCCCAGAGAAAGGTAGGGAACAAGTGGTCTAGACAAGTTCAGTTTCAGGAGCCAGTGTCCTGCCCTCCTCAGGGAAGCAGATATGAAGAAAGCAAGCCCTGCTCGGAAAGACACACATTGCATGTTTTCTCACTTAGGCGGAACCTAGATTTAAATATAAATGTTATAGCAGAAAAACCTCCTGGCCAAGAGACTAGACCCTCTGGCCTGGTGGAGATCTAACATTCCAGTTGAGTAGGTTAATTCCTCTGGCTAAGGGCCACCCCTGGGGAGATGAAGCTACCTTGGGCCATGCTAAAGAGATGGCAGAATAAAAAGTCCTTTAACAGGGCTGTACTTTGCATTCTTAGAACCCCAGCCCTGGAGAAGAAGCTCAGGGCCCACAGGCATATAGAGTCTGCACGCTTTCCTGAGTTATTCAGAAAAACACTACTTTCCCTCTTTCCTTTTCCTCTTCTCCAAGCATGTTTACCTTAACTTTTGCCCAACATTTTGGGGCTCCTTACTCTACTGTATAGTTCCCGCCCTTCCACGGGGCTATTGTCTACCAAGAGTATGACCTCTACACTGACTTAAAAGGTATAACCCCATCCCACTCCCTCCACTGTCTCTGCCAGACAGCAGCTGAGGTTTACGGCTTGCCCGCCCTGAGATTTTTTTTTCTTTTAAACTCTGATAAAATGGACCTAAGGCTTCTGTTTGTTCCCATTGTAAACTCTTTACTAATGAGAGGAGAAACCCCAGAAGGAGAACTGGATCCACAAGCGCCCCCAACACCTCTACCGGGTACCCTCAATCCCTTACTTGACTGTGTCCCTCTAGAGACAGCTCTGCAAACCACACACCACAGGGTACCTCTGCCTCTCAAGGGCCTCCCCACACGGAAGGCTGTAGATGTAGCCTTTTCCTGAGAACCAGCATTCTGTATCCCACTGGGGCTGCCTGCCATTCACCCTGACACCTTGCTTGAGCCTCAAATAATGCTGTAGGTACATGTTCTCCGAAAAAGGGAAATTCTATGCTGTGCTCAACTATGGACAGAGAACCTTTTTCAATATACTTTCCTTTTCTTTCTTTCTTTCTTTTTCTTTTTTTGTAAGAACGAAATCACCTGCTCTAACTCCACTTTACTTTGGATGCAATGAAAACGAAGAAAAAAAATTGCACCCTTCAATGCAGTCCATAAGACTGCTGGTTACACCCACAAGGGAAAAAGCAAAATGAAAGCTGATTGCCCATTCTCAGGAAACTACCTGCAAGCTAACCTAGACTTCATTGGGAGAGTCATTCAGGGTTTAGTGGTGCCTTGGAGGCTCGACACACAAGTACCACTCACAGTGGAACAAAATAAACAAGGCCATGGTTAACAGATAACCCTAGAGAACACACACACACACACACACACACACACACACACACACTCACACTCACGCATGCACGAACGCACGCACACACGCATGCATGTACATTGCACTTAGTTAATTTTGCTGTAAAGCCTGCTAGATAATTTAAGAACTCTAATTGGGTTTTCTTTAGGGATGGATAAAGGCAGCAGCCATTTCTACCCACATAATCAGCCTCTGTGACAGGCTTGAATTGGGGAATTAAAGTGGCCTTTCAGCTTGAAACTCACGATTCCCCGCTAACAGCCGCCGGCTATTATAATAGTTGGAAAAAGAGGTTATTCTTTTCCTAATAACATCTAAGCTACAGACGGTGGCCCACACAATTTCTCAGTAAAGCACACACGTAAGCGTGCAAGTTATTCAAGTTGGCTGTTCTCCAAGACTGGATGGCTTCCACCCTCACTCTGTTACCATCATGGATCTCAGGACGACTTGCTGTGTGAACTATTCCATTGGTTATGTGACCTCTAGAACCAATATCTACTGATGAAATCAACCAAATTACTACACAGTTACAACCCAGTCCAGGCCTTGGGCTGCCTGAGACCTCGGCTGAGGCGTCTTTTACCAAATTGTTTCTCATAGCCAGGACCATGATGGTGTCTCATGTTTTGATTCAGCAAAGGATAAATAAGTGAACTACTTTCACGCCATAATTACACGGACCCAAAAGATCTTTACTCTAGAAGTCACAAAAATGAGATGAAGGAAGGAGAAAGACTTGGTCCCCTTTCCTTCAGAAAAGCCACAGCGAGGAAAGTGGTGGGCCTTGAACACTGGGTCCTCCTCTCTAAGAGTCTTCTCTAGAATGAAGGGAATTTCTACTTAGTGGGAACTTCTTCCAGCAGGATGAAAGATGTCCCATAGGAGAAGGAAGGACTCAACCACTGGTTGCCCATGGTTGGAAACATTTTTATTCAAAGCCAATCCAGTCAAGAGAATCCCCCTGAGAGCAGGACTCACCAGGCATTTAGGGGAAAGGGAACAAGGTAAGTCCCTGTTCAGGTTTTCCCAGAGAACTCGAAGGTGTTCACAATGACTCAGTGGGTGGAAAAGGACTCAATTTCAGAAATACATCAACTTCATTTGTAAACAGTTGCTGAGTCATAGGGACAATCGGTGTGTTGGTATATCCGAACAAACTCTTCAATCCACATTGTACAGAGAGGCTGTTTCATTGGTTGCTAAAAATATACCCTCCATACACAAAGTTCATGCACACAGAAAACTCAGTTTTCACATCGCAGTCATAGACAAGTAGATTTTCCGTATCTCATGGTCTTTAGAAATATGCTTATTTACCATATATAAAGAAAAAAAAGAAGGAAAAGGACATCAGAAGCATTGTTACTTCTGATGGTCAAATTACACAAAGCCATCTATAAGATTTTCATAATTGAACAGCTATTATTACAAGGAGGCATTGTAATGTAGGGAAAAGAGAGAGAGACAGAGACAGAGACAGAGACAGAGAGACAGAGAGAGAGGCTCAATACCTCTGAAAGCCATCTCAACAGAAAAAGGAAGTTAATCAACAAGACAACATTTCACAAGTATTTTCACAGTGCTCATCAACCACGAAGACAATGTTTCACAGCACCTAGGCTCACCCTCTGTGTGAAGCTGAATGACAGCTACTACCCCCATCCAGCCCCAGTCTCAGTGTTTTATAAGTTCTTCCTGTGACAGCCAATGGAACCATCAGTGACTGTTCCCATGTCTGTCCACTTTCGGGTTGTTACCTACGTCAATGATAAACAGCCACATTCTCTCATCCTTCCCACCGCTTCACTGAGAAACGGGGCACAAACATCTCATGTTACTCAGCAAAGTCTTTTTTCTAAGCCGTTTAGCTTCAAGACAGCTCTAAGCAGCAGGAACATTTTTTGACCTTTAAGCAGTCAAGAATCTATGACAGAGCTGAGGAATAAGATACTCAGAGCAGACGCTACTGTGAATGACAAGGCCTGTCCTTATGATATATGCATCTTCTTATGAGTTATTGATTGCACCCAATGCTTATAAATCTTGTGTAGAAACTAAGGGTGCCTCTGTGTCTAACAAATCAATGTCAGTGTCTGTTTGCCAGTTTCTACACAATGACAAACACTGGTAAACCATCGCATCAACATCCCTGTTAAATATGACAGTCTATGAGAAATGAGCATGTCTCAAGTTCCTGCTGTCATTCTTCATTGGACCACTAATTTTCCTGCTTCCTAGTTATAAAGAATGAATTATAATAAATTATGCTTTTTAGTGACATCTTCAATGTGAATATTTAAAAACCAAGTGTCAAGTGGATAAAATATTTGCTCAGCCAACTAGGTGCCTGGATGGTGGTCCTTCAAGAGTGTTCGCAGGTCCAGAGTCCAGAAGGCCAGGCAGGTGATACCACTGAGTACAGGTTCGGGAGTCAGAGCCTGCCTACTGGCCTGCCTCTGCTAAAAAGTGGAGAGCCGTCACTGAACCCCAGGATCTTATCCAGGGAGACATTTCCAAATTTTGATCTGCAAGAAGAAGGGAAAGCCGACCCATGGGTACCTCTTGAACTGCTGACATCTACCTGTAGACACTGACGTTGGCAATGACTAAATCATAAACTATAACAATATGTGACCCCCTTGTCTAGGTGGTTCCTGTGTAGGCTTCACCTAGGGTTAACTTGGTTACAAATCCTGAAGCTTGGATTAAGATACTTATTAGAGACCTGGGAGTGATCAAAACTAATCAAGCAAGCAGTAAGCTTCTATGAGATGAAGTAGTTTGGAAAGCAATACTAGATCCAGACTCTGTATTTGAGGTCTCAAATACATAGTTTCAAGGAAACTGGAATGTTGGATACACAATCAAGGGACTCAAGAAGAGAGATACCTCAAAAGTGCTGCATCCGCTGGAGTTGGCCAATGGTTTGAGACACATCTATGTGACCACTTCCTTATAGGCTCAGATATTAATTAATGCGGATTGACGCTAGCTTAAAAGACTCCATACTGATGCTGCCCAAACTAAAGGGCCCGTCGGCCCAGGAAGGGAGCCGTTCATCTGCAGTACTGTGACCCTGTCCTTTAGGAAGGACAGCTGCTGTGTTTTCAGAAGGCTTCTTTCCAGCAGCACAGAACTGCAAAAGAGGTCAGCCTTTAATCAGCACCTTATGCAAAAACTTCAAATGTGAGGTTAGATTCTTCTCGATGATTCTCTTTTGATGGACGTTCCCACATCTCTTTTGTTTTGTAATTTGCGGGAGGAAACTCATGGCAAAAGGTTACGTTCTACGTAAATTCTGATGGTCAAATCACTTTTTAGGATCCAATAAGTAAGGAGTAATCATAAGATCTGTTTTTAAAAAGGAACTAGACCCTTTCTTAATGGAGATGGAGGAGGAGTGGTTGAGGAGCGGGGGATTGATGTGAAAGGGGACAGGACAGGAGGAGAGGAGGGAGGAGAAACTCGTTGGTATGTAAAATAAATGAAATATATATATTTATGGGATTGGGAATGGTGGCACGCAACTTTAATCCCATCACTTAGAAGTCATAGGCAGGCAGATCTCTCCAAGTTCAAAGCCATCTTGGTCTATATACTGAGACCCTGTCTCAAAGTGGGAGAGTCACTGACATGACAAAACTGTTCATTATGTAAAGTCCCTTGTTGCTGCTGTGGCTTGTGACCTGAACTCTAGATCTGAAGCATTCATAGGAGAACGAGAAAAACAGCTCCTGCAGCCATCTTTATCCTCCACGGATATGCTCTAGCACATGGGTCTTCCTTGCAATAAATACAAAGAAGGTACATTTTAAGAGGGTTATTCATTCTTACTATATGTGTATGATTGTTTTTCTTGCATGTGTGTCGGTGAATCACAAGGGTTCAGTGCTTGAGGAGGCCAGAAGAAGGCTGTTGGTCCCTTAGAACTGAACTTTAGGGTGCTTGGAACTGAAACTTGGTCCTTGGCAAGAACAGCCAGTGCTCTTAAACATGGACTCACTCCCCCAATTCTTGCCTGAGATTCGGGAAGCGTTTAAACCAAAGTCTTTGGCTCTGCCCTGGGAAGAAGTCTGGGATGCTAGAAAGGAAGTCTGGGTTTGTGTCTTCTACATGATCACCCTTAGCAGGAGGCGACATGTGAGAGTATGGCAGAGAAAGGCAGTCTAGACACTAATGGCTTTCGGTGACGCGTATTAGAATCGGATTCTGGTCAAAAGATTGAAATCTCCTTCTGGCACTGGGTGGAGATGTTCCATTCTGATCTGCTCCCCAGATTAAAACATTACTTTCCACTGTTTTCCCTGATAGCCATGGAAGCAAACTAAGAGTTAAGCAAGCTGGGTCCGTCAATCACTGGCGAGGGGAGACCTCCCTTCAGGATGGCTGGTTCATGTGAAGTCAGGCAACAAGACGGGAGGAATAGTTATCCCTCTAATGAGATAATGAACCAATTCTTCTGGGTAACCCCATTTTTTTAGTGATGTTGCTGATGGACCCACTTGTATCTTTCTATGCAAAGCTTGCCTGCTTTTCTGAGTTACTTAAAATATGAACCGTTTCTTTTTTAAATTTCCTACTCTTTCCAAAGCCTAGGTCTGTTTGCACAGGTGCTCACTGTTTCCCTGGGGCTCCTCCCATTCCACCACGTGGCTGATTTTAGGGAACACAGGTTTCTCTCTCTTCTCCCGCTTCCCGGCAGCTGACATTACTTACAGCTTACCTGCTCTGTTGTTTCTCTTTTAAACCCCAAGGCAATTACCACTGATCTTCCTTCAGACTCCCTTTTCTAATCATCACTGACTGAGAAGAAGAACCCAAACGGGGAATCCCAACTTCCTCTACAAACTGCTACTTTTAAAACCAAAGTCCAGAAAGAAACACTATGAAACCAAACATTGCTAAGACGGGACACACAGCATCCATGCCCAGACCCATGGATGAGGGTTGGAGAGACAGAGCAGTTTGCATTATTTGCAATGGGTAGGAACTGAAGTAGATTTCATTTAATGAGCAGTAAGGAACACAGGACCCAACATAAAGAAGAGACTTCCATAGTGCCTGAATCTCCCTAAAGAGCACAGAGAGCAGAACGCATGTCCTTTAGTACTGCGGAGGGAACACTAGCATAATATAAAATTCATGTGTAGACTGGGGACCAGCATGAGCCAGATACCAGGCTATCCTGGAGCATGGAGCCGATCTTCAGTGGCCGCCTCTCTTCTGTTCTTTCTGGTAGAATGTTTATTAAACATATGAATAGGCAATTAATTCCTAACTTTGAGCAGAACCAGTATATCTGTTGGTTTAGCCTAGCTATCACTCAGTAATAAAAACCACCCTAAATCTAAGAGACTTAAAGTAAGATACTTCTCCATTCATGCCAGTTCTTAATCCTGTAGTTGCTCAGGGACCCAGTCTTATCCAACAGCCATAGAACAAACTAAGATTAGACCCTTGACATTTCCATCCCAAATGACCGTAGACTATCAGCAAAGCCAGTCATGCCTCCACACTTGGTCACCCTGGAGCAGCAGACCTGAGCCCTGGTGTGGGCAGCACCAATGACCTCTACACACAGAGAGACTTAGGTAAAACCCACCTCACTCTGAGGATGGTCACCATGGTCGGGTGACAGACATACCTCTGTGTAGTGCAGTGTAGAGCTCTACATGAATCCCCAAAGGAGAGGGAAGAGGATATCTCTCTCTGTTTCCCCAATTCTGGAAGTTCATACCAACATTTTACATTTTAGATGAGAATTTAAGTAACAGCACCAGAGAGTCAACCTTAAATACTAGCTTGTCACTGTGAAAAAATGTCAGTGCCCCGTTTCTGAGAACTGTCCTGAAAAAGAAGAGGAGCCAGTAAGTCAGCCATGGGCATTTCCAACTCGTTTGATTTGACAATATTTGGAGAAGGTCAACAAAGAGATTTCAGATGTAATAAAAATGTTGAGCTTTTATTTTTCTGACAGTTCAAGGGTGCTCTGGGGTAAAGTGATAGGAACTTTTCTCGGTGACTTTGTGTTTAGATGCATGAGAGAGGAGAATGCTTTGCTTCTGAACTGCTTCTCTTTACTGACTGTGGTGGTGGGACTAAGAATGTAACCATAGGCTCATGTGTTTGAATGTTTAGCTGCTAGGGAGTAGAACTGTTTGAAAGGATTATAAGGATCAGGGGTGTTGCCCTGGTGGAGTAGACATGGCCTTGTTGTAGGAAGTGTGTCACCAGGGGCAGGCTTTTGAGATTTCCAAAGCTCATGCCAGGACCAACTGCATGCTCCCTTGTCCTGTTTCCTGCAGATTAGGATGTTAACCTTTCAGTTATTTCTCCAGCACCATGTCTGCCTGTGTGCCGCCACGTCTGCCCGTGTGCCACCACGTCTGCCTGTGTGCCGCCACGTCTGCCTGTGTGCCACCATGTCAGACTGTGTGCCACCACGTCTGCCCATGTGCCACCACGTCTGCCTGTGTGCCACCATGTCTACCTGTGTGCCACCATGCTTTGTGCCACAGTGATAATGGACTAAACCTCTGAAACCATGAGCCACTCCAATTAAATGCTGTTCTTCTATAAGAGTTGCCTTTGTCATGGTGTCTTTTTTGCAGCAATAGAACAGTGACTAAGACACTGATGTAAGAAGGTTAAAACAGGGTAGAGGGGATGATGCTGATCTAAGATAATGTAGAAGTGACTGCGGCTGCCTGTCTTACCTCTGATATCAGCTGACTCTTCTGGTCCAATTCATGTCCTAAAATGACCAAGGCTATAAGGGACAAGTGACAGAAGAGAGGGTTCTGCGACTGGAGGGGTATGATGATCACAAGGCAGAGATAGGAAAGGAGATTGGGCTGACGGCAGGGTCTGGATGAGGTCTGCACCCGGCTGAGATTCTCCTCTGTGTTCTTAGCCCCATGCTTCAGGACTGTCAGCATCCCATAAATCAGAGACCCACATGCTCTGGGAATCAATTTGGCTGCACAAGGCTCTAACCAATCAGGGAGAGTTAGGATTAAATGCAGTAGTATAGCATTAAAAGAAGCATCTATAGAGTCGTATGTTGTGTTGCTTACCTTGGTAACTGAGTTTAAATCCTTGCCGGTTCTGTGAGTGGTCACTATAGAAACGGATGAGGGTTTCATGTGTGGTGCTCAGCAGCGACGCAGGCAGGTCAGGGCCGCTGAACTGGCCCATCATCGGACTGCTGTGGTAAGGGCCATTCTGAATCTCCAGGTAGTCATGGTTGGCTTCAGTTGAGAAATTCAGAAACTGGATGTGTGCACCTATGAGAGAACACGAAATCTTCAGAAAGTCCATGATAATGCGTCCAAGATCATGACTGATGAAAGGGCTTATAACTTCACTTCTATAAAACAGGAGAGGCACAGTAGAAGAAACACGGTGTCTTTGAAGACATTCCCTGGCTTAGCCTAACTCTGTGTGATCTCTGTCTGCAGAATTCATACCGACATGTCAGATTCTGTGAAGTATGCATACTGCCGGCACCGTATCACAGGGAGGCGCAGACATCACTCTTAGATGGAAATTGAAGGACTTGTCATTACAGCAATGATTATAACCCAAACACAAGGCTGGAATCATACACGACATCATTTACATGTTAATTGAGATTTTATCAAAGAAGTCAACACTAAATTAAAAGCAGAAAACAAACTTTAAAATATATTCTAGGGTCTTCAAGAGGAACCATTGATTAATAGTACTTGTTTCTAAGCCTGATGACATATATTCAATCCGTGAGATCCGCATGGAAGGAAAGAACCAACTCCTATAAACTGTCCTCTGACCTCCACACATATGAAATGGCATGTGGGCACACACATGTACATAGGTACACAAACACAAAAAATGAATGTACTGATTTTTTTGGAGGTTCATTCTTATAACTGTTATTATACTATTGCATAAAAGATTTTTTAGATAAGCAGGGATTCTGTTTAATATTTCAAACAAGTTACAGAGGCTCCCAAGAAACCCAGTAATGGTCAATGTGAATTTCAAGACCAAGGCCAAGTTCAAAATACAACAGATTGGCTAAACTCAGTATATCAAGATATTGTCCTCATTGATTTTTGTGGATAAGTTATGACCAATAATGTAGAAGAAAGCCACAATCAAGACACTTTAGAGTCTTTTTCCATGGTACATGGCCTTTGGATGTTTGAATGCTGGCTCTAAACTGATTTAATGTGTTTGAAAATTTAAAACAGAAATTCAATGACATTAGTCTTTGAATAAATCAATGAATGAATTTGGCAATGGAATCTATACTGTTGATATTAATAATACAATAAAAATTACTTCCTCATTGTTTTGTTCCCATTCCCCTAATGAGGTTCTAGAGAGCAAACTGAGGGTCTCCTACATGCTAGACCAGTGTCTTTCATAGAGTTACAACCTATTCTCTCTTTATTTTGATGATAAGGAGTGATTTTTTTTAAAATTCAGTACATTATGTCCTATGTTGAAAAATTAAATCCAGTGCTTACACGAGCTATTCTAACTCAGAGTAGATACAGGGAAAATGGCACACATACAGGAAAGGTGGTAATAAAAAGTCAGACAAGTGAAAAACTACAAAGAAGAGCTAAGGAAGGAGTTGTGGGGAAGAAAGAACAAAATGATTCTATAAATTTAGTCTTACAAGGAAAGCTGGCAGGTGGGACACACATCAAACTATTGTCCTTCTAATTGGCCTATCATAAGGCCAATTACCCCGTCAGAATCCCATTTGCCAACTTCCTTCTCAAAACCACTAAGTGGGGTGATGCTTACTGCCATTATAATCTAACAGGTGAACCACAGAGGCTCCACAGTGTCAGGTGCTATGACCACTGTCACACCAGGAAGGTCACAGTGAGCTTTGCATTCAGCTCAGGTTGGTGCAGTCTTTGCGTCCTGTGGTGCGACAGAAGCTAGACCACAGCTTATCACCTCATGAGTCAAGGGCATCTGCTACTTCTCAGTAGAAATGAGTTTCTACTAAATTTGTTCAAACTGGTTCAAAGGAGGAAGAATGAGAGAAAGTAGCATACAGGATACTTTAGAAAGCGGCCAGAGGGACAAAGTCAAAAGAGAAAGAAGTATTTTCAATTAGTAAGCCCAAATTGGAAAATATCCAAGTAAGGGTTGGCTTCGTTTTACATCATCTTGGCGTACACACAACTCTCTCACTAGGAGGCAGGTAAGGAATGCCCAGTCTGTTGTTCGGGGATACAACAATTCAGAGGAAATTCAAAGGCAACAGCCACACCAAGCGCCAACCACATGGAAGACGGCCAACATCTAAACAGTAGAGGGTAGAGAAAGGGAGGCTTTCTTACTGCCATGGAATTAAACTTGAAAAGGAAGTAGAATCACAACAATTACGATATTGTGAGCAAAATTACCATTTTAAGAGGGATAAAGTATCCGGACACACATCACACTGCCTAATACCTATCAGCCAAAGACACAGAGCTTGGTTCTAATCTGGCTTAAAGTGGGATCGCAGCACTATCTAATTTTTAACAAACCTCTTCCAGTTTGACATTACAGAGCCCAACTGAAGGGATTAGAACAAACACAGCCTAGACATCCTTTTATTATCTCCCAGAATATTCTAAAACTCTATGAATATAACAAGAAAGGCAATCGAAGACCAGCCCTGCTGATATTTACACAGCACCCTTTCATCTGGTTGCAGTGATGCTTTGAAGATCAAGTGCCAGTGCGGCGCCCACTGCATAAAGGATTTGCCTTTCAACCCTCCAAACTTTAAATGTGGTCCTGACTTTGGAGCAAAGCCCTCATTTTCAGTTGATGGAATTTATGAGTATTAACTTATCTGCTATGTAGATAGCAAACCATCTAAAGACCATTTATACTTGCCTCATGGCACCAGATGGTTCAAGCATTTTGCAATTTAGGGTATTATTATATGAAAATATAGTGGTTTATAAAGAAAAGAACCATGATTAAAAAAAAACAAAACATAAAAAACAATAGAATAGCTAGATGACATTTCTCTCTTTTTTACTAATTAATTTATTTTTAAAACAATCTTTTCTCATTTTACATACCTATCCCAGTCCCACTCCCTTCCCTCCTCCCACTCCCCCCACCTTCCTCCACCCCACCCCCATCCACTCCTCAGAGAGGGTAAGGCTTCCCATGGGGGGTCAACAAAGTCTGACATATCACTTTGAGGCAGGACCAAGGCCCTTCCATATCTACATTTAGACTGAGCAAGGTATCTCTCTAAAAAGAATGAGCTCCAAAAATCCAGTTCAAGCACTAAAGATAAATCCTGCTAGTGGTCACAAGGACTGCCCCAACCACACATCTGTCACCCACATTCAGAGGGCCTAGTTTGGTCCTATGCAGGTTTTCACAAGGGAAATAGACAAGATCTCCTGAGAAAATTGGGGACATGGGGGCAGGGAGAAGGGAGGCAGAAAAAGAGGGGGTGGAGAACTTGAGGGAATGAAATGGTCCAGATGGGGGAAGAACAGAGAGGGAGAGCAAGGAAAGAGATATCTTGATTGTGGGTGGCATTATGGGGCTAGTGTGAAACCTGGCACCAGAGAAATTCCCAGGAATCGACAAGGATGACCACAGCTAAGATCCTAAGCAATAGTGGAGAAGGTGCCTTAACTGGCCTTCCCCTGTAATCAGGTGGATGACTATCTTAATTGTCATCATAGAACCTTCATCCAGCAACTGATGGAAGCAGATGCAGAGATCCACAGCTAAGCACGGGACTAGTTTCCAGAGACCAGTCCAAGAGAGGAGGAGCGAGAATATGAGCAAAGGTGTCAAGACCATGATGGATTTACCCACAGAGACAACTGACCTGAGCTAGTGAGAGCTCACTGACTCTGGACTGACATTTCTCTTTACTGTACCTTTAGATCTGTCAAGAAAACAGACCCAGAGATTCTAGGTAGATTCCACTTTACCAAGCAGAACACACAGAATCCTAAATCAATGAAAAAGAAGAAAATAGCCCCCAAATATGAAGAAGGTAGCTGCTGACACAGAGGTCATTTAAATGGTCCTTGATGCCCAGTCGAGGCTAGGTATGAGAGGTAGAAAAGTAAAAAGTCACCATTACATAATGCTAATCTTTGAGTTTCTTACAGGTTTGTAAAAACATCTTGAAGAACAAGAAAGATAACTATTAAGGAGTTAAAATGAAGACACTGTGGCTGGGAAAAAGTACTCCAAGGAACCATGATTATTGGCTGAAAATCCTAGTGTTAGCATTGGGCTACAAACTTGTATGTTTTTTTTTTTAACCAAGGAAACCCATGAGGCCTCCTAAGTCATAAAGCTATTCCCACTGCTGCTGGTTGCACACCAGAACTAGATGAGAAATTGGTGTCGCTGAAGACCCTTGCATGGTTTAGCTTCAGGACATAGGGACATCAGATTGTGGCTGAACTGGAAACTCTCTCCTCGTTGACTGGCTTTCACAGTGTTGGAAAATGTTACATGAGATGTTGAGGGAGAATTGTCACTGACTGTCCTGATTGGTTATGGGACTGCATGCTACAGCAGCGACATACCAGCCAAGGTGTGCCCGCTGGTAGGCTCATGGCACAGCTGCCATGGAGATCAGCTGCTTTCCAGTTGGACTGAAGGCCTGCCCCACAGGAGGACATTTAGATCTGGAACTGGAAATCAGGCCTGGGAGGTCATAGGCTTCAGTGCAGAAGCAATTGCTATTGCTCATGAAATGGACATGATTAGTCCATCAAGTTGCCTTCTAATCATTTGTCTTTGTACAAAAGTTAACTATGCTGCCAGCTTCAATTATTTATGTAAGGGATCTCCTATATATTATGAGAGCTGTGTTAGACACATCTGGTCAAACTCCTGAGACTAAGTGACTATTAATGTGATAGAGCAGTCTAACAGACATTTACACCATCCAATCCTCCTACCCAGGGCTCAGACAAAGATGCCCAGAAAGGAACAAAAAGATACAAGACTCAGAGGAAGGGTAGGGTGTTGTTCTCTAAATCAAAATATGCCTTGCTGGAGGGAGGTACAAGCCTGTTTAAGACTCTTGAAGTAAATGAAATTTACAAGGCTCCCAAAGGAAATAAAACTCAGAAGTTTCAGGAAGTTCCTGAAATTACAAGATTCACATGGACTCTCCACAAGATTTTAAACGTAAGCAGTAAGAACTGCTATGGACAGGAGGCCTTCAAGTGACTAAACTGCCTATAAGTTGTTCAGGGAGCTCCAAGGATGAAGGCCTCAGGAGCTGCTGTCCATGTTGTGATGGAACTTTTGGTGAACTAGCATGCCTAGACATCTGTAAGCAACTCCACAATCATACATCCATAAGTGACCCAACAACTCCCTGATTCACTCAGTTACAACTAGGTGGAATTGTTTCTTCGATCTACCATCAGTGCCCTATCTAGAGAGTGATATCTTCCAGGGAAAAATCACTCAACTCTTTGTCATGGGCTTTATTTTCCTCCCTGTCTTCTGCCACATGACATTTTTATGGCTCCTAAAAAGTCCTGGGTCAAGACTCCATGTACTGGCACTCTTGGTATGCCCTCCACTTACCGTGTCCAGCTAACCAAATGTTAGCTGACAGCATCTGTTACCACTTACCTGGCCAAGCCAGGCAGGGTCTTTGTTCCTCCGCAGGACCCCAGTGTTCTCTTATCGGCAAGTTGGCCAGTTATGTCCTCTCTACAGTTTTCTCTGTATACACTGCTGTCATGGGCATAGCTCTTCAAGGGAAATGCTTTGAAAACTCCATGATCATCTAGAACAATCATTTATCTATAACTTCTGGTTATTCCTCTCCTTGATTGTCTAAGACAATGATTTAAATAGAACTTCTGGTCATTCTTCACTATATACTAAGTGTTTGGCATCTAGATGTCAAGCGACTACTACCTGGGATATCCCGTAAGTCCCTCTGTTGGTACATACTTTGGTTTTAGAGGAAAGAGAGGAGCTGGAAGCTCAGATAAAGTGGCTACAGTGAGAACAAAGGCACAAGATCCGTAAAGACTGACTAAGAAGAAAATGAGAGACTTTCACAAATACCATGTGCTTCTGAAGTCAGGGTGAAATAAGAACTTGGTGTTCTTAACCAAATATAATTTTTCTGAAGCAAATAACCTGAAAATTAATAGCTAAAAACATATTAAAATTTCATAAACCAATAATCAATATATGTAATATATTCATAATATATGATTGTAGTACAATCATAATAATGTAACTAAAAAGTTAAAAAGATGTTGCATTTCCAAGTTTATGTGTTATATTTCATCTAGTATGAGTTATAATAAGAACCCCTAAAAATTTCCAGAGAGTCACCACACCTGAATGCCAGAACTGGACAGGAACAGGCAGAGATGTGAAGGAAGAGACTGCTGACTTAGGGATGCCGTGAGAAGGCATCATTCGGCTAATTAAATTTGCCTCGATGAGACCCACATGGCTGAATGGATGTTTGAGAATAAGCGCATGCTCTCAATGTTATTGTGTCAAGGCTCTACTTAAATCTGTTCTCTCCTGTCAATTAAAGACATAGTTTAGTCAATGGATCATTACGCATCAGTCCCTTGGGGAGACTCTGCCGGGTGGAACGATTACTGGCTCACTCACCGTAGCCAATGGGCAGCGATATTTTCCAGGTGCAGTCCAAGTTGTTGGGGTACGAGCCTGGGAACCCCGGGCTCAGGATGACTCCACTCATGCCGGTCAGCGTCCCTCCACAGGTGGCTGTTAAACAGAAGATAACAGTAGTCTCCTAGCATTTTTGCGTTCAGCAAGGATACCTAATCTAACACAGCTTATTGGACCACACCGGGGCCTAGCTTCCCTCCTCTCTGTGGGATACTTGGGACTAAAGATTCTTCTCCATGTGCCTTCTGACACTACAGGCTCTTAGCAAAGGTCAGCTCGTTCAACAGGGCATTTCAAAAAGGCATCAGGTTGACTTTGGCTTTTCAGCTCTTGTTTGTGGTAGTATTGCTATCTAGCACTGACTGTTCACTTGGGCTCCTGCTGTGTGGAAACAAATGAGTAACATCCCTGAAGGCCCACAGCAGTCATAGAGACTGGAATACAGACGACCATCCCCCATGACAGATGGAACGTGTCAATAGAATAAGAGACTGGCTTAAAGGTTCACAACTGGGAAAACCTCCTTCTTCTCCAGGATGCTCCAGCTCTGCCTGGTTCTAGGGTCCCAGAGTCCTTAGTAGCCCCGGCCTCCGAGTCCCTTGCTTTGGAGAATGTAGCTCCCTGCAACCACTCAATCTCAGACAATTCCATGTTGCGAAGATAGAAAGTCCCTGTGTTTTAATTATGCACACACTGTGCTACCGTGTCTGATGTCTGCCAGCAAAGAGCCACGGCTGATTTTATGACAATGTGAACATCTGTTTACATTAGCCACAAGGCTGGTTCACCAGGAGCCCTAGGGGTTGACCATTTGTGACGGGCTAAAAAGACAATTTCATGTCTTTTCGACTAATGAGGCAAATGGTTTCATCATGTCTTTTCTAGAGGCCAGTGTAAAAAAAATTCTCTTATTATAAGCACTCAGTTAATGTTTTCAGAAGCCTCTGCCAGAAAGCCCCAAGCAGGCACTGTAGGGCCTTTTAATTTTCAAACTATTTTCAATCATCAAGGTTAGATAACCAACAAGGGCAAATTTCATGGGAGGAAATATGTGAAAGCCAGCCCTGGTGACTGTGGCTAGTTGCTCAAGACAGCCACTCTGTGACCTGGGTTTAAACATTCTGCATATACACGAAATAACCTTAAGAACTTAAATATTCTTAAGGCTCCTCTGTGATGAGTTATGATTCTAGACACCTGCTCAGATGAAATCAGCATGGCTGTAACTTAGAGAGCAGCCCAGCGGGGAGCTGTCAGTGGATGAGAATCATGTTCAAAGTGTAGGCTGCCTGGGTCTGCTGTCTGGGCCTGCACTGGGCTGAGGACACGCCAGTATGGGGGCTACACCAAAGTACCTCTCCACATAGGATCCTTTAGCTGAATGGAGGATGGAGATGTTGTCCACCCACAGGGTGGACAAAGGGAAAAAGGCCACAAAGACAGGAAGATGAGTGTCCAATGATGGCAACCGCTCTAAGAAGGAGTTTTCAATTTAGAGTATAACTAAAAAAAAAAATCCAGTGTCATGAAATATGGACGTCTATTAATGGAATCTCCATCCCTTCAGAGGAGGAATTGGCATAGTCATCCTGAGCAGGAGTAGGCACCGAGCTGGAGTGGCAGGTGCCATCCTCGGTGTTAGACAACACAGGGCAGGGACAGTGTGCTGGATCCCATGTGTGTCGGGATACTAGGCACAGGATGACTTCCGGGTGATATGAGAGCTACCAGCACAGGTCAGCCTCGTCCATACAAAAAGAACAAGCCGAGGAGCTTCAAACTGGAACTCCCTAAAGGTGTGACCCCGCCCCCATCTACCATGCTTTGGGATATCAAGAGAGCCCCTATGCCAGCATGCTGTGTTTTAAAAATGTTTTATGCATATGGGTATTTTGTCAGTATTTACATCTATGTAACATGTATGTAGCTGATATGCACAGCAGAGGCCAGAGGGTGCTAGACCTTTTGAAGCTGGAGTTGCAGCCACTGTATTGGTGCTCAGAACTGAACTCGGGTCTTCTGGATGAGCAGCCAGTGCTCTTAATCACTGAGCCATCTCTCCAGCCACAAGCTAAGAAGGTACTTCTTAACATTTCTTTGACTCCCTTTGCCTCGACCCTCTCCTGCTCATAACTCGCTCATGCCAACTCCTCCTCAGTCAGTAGCCTGTGTGGAGACCTACCAGCCAACGCTGATTTCAGTAGGGCAGGTGACCCTTGCTATGGAAGATCAAGGACTTCGCACTTTCCTAGATTTATATATTTTATTTTGTGCAGGTTTTTCATGTTCTGGAACCAACAGATGCATTTTTTTATTCCACGACACAGGTCACAGACTGTTGAAAACCCTACAGTTCCAGAAGTTTCCAGCCCCAGTATGAACTCTAACTCTGCTGGGGCCCCTGGCAAGCTGCCTGGTCCCTCCAGGGCTTGATGAGATATTAAAAACAGCCAGTATTAGTTAGGCTCTGAGAACAGAGCCCGGTCCTCAGTGGGAAAGTGGCTTATGTACCTTGACTCCATTAGTTCTGCGATTATAAGGAATTAGGACATGAGGCTTCTAGGAAGCCGGTGAGCAAAATAGGATCTCTCGACAGACGACTCCTGCTCCTAATTCCGTCAGCTCAGATAAATCTGGAGCTGCCAGCTACAAAATGCTTTGATTTCTTATGTCAGTCTCCAAGGCTCATCACAGTCAGGTGTGAGTTTTGACAACGGGGGAATCTCTCTGTGTGCCTTGTCAAAAATTGTAGAAGTGGATGTAACATCAGTATTTGCTAATATAAAAAAACTCATTAGAGGACACGTAAAAGTCATATGTCTTGCTAATGTAAGTTAGTCATTCAAATTCAAATAAACCCCCCCCCCCTTTTTTTTTATAAAACACCGAGCAAACACAACGGCCCCTAGGTGAATATGCAGGCTGGGAGTCAAGAGTCGAGAGAACAGAAATCGCTACGTTTGGGAAATGGGAGTTCACAGAAAGATGGGTGGTCCGTGTGAAGAACCTGCAGCCTACTTGACATCCTCCGGACTCTTCCTCCAGACCAAGGCTGGGATGCAAACCTCTGAGTTACACAAGGAGCATTTTGTATAGAAGGCATGTTAATAGAGAAATTTATGCTCATGTGTCACAACTCTGAGGAAGAATGCTCCCTTGGAAGAGAATCTGATGGTGAATACAGATGGTAATTGTTTCCTGAGCAAGGCCCCTCTAGAGTGTGGAGTTCTGTTTGCTCACCATGTTTGGGGTCATACCTCATCCTCTGTACACAGTCACACTCAAGCCAGTTAAACTGTGTATTCTTCAAAATCACTGCATAGCTAAGATTTGTTTGGGAAGCAGGGGAACCCCGATGCCCGTGAAGCACCCGACAGTTATCACCTTGTTGATATCGTGGACCTCACACTATATGATCATGGCTAACAGAGTCAATCCTGAAACTGAGGCCAGCCCAGAAGATAATATGTCACAGGTTTGTAAGTTGCTTGATTTGTGGACACAGATGATGCTTTCTCTTAAATCAGTCCCAGACAAGAGGGGCTGTTTGAGTAGGATGTGGACAGCAGAGATCTGAATGTGACAACAGCTGAGCCCAGGGTGGGAGGACCCTACAGACTTGGGAAGTGTCAGAGAGAATCCACCACAGCCAGCCTGGTTCTTAGATAGCCACTGATACAGCCACTGGGGTGCCAGTCTGATAGCCCAGGGTGGGAGGACCCCACAGACTCAGAAAGTGCTGGAGAGAATCCACCACAGCCAGCCTGGTTCTTAGATAGCCACTGATACAGACACAGGAGTGCCAGTCAGATAAACTGGGAGATGAGCCAGGCCAGGCGTGCCTGTTGTCAAAGTCCTCTGGGTTGCGAGAGGATAGTGTAAGTGATGATAAAATGGTACCCAAATCTCATATACAGCCAGTTAGCTCAGACAGAAGGAGCAGAGACTGAGGTAGGACCCTGAAAGGCAATGCTAAAGGCTGACCCCAAACTCAAGAGTGCCCGCTCCCCCTCCATGCTATCTGACTGATGGATGGAAAAAAAAATATCAAAAGTCATGTTTAAAAACTGCATGATAAACAACTTAAGAGAACTTTATATAATGATCAGCTCAGGGATTTGCTGCTGACCACAGGCTCTGTTGTGTCAGATGTCCAGGGAACCAGAGGAGGTAGGGCTCATTGGGACAGTGAGCACAGTCTCTGGGCTGAGGCCAGGAAAAGAAGACAGACACTGCTGGTGTCTGCAGGGTGGTGATGTCACCCCCAAACTCTGGGGAAGCTGATCCTATGGCTCTGGTCAGGGGCTCGATGCCCTGTGACTTGCACTGGGATATTTTGGGCCTCAGGCATAGGTTCTTCCCACTCAACAGGCAGCGGGTTGTCCAGTGCTGATTAAGGGCATCTCCACACAGCCGTCACTGGGCTTTTCAATGTGGAATACAAACACGTCAGTTTCTAGAGAGTCAGTGGCTTGCTTGTAATTCTGAGCTTTGCTTCCGCAAACAAGCTTTTCCGGAGGCTAGCAGCATGTTCAGAGAAACCACTCAGCCTGTCAGAGTTGTTACCAACTTCCTTCATAGATTAATAAATGGGGATTTTGGCATGGATTTGAACTGTTTGACACCTTGAGCCTGCAGACTCAGAGCTTCCCTGTGTAGCCTGATCCAAAGTCCCCAAAAGGCTGAACTTCTGAATTCCACAGGGAGGTGCTCATTGCATTCCTGTGACTCTACCCTATGTGACTGCCCTCTCTGTGCTTTGAGAGGGACACGGAAGGGCATAGGTGGAAGCTAGCTGTCTGAATAAGGGTCACTCAGCAAGGCTATGCAAGATGTACTTACCAATACACAAGGGGGAGGGATAATTCCAACGACGTACAGTTCCTGGCATGCAGGAAATGTGTGAGCGGCCCTGTTGAGAAGAAAACCACCAAACTTGCTTGTTAACTGCAGCACAGTATTTAGGGATGAACCACATGGGGACTTTTCTCCAGACATTTAAAAACCGTGAATCTGACCATTGTTCATGAGTCCCATTTGGAAAGATCAATCAGTCAATCAATTAACACAGATGTGATCCTTTTCACTAACACAATCTTGACTGTCTAAACAGGTGACATTTCTGTTGACTTTTCATCATGCCCAAGGAAGACAATCAGAGCTGGGCAAAGAATGTCTTATTTCCCCAGCAAGAGCATCATCACAGCATTTGGCTTGAGGGGCGAGAGGGACTGATGACAACCAGTATGGGGTCACAGTATGATGTACTAGAATTTACTGCCGGCCCATTTTGGGGTAACTTTCCTGACTTTGCACAAGCTACACACTTTCACTTCACTGTCAGTCCAACCTTTCCAGGGACAAGCCGATCAGTAGACCCCGCCTGATCTACTGGGAAGCAGCTCATGGCTGCCCCCTCTCTGTAGTGAAATGAATAATACTCACCTTTCACTTTCAAAACTTGAACTTCCTCTTCTAAAGACCAACCAGCAGTGGAGAGACTGGTGAGGACACCTGGGCTGAACTCTCTCTAAACAGAAGGCTCTAGAGGGACCCTAACAGAAGGCTCCAGACCAGTGGTTCTCAATCTTGCCAATGCCGGGGCCGTTTAATACAGTTTCTCATGGTGTGGCGACTCTGAACCATAAAATTATTTTTGTTGCTACTTCATAACTGCAACTTTCTACTCTTATGAATCAAGATGGGCTTTGGTGACCCCTGTGAAAAGATTGTTTGACCCCAAAGGTGTCGAGACCCACAGGTTGAGAACTCCTGCCCTAGCTAGCCCCTTCAGAGGCGTTCTGTTTTTACTGTTCTTTCCTGTGACTTAGTGACCATCTCTGCCATGTCTTCTCATCTCAGACATTTCTTCTACCACCTACAGGTGGCACGGAGGTGATGGAGACCAAACTGTACACACTGAGAACCCGAGAGGCTTACATTCACATTTAGGGCCAACAAAGGTAGGTGGTTGACTCCCAAAGCTAATTATTTTGCTACAAAACTGATTTTAATTTTCCTTCTTCCTGGCACTTTAAAAAATAGTTCTAAAGGAAGAATGTGTTTGCTTCTTAGCTTTGTTTGTCAAGTGTGTGCCAAGCCATTGTCTTTACCACAATGTTTGGTTTTGAGTCAAGGCTTTGTTTCATTACCCCCTGGCCTCAAATTCACAATTCCTCTGCTTTGGTCCCCCAAAGTGTCAGGCCTGAAAGCATGCACCGACACATCCAGATGAAAGTCCGTGCTTTTCAACGAGACAGAAGGATGCTAAAGTGAACGTGTTTATGTATCCTGTGACCCATTAAATTACATTTAATAAATTTCTTCCTGAATTATGGTTAAGCATAAAGTGCAAAAGCCTTTAAAGATATTTATGAAGACTGGCAGTAAAACGGTCATTTATTTCAAATCTAGGGCAGATTCTTCTATGGACAGGACCATAAACATCTTGGATGAGTGATTTCAAACAAAATTTGTGTAATAGATCAAATACAAAATCGGATCCTGGAGATTTTTATCATCAAGATTTTACCCAAAGAGTAATTTTTGGATTTTTATGCTTTAAAGAGGGCATGAAAACACAGCTACGTTGGGTGGGTCTCAGAGGTCACTTGGATATTCGGGATTTATTGGCGGCACCTCTGCGAATGTCTACCAGTCTCTGTGTCTGGCGTAGATGTCTCTGCGAGATCTGCCTTAGGAGCGGCGCTCTGCTGGACAGCGTGTGATCAATGTGTGTGGAGTAATAGTGCGCTAGCCAAGGTGTGTTAGCAATAAACGCAGCTCAGCATCCACTTCTGTTCTTGTGACTATTAATGAATATCTACAAGATGTTAGCAAATATCTCCGCCCCGGAACTCTGGGCTCAGTGCTATTCCCAATAAAGACAATGGCTTGGCTTCGATGTGATGAACAAGGCTAAGAAGCAATCTGATGTGTGTTCACAGGCTCGCTTGTCTAGGAAGATTATCAGTTCTCTGTTACAGAAAATCCCTGTTTGAAAGAGGATTTGCTCTCCAAGGTCTTAAGCTATCACTTGAAAGAGGAAGCTGACAGAGGCTGCAAGATCACATCTTTCAACACAAAAGAGCATGGGCGTCAGAAACGGACACGGGACTGAATGCTGATCTCATGGGAGGAAAGTAGACTGCATTTATGTAGCTCTAGTCAGTTATAACAAAAGTCAAGAGAAAAAAAGACCACACGAAAAACATGTGGAAGTAGACCCAGGTGCCTCTGCATGCGGAAGTCATGACACAGGGCCCAGAATTCTTTCTAGTGTAACAAGCATAAGTACAATGCTTGTCTCAAAGAACCATCCTGATTAGTCTCCCCATCCCTGGCTAACCACCTGGTTCAGACGCAGAGCTCCAGAACTCTGGGAGGAAAGCTCAATGTCTACAACTCATGGTATGCAGAGTCCATACGGTTCATGCTGCACCAGGCAAGATCCAAGGACTGTGAGCTACAGTCTGGCTTTCATGAACTGACTGCATGTCATTCACTTATATAACAACATTTCTTCATGCTGCCAACAGCTACATAGTCCATGTACTGAAACATGCAGAGGATTTAATAGACCTTTCCTCCAATCATAGAGCTCATAGCCCATGTCACGTGGTTTGTGGGGACAAATGGGACATCTTAATCCTGAACTAGCCTTTGCTAGGTGTTGTCCACTGGTACCTGGTATAACCATTTGCCCAACATATGCAGAGAGATTGCCTGTACACAGTGACACTGTTTCGTTGCATATTATCACACCTTTTCCTTGATTCTGAATCTGTCTAATGAAGTTGGGCACAGAGTTTATCTTAGAGACGTGCCTTTAAGAAGACGTCAAATTCAACGTCATGATAAACATGTGAGAAATTACTTTGTGATATGAATTGTATGACGAGTTCAAACATGAGTGGTTATGAGCCTATTGTCTATTTCATTACAATAGAAAAAACATTCATCTTGCCGTTTGCCCATTTATAATGTGTCTATGGAAATGTCTACATGATTTTGTTTTTAAAAAAAGCTGTAAAAATTTATAGCAAAACTTGTCTATAGAATTTCTTGAAAATCACAGAATGGTTCTTTGTTGGGGAATACCCAAGGTGGTAATATACTGAATGGAATCATGGGAAACGCAAATGTGCTGATCCCATCACTGGGAGCCAGGTGGGGGTTTATAGATACTCTGATACTATCTGGTTCCTTAGTTTTTCTCTGCACGAGTATGGGAAGAACACATAATTTTGAAATAAAATAATTGTGAGAAATCCAGTGGTGAGGTCTGCAGAGGGACTTCAGCGTTTATAGCATGACTCTGATGATGGATTTATCATCTGCATTGGTAGCTCAGTCACAGAGCACGGGAAACACACTGGCTGCATGGACATGACCTGGAGCATGCCCACGGGGTAGGAACACCAGAGGTGAGCATGCTGAGCCTCCCTCACGGCCCCAAGGGTGCCTACCTGCAAGGTGTACCCGGGCTCGCACTGAAAGGAGAGCACATCATTCACCATGTACCGGTCTCCTATCTTGATGCCATTGCTCGGGAGAACAGGTTCCTGGCACGCAGCCAGACCCACAGCTAGAAGGACACAAAGACAGATGCTGGGGATCAGGGAATGTCAACAACACTTCTAGCATCCCTAGTGGGAGCTTTGCTTCTCATCACTTCCTGTAGAGACAAGCACAGGTTTACACGCTCCTAGCTGTTTGATCAAAGGGAATTAATTCTAAGTTGCAAGATAAGCTTTAATAGCACCTTGATTCATTTCCATCATGCAAGAGATTCGGGTTTTTCTTAGATTAAAAAAATATATCAGTTCCACATTTAGCATCAAGCACCCCAATTTGAATATGAATGAAACCAAGTGACTATTTCCTGCTGCAGGAAAAGCCTGGAGTGACACTCTCTTATCGTCTTTCTGGCATTCTGAGGAAACTTCACGTCTGGAAATCTGGGAATTCCTGCTCTCTAGGAAAAGACATACAAGCACGCATTCATTCTCCTATTCCACTGCTCCTCACCCCCAGAAACAAGGAGCTTGGGGGTAGTCCAATCTTGGATAAATAGGACCAATATTTACAGACATAAAATGTAACCTGGTCCTTCCCTTCATTTAGGTTGCTCACAGATTGCAATAGAAATCTATCATATACTATGGAATACAAACCAAAATATCAGAATAACTAACTCTAAGTATTATTTAACAGTCATATCATTCTGAAAAGTGAAAATATACAAGAATGGTATTTCATCAAATAAAATGGGCAATTTGTTTTCACCAAAAAGATCCGAGTTTTATTAAACGGTTGCCTTCTGACAGTAGAGCGTGTGCAACATGGATGATGGCATCTGTATTAATTTAATTAGGACTCTGGCTTTACAGCCCAGAGCTGTCTATAAATTCTGGCCTCCATCCTTCCAGGGCTCCATGAAAGCAGAGAAGGCTTCTCTGGTGACAATGGGGAGCCTTCCTGTCATCCTGGACTTTTGTTTGTGTTCTGGAACTTGACAGGAACACATCCTGTCACACAGGATGGAAGCGTGGGTGGTGGGAGCGCCAGTTAATTCGGAGTCACACAGTCTTGTGTGACACGGTCTAGTACGGCCATATCACCCTTGAGCTCCCCTGCACTAAATAAGCGTACCCACTGATCTCCCACCTGCAGAGCCACCCAGACTGGGCCAGCTGTGCTGCCTCATCCCTTAGGACTCCACACACACAAATACACAAACAATAACAAGGCAATGACGGAAGTGAAGGTCAACAGCAGTGACAACATGGATCTGCCTCCTCCCCGGGTTCGCGCATATGGGCACAGGGGCTGGTCCCCTACTCTAGACACAAAGCTCTTAGAAAGAGTATGCACGATTAAAGGAAGTGCTGTATGCGCTCATCATAGGCACCGAGACAGATGCTCCCCATGCTAATTCCCAGAAGAGCCTTCTAGCTGATACCACTCAGAAACCTTAAAGAAGTCTGTGGTTATTCTAGCCATACCAGTAGATGGTGTAGCCTCTGCCCATGGCTTCCACAAGATGTCAGAATGCTTTTTCTATTCTGTGAATCTGAATCTGCAAGCCACGCACCCCAGACCATCCAGAGATCAATGTCTTTCTCCTTATCCCAAGAGGAAGACAGAGTTGGAGTATCATTTTTCCCAAGAGGGACTGCTACCTGAGACAGAGCTATTGAGTCTGGGCTGGGACGTGGACTTACCAGAATATGCCACACCTCAGCATGCAGCCATTCCGTATGAGACAGGCAACACTCGTGAGCTATGGCATAAATCTTTCCCGGGCTGAAATAGACTGTTCCCTAAATAGCTCTGTTTAAGCATAAAACACAATTTGCATTAAACTGCAATAGGTTGTATTTTTAACACGGGTTTTAAGGCACTTGAGGTTTGTCATTGAAGACGAAACTATCATACATAAAAAGACAATTGCATAGGATATCACAGCTACATTTAAAATGTATACACTAAAGATTAGCAAGACCTCCCTTTCTCTCTCTCTTACTCTCTCTCTCCCTCTGTGTGTGTGTGTGTAGCTTCATTTTTAAAATTTCACTCAAAAAGTTAATAAGATATTATAGAAAATAATTAAAGTTGGATTCCGACAAGGCATAATTTATGCTGATGTGACAACAGCATCATTTTGGAATCATTCAGGTTTTCAAAAGACATGGCCACGAGCAAAGTTTTCAAAAACACAAATGTTCAAAATGAAGAAGAAAAATTTGCTGAGATTAAATTTGTAAATATTTATTGAGATTAAAATGGCAAGGAGTCATATCGAACCTCAATAGCTGAATCGTTTCTCTTTTTGTTAGCTGTATAATTTGTTATTCCTATTTAATAATATTTTATTATATGCAGATTTATATGCAGTTATCGCGTTATCAATTGGGTTTCATTTTCTCATTCCTTAAACTCTATACTGAAATCCAATTCACTGTCTGAAAAAGGTAACATCGATATTTCTCATCACAGGAAATATAGTGTGTCTTCTAATTAATCTCAAAGCACAAAGACATCATTTCAGCCAGGGAACCATATGGGAAGACTGAGAGTGGTCTACAAAAGGACCATGGTATTTGAAACGTATAGATACTGGTGATAGATAGATCACCAGTAGGCTTTTCCTCCCTCTCAGTACCTCCATGCAGTTGTCCATGTTAGAAATTAAGAATGCAAACTCTCACAGGAGTGATAGAAATCCATACAGCTGTCTGAGTTACTCACTGAGACATATGTATGTTTATTTAGGAAGCTCCAAATACACTGAAGGGCAACCTAAAGACTGGGTAAACAGTGTATTGTATTGGAACATGCCTGGAAGGCCAGAACTCAGGGGGATGAGGCAGGGGTATGGAGTGCTTGAGGTCACTAGGCTATATAAGAGTACTTTCTCTCAAAAATGGATAAATAAAATATTAATATTTAAAAAGTTGACAAATTTAAACATAACAGATCGCTAGGAGAATTTTCCACTAATGTTCCAGAGGCAGCAAGATTTAGGAAGAGAAGACTTGAAAACTATGCACAATTTTTTTTACAGAATTTTTGTCCCTAGCTTATTATGGTGTGCTTAGAACTAACATCATGCGTGATGATGTGGAACACCCAATGAGGGAATTCATTGAAAGGTGGTCCACAAACAACTAGGTTCCTTGGTCTCCTTGAAGACAAGGTGAGGCTTGTCCTCACAAATCTGAAGAACTCGTGGCCATTTGTGTGTATAGGGGTGGCAAACACATTCTGACGTTTTATAATTTATTAGTCATGAATATAGTTTCTGTCCACTCTGATGTTAAAATGTGCTAATACATAAAGTTTCAGTTTGATTTAGAATGTAGGAAGGACGTTTCTTAACTCCCCTGAATCTAGCCTGTAGAAGTCAAGACCATGAAACAAAGCCATTAAAAAGATAAGTGTCCTAATTTGACCCAAAGTAGAGTTTAATGGCTTGACCTACGGCTGATCATAAAATGTGAATGCTGCAAGTCAGAGGTGAGCGGATAGCCCGTCAGGCCTCTGGCATACACTGTGGCTGCTCTTCAGAACCTACAGAAAAACCCAGAGTGAGTGCCCTTGAATCTCGGAAGTGAAGGCTAGGGACTGCACATGACGGCCGCGTGTTTTTAAATCAAACACGTAGAATAGGATAACCAGAGCCTCTGCAGAAGGTGCAAACCCAATGACTTCAAAGGAGTTTTCTCAACTACGCCTTTGCTCTCGCTGCCACTGGCTTGGCTTGTAGTCTTGGCAATTCACGAGTTAACGCGCGCGCACTGCTCTGACTGAAGAGCTCTAACCCACAGTAACCCTGATAACAAAAATGGCAGCTCCACGTGGAGAGCCTCAGAGCTGGAGCGTTTGGCAGAGGGAAGTCAAAGTACAACCGTCTAGTTTTATTCTGTTGCTGTGATTAAAAACCCTCAGACCAAAAGCCACTTAGGGAGAAAGGGAACTAGCTGACTTCTAACTCAAGGTTAGTGTGTCACTGAGGGAAGGCAGGGTAGGAACAAAGCAGGAAGCTGAAGCCGAAACCATGGAGGAGTGCGGCTTGCAGATTTCTACAGACTCACGTTTAGCTCGCTCTCTTACAGAGTCCAGGACCATCTGCCCAAGGAATGGTGCTGCCCACAGCAGGCTGGGCCATTCAACACCAATGAACAGCTATGAAAATTCCCTTGGACATGCCCACAGGACAATCTGTTCTAGGCAATTCCTCAACAGACATTTTCCTCTCAGATGACCCTAGGCTATGTCAAATTGAGAATTAAAACCAACTAGGACATAAACACTTATGCTACGCATGCACGCACCATTTCAGTACGTGGTTAGATCATCATTAGACTATGCGGATACAAAAGGCTATCCTTTAATGTTAAGAAAGAAAAGGGACAATGTCACTTACGCTCTATGATAAATGCGGATGGTCCCTGTTGACAGTGTTTCAACACAGGGACTTTTGACTTCATGAGGGGGTAACCAGTGTGCACTGAGTAGAAACCACACTGTGAACGTTGAATTTTGATCTTTTCTCAGGGCTGGTGATACAGGGTAAGACAATTTTTGTGAAGCTTCACAGCTCCTAGTTTCCAGCAGATCAGAAGGATGGGCAACTGGTAGAGTCAGGGGAATCACATACATTTTAGATTCACAAAACTTTAGCTGACAAATGCTTGTGGCGTATAACATTCTTGGAAAGGACAAAGCATCTATAATTAAAGAGCATCTGTAATCTACTTGTACAATATGAGTAGATGTGAATATTAATTTATTATTTGATTATACTTTTTTTGAGGCAGGTTCAATCATTTTAGATGAGTCTGGCCTGGACTCTCAATCCTCCTGTTTCAGCCTCCCAAATGCTGGGATGTCAAGTACACATTACCACACCTGTCGAAAAATTCTTTTCATTGAATCTATGTCAGTCTTTTTGATCATGAAATAGACGTTTTATTGATAATTAATGATAGCTCCATTTTAATTAAGGTTTCTATTGTTTTGTGAAGAGACACCATGACCATGGCAACTCTTAAAAAGAAAACATTTAATTGAGGCTGACTTATGGGTTTAGAGGTTTAGTCCCAGGGTATAGTAGCATTTTAACGACACAGAGTAATCCTGCATAAACAGAACATCTCCCATCGTATTCAGTTCCGCTTTTCCAAGGGTTGCGTGTTCTCAGGACACACGTGCTTTGTGCAACACCATTAGCAGCAGAGGAGGGCCGTTTCTGCACAGCACTTGGGAAGCCCTGATTGGCCCAATAGCCTCATCTGTGGAACCTTGGTTAGTGATTTATCCAGGTGAAAATCGTCTGCACCCAAAGTCAAGTTGCAATAAGTAAAGCGTCACTACGCCCTACTTTCAGGTTGAATTTATAGTTGATGTTGTATCAACTTCCTCAGTTTGAGATCAAGAACCTATGGAAACAAATAGGTCCTCCTCTTCCTCCCCTTGTTCTTGTTCTCTCTCCTTCATCTCCTCGTCCTCTTCCTCTCTTGCTCCCTATTGTTATGAGATGAATGTCTGTCCTTCTAACCTTCACACATTGACATTTTAACATCCGTTGAGACTTAAAATTGGGCCCTGTAGAAAGGGACCAGTGTTGGGTCAGACTCATACTGGTTCTCACAATGGAGTCCGTGCTGTTAGAGGAAGGAAACGCAGACTAAGAGCCCTGCACAGAACCTGCAAACCCAACACGTAGGTCTTCAGCGGGAGAAGACTCCACCAATGCCTTGACCTTGGGTTTCCAGTTCCAGGATCGTGAGAAATAAGCTTCTGTTGTCTAAACTCCAGCCTGTGTTGCTGTATCACAGTGGCCAACACAATGTAAACAATTAGCACATGGCTGCGATGAAGGGACATGGGACAGGGCAGTCTACATCCTTAATAGAGGATATAGGGGTGATAAATTTGGCTTGAAGAATATCAGTCGTTAGCTAAAAATTACTTTTCCTGTCACTCCTGTGTTTTATGATTGAAGGGCTAACGTTAGAAAACCAGGTGTTCTTTAGTGACAAACAACATTTTAACAACTGGACCAAAATGCACAACTTCGCAGTTGCCGAAGACAGACATCGGAACACGTCCCCACTGTGCGGCAGAAAGTGAAGCACCCTACTTTCCTACTTTTCACAGGGGCACTAGGTGGGCGTGCTGGTTAAATTTGTCACACTTCTGCATGAAAGGGGAAGACTGCTAAAAATACAGTCTCGCCAGCTGTCCTTACCACGGAGCTATATCCATCTCCAGTTCCGGAATCGCTCCACTTAAGCTTACTAGAGCGACAGCTGGTTCAGAACAGCCAGTCCATTAGACTCAGAGAGGGTTGTTAAATGTCAGACACTACACTTGAACTTTTCCTCAATTACGCAAAAATAAATCTACCCACGTGTGCACTTACTGCAGCGTCAGGGATTCTGAACAAGAGGCCCAGGCTTTGTCTGAAACCACAGTCATGATAAGCTTTTGTTGAGGCATTCTAGAGTGTGTTATACAAATAGGGAAAACAATCAAATAAAATGTAGATATTTGATAAATGGGCTTAATGTAAACTGAATGAAATTCTGTATTCATGAGTTTTCTCCATCTATTTAAATAAAAGTAAGCAACTATAAGATATTTAGATTTGACTGAAATTCCTACTACTACTCAGTAGACTCATTGGTCAGACAAGTACACTGAGCAAAACACATTAAAACAATATCTTCTTAACTGAATCTACCCAGAATCCTAATACATTTATTTTGTTTTAGTGTCTTACAACGTCTGACATGCCTGTTGTTTTTATTTATTAGCTCTTTGTTGAGTAGACCACATCAGTCAGTTTTCTATTGCTGTGATAAAACACTATGACCAAAGGCACTAAGAAAAGGAAGGGTTTATTTGGATTTATGGTTTCAGAGGGATAAGAGTCCATCAAATTCACATTGGGAAATCAAGAATGGCAGCGGGCAGACATGGCAGCTGCAGAAGCAGCAACTGAGTGTTCAAATTTCCAAAGGCATACAGGAAAAGGACCAAGCAGAGACAACAAAGTTGAAATGGCAGAGTCTTTGGAAACCTCACAGTGCTCCCCCAGTGACCTACCTCCTTTAGCAAGGACATGCCTCCTAAACCCAAAGGCACCTAGGAGGGACAAGTATTCAAATGCTCAGATGATGGGGACAGCACATTCAAGCTACCACAGGGAGTAATCAGCATCTTTCCAGATGTGTTCAGTGTGCCTGTTTATCTTCAGCTATCTATGAAAGCAGCCCCAAGGCCAACACAGCTGACTGCACTTGACCTAAAGATGAGTTCCTGATCCATGATTTATAGTGAGGTATTGTACCCTCAGATAATGGCACCATGTATTTAAAATACACATTTGACTGTTGTCTATACATATGTATAATATTTGTTGTTCTAGAGATTTGAGGAAATCCGATGCTACCTTGTGCCTTCTTAGGATGTAAGCATCTATATTTTTAAGAATATGGTGATGAATGACATTTTATAAGACTAATATGTATAATAATATAGCACATTGGATTCTGATATTACTCAAAATTTTATAAGCGCATTTAAGAACGTTCAATTCTTAACACAACTTCAAAACAAATAATTAGACTACGCACACTCAAGACAAGTATGCTCATTATTTAAGCAACTAAGAACTTGGTAGAAGATTAATGAAACAGAACTATTGGGTTTTCAAGATACCTTGCACTTTGAATGATGTTTATAAATGTGCCTAGCTTTTCAGGTAATTAATTTATTCACTATTGCTTTTGAGATAGGATATTATGTATCCCTGGTTGGCCTCAGATTTACTGTGTAGAAAAAGAAGATCGATCCTGACCCCTGCTCTTTTCAAATCTTCTGAGATCTGAGAGTCCTAAAGACTAGGGTGGAACGGTGTGGAAAATCCCAGTCCCTTTGCCCAGAAGGACAGCTGTGAAACTGACTTAGATCATACTTCTGCAGTGAACTACATGGTGTTTTAGAACCCAAAAGTCACAGGTAGGAACAAACTTTTAACTTGTCCACAGTCTTTTGGGCTGCATGTAACATGTGCAAAAGGTACCAGGCCCCTATGATTATCTGGTAGACCTCACTTTCTCAGAAACTTCTCTGAAATTCTCTGGTATGGGAGACAGAAGCCAGAATTTACATTACCTAAAAGCTACCAAGTTCCTCAATGCAGTTAAGATCCAATGGGGGTGGGGCAGGGGGGTGCATAATGATTGGCTGATATCCAGGAAAGCATTTCTGGTAGGGAGAAGGGAAGCCTAAAAGAAAGCTGTTGGGAAATTTTTGGTAGTGAAAGTTCTTATAGAAAACCTTATAAATCAGTGGCTGAGTAAATAGAGGTAAATCTCAGAGACCCGAGATGTGCAGGTGTAAGGTCAGTTGACCACACTGGTGAGCAGATGCTTGCTGCCAGCCGCTCTGTGGAGGGGATGCTACCCTCATCATTGGGGACACAGAGAATGCTCTAATGTGCTGGCACACAGCAAGGTTCTTGCCCAACCTCCATTTCGTGGGTACCTAATTAGGCCCACCAATGACATCAGGGTGCTCATGAGTATTACTGATATGAGACTGTCATTAACGTACACTTATATTTCACATATACTTATAAGAATTCTTATAATCAGGGTATTAACCCAGGTTGTCAGTTCATCAATACTCAATTATGATGCCACCCTGCTAAAAGGTTTATTATTTTACTTGAAAAGACTTAAGGTCTTTTGCAGAATTTTAAGGCTTCCCTGGGAACAGTCACTTAACTTTTTTGGCCTAGAGCAATTTACCTTAAAATTCCCAAGTGTAGTTAAAAACATAAAAACAAAAAGCCAAAAAAAAAAAACCCCAGCAATTTAAAAATACCTAAATTACTAATACCCCTTGACAGAGAGCAATTTAGAAATCCCATCCATTTGAGCTGTAGGATCTGAAGTAGAAAGAATCCCTTTTGTTTTAACAAGCAAAGCCTGAAGTATGCAATAAGATACTTTTCTGAATCCATCACAGCACTGAGGTACCTGGGTGAGCTGAATTCTGATGGAATTCTCACTCCCAGGAGGCACAGACACTGTCTGCTACAGAGCACAGGAGAGGCAGAGCCTGGGGAAACATGTTGGTTTCACCCAAGCAAACCTCCCAAGGCTGGACTCAAGTCTCCCTTGGCTCATAGACCAAGATAGGATGCCTGACCTTCCCACCACAGGCTCTCTGTAGTGGGATGGCACCAAAGACCCTAGTGTACCAATTTGGAGAAAAGCAGGGTTGAAGTGCCTCGGGGTTCTCAGAATCTTCACTCTTAGACACTCAAGTGCTCAGAGATGCTGTATGTCCATGTGATGGGCTACCCAGGTTACATACACACACACACACACACAGATGCTCTGGATCATGCATGTTAAACCATGCACTCTAGAGCTACATGCACCACCCCATCAGATGCAAGTGGTTTGGGTTTGAGAATTCCACAGTGTCCCTTTGGATTAAGAAGGCCTGGCCTTCATTTACACCAGGACTGGGGAGTTCTCTCAGGATGCAGGTACAGAGCAGGTACTGTGCTTCGGGTTTCAGTCTCAACAGGCTTCTTGTTCCTCCTCTCTTTAGACTTGGGCGTGTGTGTAGTGCAAGCATTACTAACATAGGGACATCTGCAACATCCCTTCCCAGTGGCAGTGGGGGCTCCTGGCCCCTGGAGCTCGGTAAACAATACTCCTGGCAAAATGCTGCGTCTCTGCACACGTGGTCATCATGGTGGTGACAGAATATCTTTTGCTTTATTTTTTTTTCACCTCAGAAACACCGAAGACAGACAGCAGCTCAAGTAGATTGCGTGGCATGTGTTCTAGGAGTTGCTTTCTTCTTCTCATTTTATGGATACACATTTTACTAAAAACATGAATTTAGAGGCTTTTGCAGAGATTTGTAAATATACATTTTATAGTGCTTGTGCTTGTCTAAATATATATCAATGTATTAAAATATTAGAGATTGTTGGCAACTTAAGTCAACAGTCTTTAGAGCGGTAAGGCTAATTCTATAAATACTTTATAATACCCATTTAAAACAGGATATGAAAAATTAGAGCCACGAGCTGAGTTCCCCTTAATGCACAAACAACATGCGTTTTCAAAACAGCACCAGCCACAAAGACAACCACCTGGAACAGTCCATATCATATCATACTCGGTCAAATGAAAAGCAAACACATTACTTAATTATGGTCTTGGATTCTCACACAAGGCCTTGGGTTCCCGAAGAGGCTTCATTTCAATGGGCAATTGGAGGAAATTAGTCTCTCTGCTAGAGACTCATACTGACTAAGAATATCATGGGATGGAGACAATTATGCTAATAGGGCTACAGTCCATGTGCAAAGTAGATAATTATCCCCAATAATCACAGGCTAATTACGTTACCAACATCTTCCCCAGAAAGAGAGGGAAAAGCCAGAGACTGTAAGATAACTTCTCAAGAGCTCAGAACAATGATCAGTTCCAACAGGGCGAAAATTTTAATGGCTTGGTTAACACCGTAGGCGCCAATAAGGGTTTCATCCGCTATTTGTGTAACCTTCGCAAAATGTATCAGCGTAGTAGAATTTTCCAGAAGTATTCGACATAAATAGCATTTGCAGGGTCATTTTACACTGTCACTAGAGGAGCCCTATTCTCATAAATTAGAATGTGTTTGCATGCAAATGCCTGTAATAAGTGGGGAAGCTCAGGCAGATGATGCACGGGGCCTGCGGATGGTGGCTGGAGATGAATATTTATCGTCAGCTGGAATGTGGCCTTTTCAAAATACACACATTACACTCCGGCAAACTGTTTTATCTCAATTTTAAAAATCACTTATTGACGCTAACCCACGGATTTGCTCACTTGCAACCGCTTATTAGAAGAGATAATGCCAACATCGAGCCGTTTCGAAGCCTGAAAACACGTCCCAAATAAACCCCACTTTTGCGGGAAACTCACACTTCACGTTTACAAGGTAAGCCTCAAGCATCCGCCACTGCAGTGGGTTTGTGAATTTGACCTTGGTTGTCCCACTTACCGGACCATTAATGCGGTCTCACATCCACTTTTATAGTGATTTACCTCTCTCCTGTGCTGTCTCTTCCAGTTAAAATGAGTAACACATAAACACGGGCTCTGGAATGCCTGCTCTCACTAGTGCTAACTAGTCTCGCTTGTTTTAGCATCTCTCTGAGAGTCCACAAGGAAAGTTCCATGACATTAGCTGGTGAGATGACCCTAGTCTGTGTTTGGAAAGGTGACTATATATCTGTCGTCACACATAAAGTCAGTCCCATTACAAATGGCTACCTGTGTGTCCTACCGTAAACAGCCTGAAAAGACTCGGTTCTGCTAATTATTCCAGATGCTAACATCTGCGTTCGCCCTCACAGTCTGTGGTTTGTACATAGTGCCCATTCCTGTAGCCTGTATTTCGTGAAACTCAGTTTCACCCAAGCATTAGAAATGCCTCACGGCAATAACATTTCATCATTTAAGACGCGCAGGGTGTGTTCCTCTAGGAATGCTGCTCCCAGAGCCAGGCACAAGCAGTGGTTGAGGCTGATCTTACTTTTGTATTCCAGGTGGAAGCCGGCGGCGGCAACGCTGATGTCCGACTGGAAGTGTAGGCAGAGCTGGTTGGAAGTGCTGTTGAGCAGCGCGGGCACCGTGGTACCTGCATGGGGAAGAGGGGCAACTTTAACATGAAACAAGCAGGTACTCCACACGCCGAACACAGAAGACCGTATCCCGGGCTTCCTGTGTTTAATCTGACTGCTGGAGCTGACCATGACTTGCCCAGCCGCTCCACCTCTCAAGACACCTTCGAGCAGTGGTTGCGGTCATCGGAAAACAGACAGGAACCGAGACAGTTGTCAGTAGCAAAATTACTGTTATGAAGTAGCAACTGAAATAAATTTATGTCTGGGGGTTTCAAAGATCATCAGAAATATGTGGTTTCTGATGGCGCCACCCACGGGTTAGGAACTGCTGTCTCACAGGGTTCTTGGCCTGTGACCACTTCCTCCAGTCCACACCCAGTGCCCTTACTTTGGTCTGACCTAGATTGCAGAGAGCCTTCAATCCGTCTCCAGACACTCGCCTCTCTCAATGCATTTAGTTTGCATACCCCCAGGCTAGACAAATCCAGTCTGTTACATTATTTAGTAAAATTGAAATCAACTTTTGAGAACGTGAGTACTTTAAATTCTGTAGCCCTGGGACAGATTCTAGTTAGTGCTGGGTTACTTCAGGGTAGGAGAGAGTCTTATACTGTGGGGCTCTCGTACTCCTCCCCAACCTCCTTAGTAGTGTGGAGTCCAGTAATTCTAAACCGCTAATATACCCCTTATAGGTACCGCCTTTGTTGGCGCACTAAGCCACCATTATTGTTTTGAGATATTCCACTAGTTTTATTTTTCTGTAAAAGCTATGTCAGGAAGCTTGCTAGCCTCTCTACCAATCGGCCCTCATCCCTTTGACACTGAGATATCTCCCTCCTCCAGTATCTCTGGTTTTAGAAGCTGAGGGTTTTGAAAAACGGAGGCTAAGAAGAGATTTACACGACATAGGGACACCTGCTGGTCCGAGACCTGACTTTCTCCTGTCATAAGGCTGGAAAGACTTGAATGAATGAGAGAATTGGTATCTGGGAAATATCCTTGGACAAGCACACGTGAGCTTCTGATGATGCTAATCTGAGGGTAGGGTAAGACTTTCTTGCTAATCTTGGGCTGCCATCTGGAATCTTTCTTTAGGTTTCCAGAAATTCGCCAATACTTTGAATGCATGTTTGTATCTAATAATGTTGGCCCATTGGCTAGCTGGGATCAAAATTATGTAAAATGTTCTAGGAGTCAATAACAAGAAAAAGAAGCAAGAAAAGAGAAACCCCTGTCTATCCGTCTCTCTCTGTGTGTATGTGTGTGTGTGCGTGCACGTGCGTGTGTGCACATGTGTGTTAGACTTTAAAAAGTTAGGCTGCCCCTTTGAGATCTGGGGTCTGTATTTCCGTCATTTTTCCCTTGATGTCAAAGGCAGTTGAATTCAGGAAGTGGGAGTTCTTTTGAAAAATCAATAATACAAAACGCACAACAAGGCCACTAAGTATGAGGTGGAAAAGTGTCTTCCAGAATGCTTCCTTGGTGAGTCAGCCTTTTGCTGTTTGGCCCTGAGTTTATAGATTACAGAAAAAAAGAAAGATGAATAGACAGACAGATAAGAAATCTAGACAGATGGATAGCTGTCTAACACTGACGAGCTGTGGGAGAACTGTCTGTAGGTATGTCCTCTTTCGGTAACACATTTTCCTGGCCCAGCCTCAGCAAAGGAAAGTGTTGGTTGTAAGGCCTCCAGCGGGGTACCCCGAGGCCTCAGAGAGGGTCTGATATGGCAGAGAATCGTGGAGGTGGAGGATGTTAACTGCTTTGCTTATTGCTCAATCTCAGACTGTTTCTAACATCCACACAAAAAAGACTTTGGCTAAGGGCATGCACGGCGACTGCTTTTGTGGGATTCCCACAATGCTTGTCATCTTTCATCTTGCATACTGGTCATCGGGCCGGTACACAGAGAGGAAGAAGGATGTTTTATGTGGACCTAACAGCTTCATTTTCCAAGTTTTCGTTCCATGGTCTGATTTTTATCTGACATTTGGGGGAACCTAATAGTGTCTGTTTATAGTTCATTGCTCTGTTTAAATAACTACCGGTCCTACAATGAAACACTCTTCTTTGCTTTCTTCCTGTTCTTGTTGCATTTCTGTTACCGTAATAAAATACCCCGACAAGAGGCAGTTCAGGCCAGGAAGGATTTACTGGGCTTATATTTCCAGGTTACAGCCCATCATTTTGGGGAAATTAACATAGGAATTCAATGCATCATATCCAGAGTCAAAAAAGGAAAGAAAACCAAACCAAACCACAACAACAGAATGGATCCTTGCTTGCTTCTGCTTTCTCTACTCGTAGATAGGCCAGGGACTGGCCTGTGAAAAGGTGCTGCCCACCTCAATTACCAAGTCAAGACACCGTCCAATGGCCATGCCCATAGGTCAACCCGATCTAGACAGTTCATTAAGGCCTATCTAGGTGATTCTAGGTTGTGTTAGACTGGCAGTTAAAACCAATGAGTACAGCACCACAGGTCTCCTAAAACAACAGAGAATCCACAGTTTCTCATTTGCTTCTGGAATCATACCAGGCTGCTGGTGTGAATAGTGACCCAGCTTTACTCCCCCAGATTCAAACCCAGGAATTCACTTTGCACGGCCTGGGTGTCCTTTATCTGTCTCACCAAAGTTATCTGAGCGTTCTGAGCTCCCAGCTTAGTAACTTGCACAAAAGTATTGCTTTTTCGTTGTACAGTAGACCCAGACACCCACTTCTAGTTCAGGCTCTGGGGCTACTTAACTCCATCACCCGTACCACTTACAGAAACTTGAATGCATTCTGATTTTACAACATGAAGATCTTGGAAAGTTGTGTACTCAGATGAGCTAATGAGTTGTGGATATGACATTAAGTTGTGAACTCACATGTCTTTTCCAGATGAAAAATGATGTCTCTTTAATCAGCCATGAAATCTAACAACTGCCTGCCCTATGCTTCAAGAGTGCTATATATGATGGGCCCCTTAGAGCCCGGCTTCCTCTGGACAGAGGGTCTTGCCCTGCACCTGTCGTTCACTGGAGTTGACTTTTGGTAGTCTACTATCCGGGGCTCATTCTCTCTATGCAAAATGCAAAGGAGAGATTTTTTAAAAAAATGTTGCTATTGGCAGAATATTTCTGATCACATTGTTTTACTGTGACCCAGATAGAATGACACATGACAAAGGAAGCTGCAAAATTTTATTATTGTCCCTGCAGAGTCTACTCTCGGTTTACTGATATTTGCTTTCCTTTAATGCCAACTGGCAGATACAAGTCTGCATAAATTCTGCTCTATTTTACTCATTTATAATTTATAACCCGCCTACTTCCAAAGTGATTTTTCAACGGCTTGCTAAGAAAGATCTACGTACACAT
The DNA here is from genome assembly GCF_982192425.1 of Myodes glareolus. Taxonomy (NCBI): domain Eukaryota; kingdom Metazoa; phylum Chordata; class Mammalia; order Rodentia; family Cricetidae; genus Myodes; species Myodes glareolus. Next base: position 52,985,812 of record NC_142048.1, on the reverse strand, counting down.
TCCTACCCAAGCAGAAATGAAGAACCAAAGCCCTGAATTTATTAAAGATGTCAATCATTTTGTTTGGAAATCTGTACTTCTTACGACATCTCATTCTTATTTATTTTTATTCAACAATTAAAATACTTTAGAACGGGCTTTAGAAATACTTTAAAGTATCACAGGAACAAAATCTTTAAATATTGATTTTGCTAAAAAATCCAAATTGTTGGTCTTGTATAGCATTTTCTCCATGTAACTTTCATTTTGTTCAGAATTTTAAACATGTCTACAATGACATAGGATCAGATCCAATTTAAAAACTATTATCCTAAGAGAACTGAAGTGATTTCTAGCTGAAAAGAAATTTTATATTTAAGTAAAAAAAAAACCCAATGTATCAACTGTCATTCTGGACACATGACAGTTATCTCTGTGTTCATAGTGCACATACATGTGGATGTCATAGTAGTCTCAATCCATATGGTCCCTGAACACACTGCATGCCTACTGACTGAAACCACAGAGCTTCTCAGAATCAGGCAAACGTGGATTCCACAGCACAACCTGAGCTTCAGACCTCATGCGAGTACCAGCTCTTCCAGCAAGGGCTCTGACAGCCCAGCTCGGAAGCCATTATCACTGACAGCATTGCGGCTGCACCCCAAGTCCTTTGCCCTTGGTTTTTATCTTTGAAATTTTAGAAAAAAAATAAAAACAAACCAGGTTTTGTGGAATATCTTTGGACTTTCATTCAACTTACTATTTAGGCTAAGAATGTGTGGCAAGAATATAGTGCAACGCTGTGTTTCTCCTGGTATGGCTTGGCTGTTGACTGTTGGGTGTGGCTGGTGGGCACTAGTGGCGCAGGCTTGTGAGAGCTGGTAGCAGTGCCTTGGCCGTGTGTGATGGCCAGCGTGGGAAGAACATGTACAGGATAGCACTGACCAGGAGACAGTTGGCCAAGTTTTGATTTGCTTTTCTGAGAGCAGGATCTGAGGTTGCCAATGCACATGCCCCTCCCAGTTCAGGCTCTAGCACTGTGAATGGAGCTCTGCCATGAGCTACACTCTGCTCCTTTGCAGTGAGTATGTATTGGTGGGGGGCCATGGAGACATGAGCACCCCGTCTCCTCGTGCACACTCGATTAGCTCAGCATAGAGACTCCAGTTGCAATGTTATTGTTATTATTATTATGCCAAGAATGCCCTTTGTGTTTATTATGCCAAGAATGCCCTTTGTGTTTAGTACCCTTTTCCATGGATCAGTCAACGTCTATGTTGTGGGCGAGCTATTCATTCATCTAAGTAGAATGGTGCATTTCACAGATATTAGTTTCATCCATTATATACAAAACACCTAATCACATGTTGTATATGCATGTACATTATATATAATACACATTTTTATTATATACCGATTGCACACATTATGTTACATATGCATATTGTAACATATTGCAATCAATAATCCTCCTAGAAATGTCCTGTCTTCAAGGCAGTGGTTAGGCAGTGGTTCTCAGTCTTCCTAATGCTGAGACTCTTTAATACAGTTCCTCAGGCAGTGATGACACTGCCCCTCAACCATAAAATTATTTTCGTTGCTACTTCATAACTCTAACTTTGCTACTGTTATGAATTATAATGTAAATATCTGTGTTTTCTGATGGATGGTCTTAGGCAACCTCTGCGAAAGGGTTGTTGGAGCACGCCAAAGAGGTCACAACCCACAGGCTGAGAATTACTGCTTTTAGGTTGAGAATGGGATTTGGTATGATAATCCTTAGGATGATTAATAGGACAGGATTTGTGCCTTAGGTGCATCTGTTGCTATTGGGATAATACTGCTCAACTTCTCTCTCAACGTGGAGGGGATGCAGAACACACAATGCGTGTGTGCATGCACACATTTTTTTATGTTAGGAATATATATGTTTATGAATTCACATACATAAATTCCACACTCATGTTTCTGAGCTAAATCTGGTGCCTCTGGCCTTCAAACTTCCAGCGATGGAGCTGTGTACTCCAAAGTGGAGAGGACTCTTTCTTTTACCCTGGGTGCATTTGTAAGCTCAGTTCCTACCTTGTCATCTACTGGGTACTTCTACCATTCCCAATCTTACAACCGTCACCTGGCCTTCTTGCTTGGGCTCTAATGATGTCAAAACAGAAAAAAAAAATCCACCCTGAAAACATGTAGAAGGGAAACTGACCCAGTATGTAGTTTCTAAATCTACTTCACCCTTGGAAAAAAAAAACTCAAACAGGGAGATTCTGCTGCTTTAAAAACCCACAGTGTTTCCAACATGACATTTTGGACCAAATACTGACCCAATGCCAAAGCAAAAGTCCTGCCTTTTAAATTTGCTCAGAGACTACAGGACCCTCAAGAAGATGCCAGGCTTCAAACTGCCAGTGTGGAGGAGATACTGCTGGCCCAGGCCACTGGCTGCTGACTTGCACTATCAGACACAGGGGCTCGTACACTACGGTGTGTATACAGAGGAGAAAATAAAAAGACAGTGAGAGAACTGTAAATATGGACTCAAAGTGATTTAACCAGAAAGCGTCAAGTGACAAAATAGGGTAGACCTGGGGTATCCAGTGTCAAACAGAAGACAGAGGAAAGACAGGCAGACCCTGTCCGGTCTAACCGAGGACGATGGAATGAGAAGAATTAATACCTCAGTTTTAATGACCTGACTTTCACAAGTCACTCTCTCATCAAAGTGAGAGCCTGATCCATCACATGGGGAGCTCCCCTCCCTTTGGGAGCTTCTGAGTAAAGAGAGTTTTCCAAACCCAGCTGTGTGGTCATGGCCCCAGCGCACCTCCTTCCCGTGCATACAGCACCGTACACAACACGGTGTCGCACAAGTGCACACATTCCAGAGCTTTCTTGGTTATTGTTTTTAATTATTCATGCACGTGGACACTTGATGTTTAGAAGATGGGCCTACAATAGCTCAGGTTGGTGGACAGACCTTGGCCCATGCCGGATGTGGTGGGCAGTAGGTTGCAGCTTGTAAATGCTTTAAAAAAAAAAAAACTGCAGCTCACATTTGTGACAAATATCCCCAGGATGTCCTAAATACAGCCACTCCAGAAAGCCAACTCTACACATTGTTCTGGACAGAGTGGCCTTCACAGCAGCGTATGCTTTAATTAAATAATTTGTAATTTAATATAAAGGTGTTGGACTAAAATGAACATAGAAGGTCTTCGTTAATCTTTCTTAATTGCTTAGAAAAACTATTACATAAAGCAAGCTTGTTCCATGTCATGAGGGTTATTTTAATTAGATTTGTTGTCTTCCAGAATAATTTTTAAATCTGATAGTGTTTGAGAATTGTTTGCTTAGCTTAATTTAATGTGTGTTCATATCTGTGTCTGTGGCTGGTGTCTTCCTTTCTCACCCTGCCCCCACTGTATTTTTTGAAACAGGGTCTCACACTAAATATGAGCTCACTGATTTAGCCCCACCAGCTACCAAAGAACTTCAGAAACCCCATTACCATGGTCCCCTACTGGGATTGTAGGTGAGCATTGTCACAGTGGGTTCTAGACTAGGGACTACACTCAGGCCCTCATGCTTACAGGGCAAGCGTTTTACCAACTGAGGTGCCTCCCCAACCCTGATTTACTTTAGTTTGATATTCATCATTGAAAACATTCGCAAATTTTCATTTCCCACTAATTAACTGGAAAGTAACAAGCTGCATCTGGCTGCAACGAACTACAAATGGCCCAGTTATGTTTATGAGAGGGATTTCCTGAGGCAAGCCCAGAGACCTGGTGCGTTAAGATCCCTGTTTACATTTTAGAAAGAATATCAGATGAGTCTCAGCTAGGACCTCGGGGGTGCTTCAGGTTTAGAGAACTGTAACATCCCCCTGCGTCAGAACAGTTGCTTCAGCCAGCGTGGACCAGAAGATAAGGCAGTCAGCATCAAGTATATAAAGGGGAAAGTTTACAAGACACACACCTGTCAGTTCACTTTTGCTTTCTCCGGATTTTATTGTCTCAATATGTTTTTTCATTCCTTGTATATCTGATAACTTAGAAAAAGTCAAGCTTAAAATCAGGTCACAAGGTTGATAGACAGTGATGTCCCATGTCTAGGCTACCTCTGAGCCCTGGGCATCTTCCAGTTCACAGGAATATGCTGGCCATTCATGGAAGGGTCGAGAGACCACTAACTCTGGGACAAGCACAATTAGGGTTATGCCGTGGAAACCCTGAGTGGGGCTGGCCACACTGGGGACATCAGTCAGCTTGACCCACGAGATAACAGCCCCACTTCCAGGGGTGGGAGATAATGAGGGCCAGAGATGAAGCTCTGTTTGGCAGCCAATAAGACAGTCAATCATGACTATGTGAAAAAAAAATCCTGAAATTCTAGACAAAGCAGTTTGGGTGGACATCACAGATGGTAGCACATGTCAGTGTGCCTAAAAAGGTGACACATTTGGAGGAATGAAACTCACACTAAGAGTGTCTCCAGCTGGCTGATGTCCTTTCCTGTTCTAATCAACACAAGCGCTATTGTACACGTGTGCTTTTGGAGTGCTGTGAACTGCTCTCGACGCCCATCGGCATTGAGGGGTCTTCAGAACCCTTGATTTACAGCTCACTTTCAATATTATAGGTGGCCTACGACTCTAGCTTCCCACTCTTGTCTGATGGGGTCTGTCAAGAGTCAGCTCTGCCTCTGACCTGTGAAGTCCCTCCAACTCCCGGCAACGAGCGTCAATCCAGCATTGCTGTGGTAACTGTGACAAATGATTTTTTAAATTAAATTATTTTATGTTTATGTGGATGAGTGTTTTGTCTGTGCACCAAACACATGGCTGGTACCTGTGGATGCCAGAAGAGGGCGTCGTATCCCCTGGAACTGGAGTGAAAGTTTCTTGTGAATTGTGTGTTGGAATTTGAACCTGTTGGGTCATCTGTCCCGCCCAGCAACAAATAAGTTTAAAGACATCCTCCTGGTTAACTTCAAACAAACAAACAAATAAACAACCAAGCACCTTGTCCGAAGTGCACAAGGAACGGAACTGGTTCCTTTCTTTAGTATCATTAAGTGAAGCAGAAGTGGAGGTAGCAGCAGGGTTCTCACTGTGGGAACATACCTCCACCTTCCAGTGTGCCTACATCCCACTAACCTGTTTCTTCCTTTACACATCTTACAGAAGGACGCTATATACCCCCCCTAACACCCATAATCCCCCAGCACTTCCTGCTTAGATAAACGAATACCATAAATCAAATCGCATTTGGGATTCTGCGGGTAGATTTTAAAGTGTGGGCTTAACTGTTGTTCTGAATGGCAGAGGATGCCTACTTCACCCACCACTCTGCCAATTATACACACTAAACATTTCTGTAAATGTCACGGTAACTAGGACAGTGACCAGAGACACCTGGCTGAGGAACTCAGGCTTCCTACGTGGAGAAGTTTCACACCAGACTTGTTTGGTGATGGGCCACTGTGTGTAAACTTTCAGAAGTGTACAGAGCCAAGTGCAGACAGAGATCTGCAATGAGCGACAAGCAGTATTTGATATTGTACCATCCCACACCTCTGTGGCTGGCCATGCAGAGATGTTTCCATTTGCTGACAGCCACAGACACAATCCCTGTATCATTGAAAGATACAATCAATCTTGTGGTCAGCACTGTGAGAGACCCATCCTTCCTTTATTTCTTACTTACTCAATAATAAAAAAAAATAGTCAACAGAAAAAGAACGATTCAGTTGAACAAAAACTCTCATGTGACATTTTTTGTGTCAGACTAGACGAGCCTACGTCTGAAATTTAGGACTTAGTCCAGATGAACTCATGTAATGATTAGGACTGGGGTGGACAACGAAGCACAGATGATTTCGGTTTTGGGGACCATGGTGACAAGGAGGAGGAACACGGTGACCCTGTCCGTGGTTTTCTGAGACGACAAGGCCTGGAGATGGTGACTTAGTACATGGGAGATTGGAAGTGCAAGGGCTGACTTCACTATCCATTACTGCAGCTCCAGGTCTGTGGCTTTGTGAGCCGGGGATGTCTGGGTTTGGGCTTACGACTGTCACCATTCATCCACAGTGAAACGTGACAGGCTGTGGGCCTCAGTGAGGCACAGTACACAGGGTCATTTCCAGGTTGCCCACCCTCGGGCAAGCCTCTTCTCAGCTTTGTCCCCTCCCATGTACCTGTCAGTGGTGCCTCCCTTCCATGGCCGGCTTCAGAATGGATGCCATTAATTGCTGGGTTGCCTCCTGCGCAGGGACCCCTTGCCACCTCCCTCTCTCCTGTCCCGACAGCTGCACACTTGGCCCTTCCACCCTGGCAGACATCATGGGGAAAGCAGAGCTGTGGAGCACTATTCACAGACTGTTTTCTGTACCCCGCTTGGCTATGGCTCTGACTCACAAGCGGAGACAACATGAAGCCCAGCCGCTCCCCTACCTGAGAAGCTGCCCAGTCTTGGGGCTGTTATGTCTCCGCCATCATGGATCTCCAGGGAGTCCCAGTTCTGTTCTGTGGCGAAGCTGATCACTTGAATCTACAGAGTTACAAAGCAGGGTTACTGGGTTTTGTTTTAACCAAACTAATCTAAACCCAAGATCGAGCTTTTCATGACTAAGACAAAGATATACAAAAATAACTTGGCTTAGTGTGGCATGCAATAAATGGAGAAGATGTGAAGACGGGAAGGTTCATATTGGAAGAGGGTATCAGCAGTAATAGGAGACAGGCTGGTGGGGGATGGATGGGAACAAATATATTGTATACATGTATGAAACTGTCACAGAACTGATACAAATATTCTTCCAAAAATACACACACACATATGAAAAAAGGAACTAATCTATGACAGAAAATAGGAAAATCTCTATAAATAATACTTATAAAAATCAATTATTGGGCTGGAGAGATAGCTCAGTGCTTAAGAGCACTTACTGCTCTGCCAGAGGACCTGAGTTTTGTTCCCAGCACCCATGGCAGGTGGCACACACTTTTGCTACCCCAGCTCCAATGTGCTCTTCTACTTTAGGCACTGTACACACATGTACCCTTCTCGATTAAAAAAATAAAAAGAAAGCCTTAAAACATAGGTAAATAAAAAATTTTATTGCACACATGGAAAATAATTAGAAACATTTTGTAGCCACTCTCAGAAAATAAAAACTAATTTCCACCTGTGCACCCATGACAGGAGGGTGCAAGGGAGCACAGGGGGCAAAGTATGCATGAAAAAGCCAGAATGAAATTCATTATGCTGCATCATAACTCAAGATAACTCAAAGCAAGTAGATAAACAAAAAATGTCTTTAAAATCTTTAAATAGACAATATAATGGGGAAAAAGGAATAATGAAGAAGAAAAGGAGAGAAGGGAGGAAAAGAGAGGAGGTGAGGGAAAGAGGAAGGGAGGGGGAGACGAGGGGAGCGAGGGAAGGAAGGAATGGGAAGCAGGGGACCCCGGCTTCCTCAGAGGTCCTGGTCTGAGGCCCTACCTGGATCCCCGAGCCCTCCGTTACTATGATCTTCCACACACAGTTTAAGTTGTTGCCATAGGGCTCAGGGTAGCCCGGGGACAGAATCGTCCCTCTCCTCTGTGTGAAATTGCCACTGCATGGAACTAAAAGACAGAGCCACGTTACGTAAAAGCCAAGTGAAGTAACGGGAACTGATGTCTCCTTTCCTCGACTGTGCTCAGACAGGGAAACCCTTCCTGTTTCTTAAGTGATATTTTTAGCCAAGGTAAAATTTAATCTCTTCTCTTTCAAATGGGCAACATCAGCGACTGATATCTGTCATTTACCTGAGTTTTAAGTCTTAAGTCTACAAATAAATCTCTTTGGGGGTTTTCTATGAAGGGACTGTCTACAACAAAAGTATCTCTGAAGTGAGTTTTGTTTATAATAATTTTTCTGCTTTAATGTAAAGGTGTGTGAAGAGCGCTCCTGTCCACCTGCAGACAGGCAATGCCAGGTCATACTGGTGAGGTTCAGAGCAATTCAGGGAGAAGAGGAGGGGCTTAAAATGTACAGATAAACTCGAGGGATAATCACCCTTGCACTCAAAGTTCCTTAAAAAAATGTCATAAGTAATAACTACTAATGCCTCTGTTATCCACACTGCTTTTCAAATATTCAGAATCAGCATGAATGCATTAAATGATGCCATACACATAATGCTACAGTCCACCATCCTAATGTTTCCCCCACAGACTGAAATGATCTCTTTTCATAACCTTAGAGCTGATGGCTGACTTCATGAGCATCAAGCAGGAAAACATATTTTGCACATACCCATCTCATATTTTAGGAAACATTGATTTTTAAGGTCAGGGCTATTGGGCTCCAGATAAAATCAATTGATCTTCACAAAGATCGCTGTGTGAAGAATGGGCTCTAACCCTGACATGAGGTTCTGATCCAGCCCTAGGTAATCATTTCATCTCATGGGCCCCACTTACCTACACAGCTTGGGATGGTGTCGTTCCACTGGGCCAAGGCGTTTGGCACGGACTGGCAGCGGATGGCCGTGGAACCTTGGAGCAGGTAACCCGGATTACACTCAAATCGAACTATGGAACCTGCAGAGAACTCAGAGCCGATCCTCCTCCCATATCTGGGTTCTGGGACAGAACTGCACTGTGTGTCGCTGGTGCGTGGAACGGCTGGGGAAGTAAAGCACAAAGAACCAGTGTGTCAGAGTGGAGTGTGGCAAGAGTGACCCCAGAGGAGATGGGAGCCAGTGTGTCAGAGTGGAGTGTGGCAAGAGTGACTGCGGAGGAGATGGGCGGAGATGATGGGCGGAGATGCAGGGTGGACACCAAGTCTGTAAGCCTCTTTGTGAGGAGCCAGCCCAGGGGCACTTCTGTGTCTCCATTTCCTCCCGCGGTAACGCTGGGGATCACCACAGAGGTCTCGCTCAGATGGGAAGTTGGGAGATGAGGAGAATTAGTGCCTGTGTCGGCTCATTAACATTCAAGCGGTTGAAATTAATTAAAAACTAGATGATTGCGCTGGCAATTAGAAGGCAATGACGACAACTTTTGTTCTTCCTCAGCAACATATGGGTCTTGTGGGATAGGAACCCTGCAAATGATTAGTTTAGATGTGGCCCTTGTGATAAGTCATACAATTAAAAATAGGACCTGTCACATGACCCATCATTCCAACTCTGGATATTCATCCTGAAGAGCTGAATTTGAGGTCTAATAACAACATGATAGCCAAGATATTAAAACAAACTTAGTGCCCATTCTAGTTTCTTTTCTGTTGCTGTAATAAAACTCTCGGACCAAAAGCGGAGGAAAGGATTTATTTGGCTTATACTTCCAGATCACAGCCTATGACTGAGAAGCCAAGGTAGAATCTCAAGTGGGAACTTGAAGCAGAAATCACGAAGGGACACAGTACGCTGCCTTGACCCACTTCACCCAGCCTTATGCTGAGATAGCTTCCTCAAACAGCCCAGGACCACTAACCGAGGGATGGTGCCTAGAGTAGGCTGGACCCTCCTGCGTTAATTAATAACCAAGACAGTTCCCCCACAGACATGACCACAAGCCCATCTATATAGGCAAGATACTATCCAATCAGATGACAGTGGGTTAACTAAGACAGTGTCCATCAGAAGATGCCTGTATAACTATGTGTGGTCTATGAATCCACACACGAGAGTTTTATTAAACCTTACAAGTGAAGGACACCTTGCTATTCACACAAGGATGGATGCATTTGAAGGGTGCTGTATTGAGAGAGCCAAGCTGGTCTTGGCAGGAAACAGACTGCACTGTTCCACTTCCATGGAAGATCCCAGACAGTTGCAGTTTCTGGAGTAGAGAGCTGGATGGTGGCTGCCAGGGATGGATGAGGGGAATCAGGGCATTGCTGGGCTTTTAACTGTGTGGACGAAGGAAGTTTTGTAGGTCTGCTAGAACATGCTGTGACTGTCGTTAGCAATAGTCATAGAGTTAATTTGTCAAGAAAGCATATATCATGCCACCACAGTGGACAAAGGTAACACTCTACAATTGCAGTCTAGGCCCCATGAATTAGGATTCTTCCAGAATATTGTACTTGGAGTACAGGTGACCACCTACAGGATAAACCCTGAGGCCCAAGGAAAGACTCATCTCCCAGGAGAGAGGCTAGACTATATACAAACACATACTTCCTACTGTGTGGTTCTTTGCTGAAAGACACAACTCATCTGTGGGCAAGTCACAGATGAAGAATTTCTTTCTAACCAATTGGGGAAAAAGATGAAGAAACTGATTTCCATTCTTCTATGCATTATGGTGTTTTCTTTTAATGGGAGTGAGTACCAGGTTGGGGCCAGGCTTTATGGCTGGTAGCTCCGACAACACTAAGAAAAACAATATACTATCATAATCATTCTAAGAAAGGAGACCCTGTAAAAAAAAAAGGGAAGCTCCATGCTGCAGCCATAGAGTCAACCAGTCACACAGACCACGAAAAAACCCAGTAAGAGTATGTGTGTGTGTGTATGTGTGGGAGATTAATCAGGATTCTGGGACTAGACATAGAAGGTGACAATTCAGAACCCCACTTTGTTTCTTAGGGTCAACTTTCCCTGATGGGTTGGTGGAAAATGCTATTCCTGTAAGCCAGCCACTCAGTACACAGAGATGGACAGCTGTAAAAGCTCTCATCAAATGCTATCACGGTGTGCTTCAGAACTGAAGAAGGTAGAGGGGAAGGAGTAAATTGAGCAGCAAGGAACAACCTAAAGTAGAACATTCCAGTGAGAATGAACAATCACGTGAGGAAAAATAGCTACAGAGTCAGTGGCTTGATGCTAAAGGGCAGGGTACCTCTTTTATCAACCAGGAGAAACATCCCAGACAGTTGTGTGTTTATGCTATGCCAGACAGCATCAATAGCACCATGGAAGCCCCAGCAAGATCAAGAACCCCATATAATGATTACGGGCTCTTCCCTACACGGGTGTTATGTCTACTCTGATGCTTCCATTTCCTATGTGAAAATAAAGACCCTCAAGGATGTAGTGGTCCTGAAGGAAGCACTCCTACAACAGTCACCCTGACCCAGCTCTACAGCCAAGTCTTATTACCTGCCATACTTGATCTCCCTCTGCTGAGATTCCCCTGGGTTCCCATGGTATAAGGATTTCCTTGTCAAAGGATGTAAGTGCCTAGGTCTATGAAATGCTGCATGTCTTCTGGTTCTTGGGTGGTAGATGTGGACAAGGATTCTACAGAAATGAGTAGTGTTGTATGCACTTGTGACTCTAAAGAACTTCCATGGAGCTGGAAGTTTGGAAAGCAAAGGAAAGACAGAAAAAGTGTGAGATAGGGGCAGTGCTAAATGGACCACAGTAACATGGAGAGGAGAGGATTCTGCTGTAAAATCCTCCTCTCCATTAGGACCTCCTGATCCTGCTCATTCAGGCCTTTAAGGCAGAGTGTGGGAGTTCTTTTCTCTCGTCTCTATTCTTTGTCTCTTAGATAATATTTGTGCCATCATGAAATAGATTTGAAAGTAGTTGAGAGAGATGTGAGAGCGAAATCAACTGGAGGGCAGACGAGGGACATGGAAATATGTCACAGCACACCACTGTACTGAGTTAGAGACTGATGCTCCTCTAAGGAGTCTTACAGAGCCAAGTGTGGAGAGTCATTAGGTGTGTGCACACAACGCTTTCTGGGGAAAGTAAAAAACAAAACAAAAAAAAGCTCATGCGGAATTCCTAGGAGACCAAAGTGATCCATCAGTCAGCCAGTGCCATCGCCAATCAAAGAGGCACATGCATCACCTTCCACAGCAACCGGTTACAGCCGGTGCCATCACCAATCAAAGAGACTTGTGTGTAGCCTTCCACAGCAAGTGGTTACAGGAAACAAACAACACAAAGAGTAAATTGCAGGACACATGGTGAGGCTTCTTATTTCCTTTCGTGACCAAGGGACACTCTTTCTTGGCTGGGAGTTTAGGATTCTAACCTACCTGATAAGCTGGTTTCCAGTTAGGGAATTAGTAAACACCAGTGAATTACACACACAGTTTAATCATACATATTCTTGGTAAAAGCAACAAGCTACTACATTTGATAAACTCTTGATGCTAAACGTGATTTCTTTAGAAAGGCAAAATCAACTATGCTTTAGCTAATAGCATCACAGAGAAGCCAGGAAAGGAACAAGTGTGGGGCTTCAGGGCCTCATGCAATGAGACTCTTGGTTCCATTCTTCTCACCCCAGCTCAGAGGAATGCTACTTGTGCTTCTAGCTCTGACTATTTTTCAGCAGTTTTTGGTGTTATTTGTTTTTCAATGAACTGTGTTAACATCTGTAAAGAGTCTAAGACTTGACAGTTAAGCTGGCTAAGGCAGGGCGCTGCCCAGATGAGGCTGGGATAGAGTGTCGTTCAGGCATGACTGGTGTCAGGGTGCTCTCAAGGTATCATTGCTGAGGAGGAAAGCTTTTTTTTTTTCTGCGTGGTTGCAAAAGGCTGTGCATTGTTTTAGTTGTGACTGGGGTCTAAAGGTGGTCACTTGATGTTAGTTGGTGATGCAGAGCCATGACTCAAAGAGACAGAGTTAGGGTCAACTGCCTCTTTCCAGGTGAGTGCCGTGGAGAGTCTGAGAAACATGGCTTCTTCTCTTATGACAGTAGACAGTAGATTAGGCCAGGTTGCTGACTTTGGTGAGAGTAGGTCCTCTGGAGGTGGCTGAGAGAGAATTTGAACTGCATGCTGAAATGACCAGGCATGAATGGAAGGCAATATAAAACAGTATGCTGTGGACTGGAGAGATGGCTCAGCAGTTAACAGCAAGAGCTACTTTTCCAGAGGGCATGGGTTTGATTCTCAGCACCTCACACCTGTCTATAACTGCAGTCCTAGGGGATCCAATGCCCTCTTCTGGCTTTTAAGGACACTGCACATAGCAGTGCATAGGCAGACAGGCATGCAAAACATTCATACACATGAAATAAGAATAAAGGTTAAAAAATAAAACAGATAAAAACCAAACAAGGTAACGGTGAGACTTTCAGCCACTAACTTTAACTTGGATCTGGTCAGTTGGATGCAGCAGACAATAAGTAAAGGAGGAGAGGTGCAGGTGGCATTTCCCTCCATGCTACAGTTAAGTCCTTTTTGAAATGTCATTTCTGCTGCTGAGATAAGAACACCTTAGCCAAAATCAACAAAGCGGAGGAAAGGCTTTGCTGAGTTTATAATTCCTGGTTCCTGATGGGGAGCGACAGAGGCAAGAGACAGCAGGCCACACCACAACCAGAGTCAAGAGCAGGGAGCGATGAACACATCCATGCTGCCTGCTTGCCTGCTTGCTAGCCTTCTTCACTTTTACACACTTCAGGACCCTCTGCCTCGGGACTGGCTGCCTCCAGTGGGCTGAGTAGTAAAGCATTAATTAGCAGTCAAGAAAATGCCCCAGAGATGTGCCTACAGTCCAATCCGATCTAAAGTAATCTCCCCTTGGGATGCTCTTTCCAGTTGTTTCTAGGCAGTGTGGATTGGCAGTAATGTAGCCATCACGGTCTACATTTCTTCAGAAGCTTGGAGAATGATGACATGTTTGATCTCATCGTCTCCAGTCTCCACATCCTCCACCAGGAAACAGTTACTGCAGGCTGAGAAGGGAGGGACATCTTTTCACGCAGGAGTCCCAGGCACTCTCCTGCCCTCTGTCTTGCTGCATATAACTTTGGCTGGCACCTCAGACATTCTTCATAATGGCCCGTCTGCCTGCTAACAGGGGTCAAGCATCCTATAGCCTCAGGTCACAAAGTCAC